>NC_067148.1:28800231-29132731 GCF_903995435.1 Acomys russatus | reverse complement strand
CACCTCCCATTCTTGGTTTTCTCATCAGGAAGATGGGCACTGTAATAGCAGCCATGTCATGGAGTTGCATGGGTTAAAAAAAGATTAAACAAACAAACAAACAAAATAACCCCTACTATATATGGAACACTTTTCACAGTACTTAGAACACAATGCATAATGAATGCTAGTTATTATTTTATCATTGTTATTAAATAAATATTACTGATTTCATCTTACATAAATAATACATAAGTAAATATAGCCAGCTATTTTTGGTGCAGCTGGGGACGCCAGATTGGCAAAGCCACCTCATGCTCTCTGGAGAGACATGCTTTGAAGGCACAGCCAGGCTGTGCTTCACATATGTTATTACACATTTGAAAAGTTGTTTGCGTAGGCAGACATACCAAAACTCTGTGTTATTGTTTGAATCTGAAATGTCCCCCGCGAGATCTCAGCCCCCTGCTTCTGGTGCTATTCTGAAGGCTGTGGAGCCATAAGGAGGTGGGGCCTGGCTGGCGTATGTAGGTCATGGCAGATGGAGGCTTTGTAGGTTATATTCACTCCTGTTTCCAGCCTACTCTCTACTCTTCCCCTCTTCCACCACGTGAACAAGCCTCCGCCCCACCCTCCCACCTTGGCGGATAGTCACTCCCACCTCCGTGTCTTCCCTGACGGAACAGACTAAGGCAGAGCCAAAATCCTAAGGCGAAACAAACATCTCCAGTTTAAAGTTGTTTCTGTCAGGCATTTTGGTTACAGTAATGCAAAAATAAGTGACATACTCTGTATCCATGGAGAACTTGGGATTTAAAAATCGTTGAGACTTTCACAGATGATATTTGGGAACTAGGGTGTTTTTCTTCCATCAGACTATCATAGCTCAGAGCATGTCCTTCAGAGGGGTGGGCTTACAGCGATAGAGATGGCTAGCGGCCCACCACCTTCTTTCCTCCATGGACGGCTGCCGCTGGGAGGGAGTGGCATTTCCTGTTCCCTTTATGAACTAGGAGGGGCCAGATCCCTAGTGTGAATGTGAGCAGAGTCAGGCCAATGTTTAAGAAAAAGGCATTGAATGAAAAGTGTTAGAGGAGGGCCTGCCTTATTCGTGATCAGTTTTCTTTTATTTTTAATGCTTAATTTTATGTTTTTATTGAAGTAATTTATTCAGATTACATCTCACTTGTTATCCCCTCACTTGTATCCTCACATTTCCCCTTCCTCCCTCTTTCATCCTTTTCCCCTCCCCTAGGTCTGTGACAGAAGGGGACCTTGTCCCCCAGTATAAGATCACAGCTTATCAGGTCTTTTCCTGGTAGCCTGCTTACTCTTCTTCTGAGTGTCACCAGGTCTCCCCACCAAGGGGAAGTGGTTAAATAGGGGGCACCAGAGTTCATGTCCGAGTCAGTCCCTGCTCTCCACACAGTTGTGGAGAATGTGCTGTCCATTGGCTAGATCTGGATAGGGGTTCTATGTTTACTGCATGCATTGTCCTTGGTTGGTACAGCAGTTTTCTAATAGATAGAAGCAAAAGGCTTAAAACTCTAAAGATCATGAAGCTACAGAGTGGGAGGAGCTTGGTCCCTGGGCCATTGTGTGAAGGAGAGCCTCTCACTGCTCTGGAACCTTGCTGGGCCAAACCACTGATGGTTGGATGAAGTAGGTTTCTGATTCTCCCTAGCAAATGTGCCTTCAGAGAAGTGCAGTTTGTGGCTTGATGGTGTGTGTGTCGTGGTGTCCCCCAAACATGTTAGTTGTTTGAGCATCTTTGTTATTTATATGGTTGAGTCTGTTCTTTATCACAAGCCCACCAGTAGACAGACACATCATTCCTGAACCTGTCTGATGTTGAGAACAGTCCCTAGGAGGTGTTCCTAAAATACTTTGGGCTTTGTGTGTGTGTGTCTGCAAGAGTGAAGTGCCTCTTTGGGAATGGTGCTCACTTGGCAAAATTTCTTTTAAACTCATCATCCTCATTCTCGGTACATCCAGTAGCCTGGCTGTGCAGGGACGACTGTGTACAGGGGAGCTTCTGGGGGTGAGATAGGAGTCAACACCAATCCAGAAACTGGACAAACTACTTGCAGATAACAGAGTATAGACCAAGCACCCTCTCATCCATATGAGGCAGATACCTCTCTTGCCCAGCCCAACATTATTGCGGATCCTCTACAGCTGCCATTGTTAACTTTAAAGAACACCATCAGTTTATGGTGTAAGTAACTCCTAAGTAATTCTAGGGTGGGAGGATCTCAGAGACTATCTTCATCTTATAGATGAAGAAAACATTTGTAGAGAGAAAGTACACCCAAGGCCATAGAAGTGCCGTTGACCAGTCTAGTTTCCTAGACTCTGTTGGACCAGGCTGTCTTCTCTGCTCTCTGTCCAGTTTTCTAAACAGGAGATCAACAAACTTGGTAGATGGAGTCATTTCTATGCAGAATGAGTTAATTTGAATTAAAATTAGGACTCTCTCTCTCTCTCTCTCTCTCTCTCTCTCTCTCTCTCTCTCTCTGTATGTGTGTGTGTGTGGGTGTGTGTGTAGGTCAGAGGACAACTTGTAGGACCACTCATTCCTTCCACCATGTGGATCCCAGGGTGACTTTTCCACTGATCTATCTCATTGGCCCTAAAATTAGATTTAAAAAAATAAAATTTCCCCCTCTCTGACTCCCAGTTAAATCCCTGTTTTTAAGGATAAGGGTCAGATATCTACACATCACAAGACAGGGCCTCAAGTGACCACAAAGAGAAGAAACTATGACAACAGCTGTTTCTATACTCTGCTCCATTGTTTTAAAGGTTCGGAAATAATCTCAAAAAACATTCTTCTTCCTTTCCTACTCCACTGACAAGTGACAAATATACATGAGGGTGACATTCCCATCTTTGTACCATTGACTTCAGGCTTGACTTTTTTGATGGTCAGCCTCTCAGGTCTTTGGAGTGATTAAAAATTATCTTTGGTGCCAAAGCCCTTAACTAATTTTCTCTTGTTAAGTCTTAATAACATGACCCACTGGAGCAGAGAATGCCCCGTTTGTTTGCTGGAAGATTCTGTCAACTTCAGCTACACAGACAGCATCATTAGAGATGATGGAAGATGAGGCAGGTGGATAAGGCCATAAGGTATAATTAGATCTTGGTGAAGGAAGGTGAGTGTGTGATGGAACCAGGAACCTTCTAGAAAAGATGCTGCTCAAAATAAAAGCATGTTGTCACCTAGCGTGACAACACATGCCTTTAATCCCAGCACTCGGGAGGCAGAGGCAGGAGGATCTCTGTGAGTTTGAGGTCAGCCTGGTCTACAAAGCAAGTCCAGGACAGCCTAGGCTACAGAGAGAAGCCCTGTCTCAAAACAAACAAATAAGCAAACAAACAAACAAACACAAACAAAAACAAAAAAAGCAGATCATGCCGAGAAGCCAGGTTTGGGCTCTGATCCTTTCTCAGTCGTGATTGAATTCACATTGCAGTTACAGTTGGCAAACCTTTGCATGCTGATCTACTTCCTACCCTGGTCACTGATAGTTCGGAGAACCCACCATCTACATGTTCTGCCTCAGTCCTCTTAATAAATTTCTGGTGATGCTGCCGTTAGGCGGCTTCACAGGGGGAGGAACAGGAAGCAGAGAGAGGTTGTACTTGAGGACACAACTTAGTCTGAATCTTGTCACTCCTGCCAGCCAAGACCCCACCACTCTGACATCAGAGACTCAGTTCCTCTGTCTCCATCAGTCCTTAAAACACCCCTCCTCTCTGAACACCCCCCCTCCTCCCGCTACAGTAACTCATCGAACCCACAGCTTCAGCTCTTCCTGTGGACCTCCAAATCTGCTTCAAATTCCACTCAACTCTCAACAGAATCTTGGGCATGGACTAAAGCTTTTCTCTTCCCTGTCATCTTCCAGTCAGCCACCAACGCTTGCAGGCCTGGCCCATAACCCTCAGCATCTTCCTTTGTCTTACAGAAAGAACTACCTGTGTGCTATGAAAGGCCTTTCTCCCCTCAGCCCCGCCCTCAGGCTCCAAAAACCTTCCCTAGTGCCACCTTCTCATCTCTGTTGTCTATACTGATTTGCTTCTTGTGATTGCAGACTCTTGTTTGGGGACAGCCTTGTCATCGCCCCCCCACCCCCACCCCCACCTGTATTTTAAGCTCAGGGTGGTCTTTTTGTTTTTCAGTATTTTTGCCAAAGCTTACCTTTGGATCCCTCTGGCTAGTTCCACCCGGTCCACAGGCTATGCGGACCTCAAGATCACTTTTACACCTCTTGCCCTCTGTCTCTGTTTCCTGTTTAGGTTATTATTTCTCAGCCAGTCCCTCCTACCTCCAGCCTGCCCAGTTTCGACCTATCCTTCCCATAGTTGTTAGACATACAGGTTTAAAAATCTATGTCTGAAAATTCTGTCATTGCTTCCTCATCCTCAGCGTCATAATATTGGGTTTTTTAGCACATGGTTGATGGCCCTGTGGGGCTTGGCCTCTGCCAACTCCCCCAAACTCATTGCCAACCTCCTGCCCTGGTTCTTTGCCATATAAACCTGCTCAACTTTCTAAGTGTACCATCTTCACCTTTCTGTGTTTCTACATGGACTAGTTGCTTTATCTAGACTATTCTTCTTTTGGACAACCTTTGATTTCTCATTTAAAACTAGCTTAAGGGTAGGGTTCCTTCAGCAAGTCTCTTGGAATCTTTCAAGAGAGTTCATTGCTCTCTTATAGACAACCCCCACAGACAACACCCCCTCCACACACACACACAGTGAGTTATCATGTGCTTGGAGGCTGAGTTCTTGGACAAATATATCTCGTTCATCTCTCTTTCAATGTTTCTTGGTTTGGGGAAAACAGAAGGCTGCCAGTAAATGCTATTTGGATGGAATAAAGAAATGGATGAATGCAGCCATCCAAAACCCCTCTGACCCAGTTTCCTCTTTCTGGGACTCAGGTCTGTGTTCAGACCTCAACACAAGCTCTGATTTTTCAGTGTCAGCCATCACTTCCCTCTATGAGATGTAAGACCCACTGGAACCCATGCCTCTCATGCTCAATATGAGCATGTGTTCAATGCCCTCTCAATAATGTTTGTGTGTGAATAAGTAGATTTCCCAAGTCCATGTTAATCAGTAGAATTAGATTTACCTAACCAAAAAGACCCTTTGCCAGAGGACATCATAGGTTGTCCAAATTTCATCCTAATTTCTAAAGCCTCTTTCTCCATTGGCATAAAGCCAGCCCAGACTTTTAAAAAGGTATGACCATGGCTGGTCTCTTGAATCCCAAACACAAGACTGGAACAGATGGAGCCTAGTGAACTTCTGATTGCTGCTAGTGGTTATGACTGGGTTTATTCTGCATCCCTTCAAGCCTGCTATGTTACAATATTACTGGGTTAGGGGTCATCCCTAACCGGTACATATAATTTCATATAGAGCCACTAGAGATAAAATAGGCCATAGAATATACCTTGGAATTAAAGCCAGAGGTTCTGATCCTATCCTCAACTCCACTGTTTGCTTAGTCGTGTGGCCTAGAATACAGTTGCTCTGAGTCTTGATCAAGCCATGAAATATGGTCACAGTACTCACCCCTTCGATCATTGAAGAATTGTTGTACCCTCATCACCTCCTTCCAGGGATTCAGTGGTTTGCTGTGTTCTCATTAACTTACATTTGATTTTAATAGTAGCAAGCATTGGTCCAGGAGATTAAGACTCTAACCCAAGAAATGCTTTGTCTTCTGGGACAGTTTGTATTATGAAATGTATTGCCCATTGATATGCTCATGTCCAAAGTCATTAACCTCAACCCTGAAGATAGGCTGCATCCGATGGGGAATCTAGAGACCCTGGAAACCACTTCAAGCCAAATCCTTTGATGAGAACTAAAGACCATTCCTTGAGAGAATCATTACTCTTGGTTTTCTCTGACAAATGATGCTCACAGAAGCCAGCTGGATGGATACAGCTATGAATGAGACAGACTTGGTTTCACAAGCAGTAAACAGACAGTGTTTGCTCTTGGCTTCCAGTGGACTCTCCCTGCACAGTCCCCCCTGCCATCCTGAACTCTAACTCATTGCACTACTCCAATAGAAAAGTAAAAACATGTCAAAAGATCTAGACATAAATAACTGCCCATTTAATGCGTATTCACATTCTTTACCATCCAAGGTCGTTTACCTGTTTTAGGGAACAAATTGGTCATGCTGTCTGAGAGACAGAGAAACCCAGAGGCTTACAGCATCAGATGGTTTGATTCTTGGCTTAGCCCCTTTGAGCCAATGCTGTGCTGGAAGTATTTTCTTTCCTCCTGACAATACATGTTTATCCAGGTGCTTCTAATGCCTGGACCTTGCATATGGAGTCTTTTACTAAACTTTTTTTTGTTCCCAGCCCACATTTCTAGGGCTTCGAATACTATGCTCAGGTTGACCCTGCCATGACACTGTGGACCTCATTAGCGTTTGAGCTGAAGGATGAGCCTGGACTTAGGAGCATGTGCAAGAGGATTCTCTGGTAGAAGTAAGCCTGAGTCTTCATTTTGCATTCCCTAGATCAATGCCAAGTTTGCTTTCTAGTAAAGCTGAGTGATGAGTTGGAACCAAAAATAGTAACATCCCTGGTGGATAGGGCAGCTTCCAATTGATCCTCCCTTCAGAAAGCCCCTACGTTTTCCCACCCATGCAATGTTACCTGGACCGCTGGGGACAGTACTGTGAAGGAAGAGCAACTGATACCAAATTTCACCCTTATAGTCACCAGTGTCACTGTTGGTCACCATCACAACCACCATATCACAGCCACCACAGGAATCTTCTTATGGCCTCCTACTTCTGCTCAACCCTTCCTGTTCCTTGTCTAGGTCACACGGCACTCTCTGTTTTATTTCACTTCCCAGCATTCTCTAGGGTCCATCAGCCTGTCCTGAGAAAGCACTGGGCTAATAGTGCTCAGTTACTACTGTTGAGTAGCCTAAGATGCTACTCTCCTCTTGAGTTAGCCTAAGATATACCTTTCAAGATCACACAGTCTGAAAAATAAGAAAAATAGAGCTTATCCCCAGGGTTGATATAGTGAATTAGCACAGAGAGACAAAAATACATTGGCTTAGATGAACACACAAGGTCTGCCATTACTGGTGCATGGCTTCTACAATCGGTATGATAGTCCCTAGGTCTAATATTAAATGACCCCCAAAGAATTTCACATCACCATCTCAGCCAAGTCATAGTTAGTAGATGCCTTCCTGACAAACAGAGCAGTGTAGCATATTTGATGTAACACACCAGTGTCAAAGATGAGCACTTTGCTACTTTTATGTTCCTAGGACTGTGGCCTGGGGAGATGAGCGTTCCAGATGAGAATGTATGGCCAGGGTTTTATTTTTTTTTTATTATTATTTTTTTGGTGGTTTTTTTTTTTTTTGAGACAGGGTTTCTTTGTGTATCCCTGGCTGTCCTAGACTCACTTTATAGACCAGGCTGGCCTTGAACTCACAGCAATCCGCCTGCCTCTGCCTCCCAAGTGCTGAGATTAAAGGCATGTACCATCACATCCAGCATGGCCAGGGTTTTAAACAGCTTCATTTCACTCAGAATAACCAGGGCCATTTACACTTCCTCATTTGCACGGGGCAAACCTTTTCTGTCAATAGCCACAAACATCTGTTGAAAGAAAAAGGACCCAGCCCTCCACCAACTGTGGTGAAAAAGAGCAGAAACACTGACTTGAGAATTGGGTAGGAGGAGATGTAGGACCTGAAAGAATGGGTTCTAACTTTTCCCTAAAACATCAAAGCCAAACATCTACCAAAATATTACCTGGAATGAAAGAAAAACCCAGAAGCTCATGTGAAACTGGAGTGAGGCTTTGGAATAGCATCCTATTTCCTATTCCCAAAACTGGCTCCTGGACCCTACACATCCTTTGCAAACCACTAGATTAGAGAAAGCTGGGATACTAGAATAGGCTTATAGAAGAAGAAAAAGTCAGGGGCAGAAGAAATGGCTTAGCTAATACAAGTGTGAGGAACTAAGTTCTGATTGCTAGAGTCCATGTGAAAATCCAAGTGGTAGCGTGTCGACAATTCCAGACACGGTGAGGAGAGAGGTGGACATAGGCAGATATCTGGAATGTATGGGCCAGCTCATTTAGCACATGTGGCAAAGTTCTAGGACAATGATAGACCCTATCTCAAACTAAAGATGGAAGGCACCTGAGGACAACACTCAAAGTTGTCTTTTGACCCCATCCCCAAATACATGTGTTGTGCCCATGCACACTTACATGTTCATGTATGTGCAAACCTTCATACACATGCGATCTGCCTACATGTACAAACATACACACAGAAAAATAAAAAGACAATTCACATCATGGCAGCTTCTGGGCATTTAGCTATCTACACGTCCTGTGCTATGGCTTGTAGGGTATGCAACTGAGAAGAAGCCTTCCACTCGCTCCCTAAGGCAGGTGAACCCATCATCTGGTCCTCCCTGCCTCAGAGGCAAGCCTCATCTTTGTCTTTAACTGGCCAAGACTGATTGGCTTGCTGGTGATTTCAATTTATCTTCTTTGCTCTGCCCTCCTCTTCCTTCCCATCCACCTGTTATGCCTAAGCTATGGTCTCAACCTAGATCATGGGTCTCAAGCCCAGTGCTTCTCTGTTTGGCCTCTAAGTAGAAGACAACCATGAGGGATTTTATCATTTCCTTACCATGTAGCTCATCACCTGTCATGGAGACAAGCCCCCAGACCCACCTATGCACACCACATCCATGAAGCCGTACATCCCATAGCAGATCTGGAAGAGGAGGTCTTGGCGTTGCCATTTTGCTGAGGGACTAAAGGTCGACCAGATGAGCCAAGAGATACTGGCGATGAGGAAGAGAGAACCCAAGATGGCGGCTGCAATCTGAACCTTCTCGATGACCGTCAGGGAGATGGCCTGCCACTGGGGAGGAGAGAGTGACAGATTAGCTGCTTGAGTGCCTGTATCCCATTCCCACATTCTTTTTTTTTTTTTAATTTGAGTGATTTATTCAGATTACATCTCAATTGATATCCCCTCACTTGTATCTTCCTATTCTCCCCTCCCTCCCTCTTTTATCCTATTCCCCTCCCCTAGGTCTGTGACAAAAGGGGACCCCTCCTCCACCATGTGATCACAGCCTATCAGTTCTCATCCTGGTAGCCTGCTTACCTTTCCTCTGAGTGCCACCAGATCACCCCACCAAGGGGAAGTGGTCCATTCCCACATTCTTACTTCTGTTCCATCATCTCACTGGTATAGAGCTTAAACCAAGGCTTCTCCACTTGTGGTACAATGGACAGCTTTACAGTTTCATATTATACTTTTGGTGCAGCGGAGACAAGAGCCATATGAAATGAACAGACATTACTGTAAGGAGGGGGCGCTGGGCAGGCCTAGCTGAGGAGGAGACCCTTAGACTTGATTTTCATAGATGTAGAAATTTGAAGGAAAACAAAGCTCTGCTGTGGGTGTTGTTCCAAGGTGCTGGGATATTCTTTTCAGAGCAGCACAGTTGATTTTCTCATTAATAGGTGCCAAGAGGGCACAGGTCTTCCTCTAGCTGTTTTATTTTGTTTCTATAACACTACCTCGCAAGCCATTTAATATGCATGCTAGTGATCAACAATTTGACAGAAAAGGAGAGGGCATGGGATGTGGGAGTAAGGAAAAAAAAAAAACAAAAACAGCTCACAATATACTGTCTGTATTTTAACTCAAAAGAAAAAAAGAAACCAGTGTACTTATAGCAGAATTGAGTTGGAGGCTGGAGTGTGGGTGGGTTTGGACTATGGAATTTTATGATTCTATGCTTCATCTATGAAGCAATGTCCTAAGTTAGCCCTGAGTAGGATTTTAGTTGAGGATAGTCTCACTCAACAAATAAGTATTGATTATTTCTATGTGCCTGGACACTACTCTAGAGGCTGTTGCTAAAACACTAAAAAACAAAAACAACAACAAAAACAAAACAAAAAGCAAAAAAGTCTAGGCAATGCCCTTGTCCTATGCACCCACATCCTAGGGGGCACATAACTCTAAGAATTTACATGTGCAAATTCATCGCGGATCTTCACAATGTTCTTTCTGGAGCATACCCAGGAATCACTGTGGCCAAAACACACAAAGGAGAGCCACGGTACTTTCCATCTGCCAACACAGACCACTCCCTCTGATGTCATTGGCTCAGATGGGTTAAGCCAGTGGCCTCCAAGGGACCATAAGTATTGGAAAACATTTCACTTTTAATCCAAATGTAGGACATGGGCCTTAACATTTAATTACACAGATAGTATCCCATTACAGAGAATTAGCTCTTTAAATTTTCCAGCGCTTCCCCAGCCTAGGGTTACACATAACCAACGCATTTTCCAGAAGATGGTCCTATCATATAGACTTCTCTCATGTACAATAAATGCTTTTTCCAGGGCCAACCCCACACAGTCTAGAAGAGTGTTTCTAATGAGTTTTTGTTTTTACCATATAGTTAGGTGACCATCGGTAAACCCTAACTTCTGCTCCTTCACAACCCCAAAGATATAGATGCATAGAAGGCTCCTCTTTATCTCGATAATCTTCCTTCTAGCCCCAAGGCACCTAAAGGGGCCCCTGACTAAAGTGGGGGTCATGAAGAAGGGGAAGAAGGAGGTACTGTGTGCAAGAGTTCTTTCTTGTTCCATGTGAGGCCTTGAGGAAGAGAAACAGGAGGCACCTCCTCCAGGAGATAGCTGAGAAGCAGAGAGTTCTGAGATCTGACAGGAAGCCAGGGAACGGAGAAGGGCATCAGTGGAACCAAGCCCTGCTGCCACCAGATACCTGGAACACTAGACTCTCGTTCTAAATGAGGTCTCATCTTCAAGTCATAAGATTTTGCTCCCTGTGAACACTAGTCCTGCAGCACCAGGGAGTGAGGAGACTGTGGGAGGAGTGCAAGGAGGCCAATTTTGGTTTTTTGGGTTTTTTTTTATTTAATTTTAATTTATATGTGAGGGTGTCAGATCTTGGAGTCACAGACAGTTGTGAGCTGCCATGTAGGTGCTGGGAATTGAACTAGGGTCCTTTGGAAGATCAGACAGTGCTCTTAACTGCTGAGCCATCTCTCCAGCCCCCAATTTTGTTTCTTAAACCAGGAAGAGATACCAAGCAAGGCATCAAAAGGTTCAGTGTTAGTTGAGCTGTCTCCCCAAACTTGTTGACTGTGAGTGAGAAGTCAATAAATCATGGCGATTGTCAATTTCCCCTTCTCTAAAGATGGGAGTAATTGGTCCTTCCTTTTTCCTGGAGTATTATGAGTCTTAAGCATGAAGCCAGGGCATGAAGGGCATTCCTTACTATGTTTCAGTAAAGACACAGATAAACTTGTCAAAGTAGGGGTAAACATACGGGTGTACACGTGCCCCGGTAATATATAGAGAAGGGACTCAGGAATTCCTGTCACAGAGAGCAGATGTGCTCTCACTTCATAGCTGTACAGCTTCCAGAAAATCCACAAAGACTTCTCTGCTTCCTTTGTCTAAACCCATGCCTTGACTAATAATAGTGCCCCACTGAGCTGCTTCCAGGGTTATATTTGATAGTGTGTACGAACTGGAACTTAACAAGCAGTAGCTAAATACTCATCAATACTTCATGATCTTCCCCATCTCAGGGGGATGCATCCCAAGGCCCCCAGATGATACCTGAAGCCTCAGACAACAGTGGACCCTATATCCAAGTACTGTGATGACTCATGCGAGCTGATCTGATAGCCAAGGTGTCTACTATGTAACTAATGGGTAAATAGCAATATATGGCTTGGATGGATGAACAAAGGGATGACTCATGTCCTGGGTAGGATGGAGCTGGAAGCCATGACATTTTCTCACCCTCCTCAGAACAATTTGCAATGAAATGTTATTAATTCTTTCCGGCACATTCCTTTTAACGTTTCTGGGGTTGTAGGTGCCCATGGTTAACTAAAACCATGGGGAGGATAGAACTAACAGAACTGCTGTTCAGAGGGATTAAAGACAAGGTGGAAAGCAGGCAATGGGGCCTTGAGACCCGCAAGGCAAGACCTACTCCTTTCTCAGTAGGTATTCTAAATACAAAGCTCACTTTGAGAAGATCACTAATATAATGTCCCATAGTCCGGACCTGAAGTATTTCTTACATGTTTGCCTGGGACACAAACCAGGAGGCGAGAGAACCAAGATACATGGGAAGGTACCTCCTTGCTCTGATGGCAAAACTATATCCATTGCTCTGTTGGCTTCTAGTCAAGTCTGCCAACCCCAACCTCTACTACAGAGAGTCTGGCCAGGCCATTGTGGCAGAGCAGACAGTTATGTGACACTTAGATAGTCCAGAAGAGCCCGGGACACCAACTTGGAACAATTTAGGACACAACAGTACAGCATAGCTTCAAGTCCAAACTACTTTTATATAGAAAAACCAACTGGCATGTACTGAGAACACATCATTGCGTTCCCAGGACCAACAGAATCAGAGGGGTCCCCAGTGCTTAGAAACTCATAATTGAAGTCAGGTAGTAACTTGGAAATAGATTAACAGACCGATACTGCCAGCACTGCCATTTGCTTACCCGACATAGGCTTAAAATAACCTTTTCTTTAGGCCAAGAAAAAAGCTATACCTGAATGCTTTTTTTCATTATATGAGTCAAAGGTGGAACCAAGATGGGGGTGTCTTGGAGTGAGTTCATAGATTGTGGATCTGACCTTTACTGAGGCCTGAGTCAGCTGTAAAGAAACAGGCAGGTCAGTGCACTCGGACTTCCGATGCACCCCTAGGACATGGAATCAGCCGTTGCTTGGCTCAGCTATTTTAAGACATCTCACGATCTGAGATGGATGGCTGAAGACAGAATCAGCAGTTCAGAGGGGCTTCCCAGCAACAGGCCAAGATGCCTGGCAATTTGGTGCCTCTCCCACCCCCCACCCCCCGAATTTCTGAGAATGCCCCACGGAGAATGCCACAAGGCAACTTCATATGATTTTAGATGCTCTCCAATACAAAGACCCTACTACAATCACCCACTCCCAACCTTCCTGTGTTTGTAAGGTTGACTCTGCCCCACTCACAGAGGAGGGAAACTGTCAGGCACCTGTGGTCTCTGTCCTCACTGTCTTGCTGGCTAATTGATTACATGGCTGCTTATTTGACTGAAGATGTGTGTGTGGAGGTATTTTTAGAAACAAGATGCTCTTTCTCTGCATATGCCCATGTGTGCCTGTGTGTGTGTGTGTGTGTGTGTGTGTGTGTGTGTGTGTGTGTGTGTGTGTGTGTGGCATGCACCCTCACACACATGCCTGCAAGAGCATGTGCCAACTTTGCTGATAAATTGCTTGAGTTGGCTGGGTGGCACAGGACCTGTCAGCAGTTGGGGTTAGGGAAGATGGCTATGTCAGCAGAGGAGAGGAGAGAGTAGGCACAGAGAGCCCTGAGTTCTGCCAATCTGATTGGCAGGACCCTCCTCTAGCTCTGGTCCTGCCTTCCCTTCCCTCTTCTGGCAGCCGTTTGTCACTCTGTCATCATGACTTCTTGTTTGTACACCCTCTCCTCCATTTTATTTGCCCTTTTTTGCTGTTGCATCTCTATCCCTTCCCACTCTGTTCCTTATCACAGAAAGTGTGGTCTGTGGGCCAGCAGGAGTATCCCCCATAGCTTTTTAGCAATGCAGGCTCTCAGACCTGCTCTAGACCAGTGAATTGAAATCCACTTGTTAAGACTCGAGGCAAAGCACAAACACATTAAAGTCTGAACAGTGTCACTGAGCCATCTTGTCCCCCCAGCTTCTTTTCAAGCCTTTGACTTTAATTCAAACCTCACTTTCCCACCATGTCTCTCCAACTACCTGTTCTCTTTGTCTTTGCTTTTCTCTTTTCTTCCTTTCTTCCCTCCCTCCCTTCTTTTCTTTCTGTCCTTTCCTCCCCCACCCCCACCCTACATCTCCTATTCCTTTTTCCTTCCTTTCCCCATCTCATTAACTTATCTGTTTTCTTATTCTATCTCTTCCATCTATCTCCCTCTTTCCTCATATATCATATATTTCTCTCTTTGCTCAACACTTTTCCTTCTTGGCTAGACTTAAGAGAAAAAAAAAAAAAAAAAAAAACCAACCATCTTTCATCCCTCTCCTGACTGTGTGGTACCTAGTCACCAAGCGGCCCTGAATCAGAGGTTCAGTAATTCCCCTACCATAAAGCAGGAGATGAGGGAGCCCCAGGCTCGGAAGCCCTGGGTTTACCTGTAGAGGATTCTTTGTGCTTATGGCGATGACGTGGTACTTGTAATAGCACAGCTCGCAGCTCCAGCAGCCCCTCTCACTGATCCACTTGATGAGACACGGCTGGTGTGTACATTTGACAGACCCATCACAGCGACATGGGCTTAGCAGCTCTCCCTGTGGAGAAAAAGGGGGAATGCTGGTGAGCCTGGAGCCTCAATCCAGCAGGTGACAAATAAGTGGGTGGATACTGGAACCCTGGGCTGAGCCACTCTGATAGCCCAGATAAGGCCACTCCATGCATGGCATACGCTTTGTCTGGAGCCACCAGAATCTACTGAAGAGGCCTGGGCTCTGGCTTTCCTACCATAGAATCTAAGCAGCTGTAGTCAGCTAAACTCCCAGTTCTGGGATCTTCCTCCTACCTGGTAAGCCACAAAACAATGCTTCTTGAACTGCCTAAGTCCTAGGATGTCCATGGAAGCCTCCTGTGGTCAATGGGGGGCAGTAGGCTCCAAGAGTTTCTCTTTAGAAACTCAACCAAACTCAAATACCCACAGAGTTAGAGTTAACATAAATGACAGAAATCCGCTGGTGGGGACGGGAGTGATTTAGAGAACTCAGAATAAAAGCAGGACAGCCGCCACCATCTCCAGCTAGCCTCAGATGAGGGAATATGGTAGGTTTTGTATTTTCAGTACTGCTGGTGATTGAACCCAGGATCCCATACAGACTGTGCCCAGTCCTGGAGGAAATCTTTCTCTAAATGCCTCTGTAGTCTGATCGTAACAGTTTAAAAACATATCCCATGGGTCACTTTGATTAAATGTAGAGATGCCTATAGACCACAGGACTCTGAACTTGAGACTTTGCATTCTCGTGCAAAGACACTGGTCCTCTAGTGATGCTTCCCATGCTGGGAAAAAGTGTAGGTCAGGCCTGAATCCTAAGGGGTCTTGGAGTTTGGCCAATGTTCCTGACAAAGGCCTGGGTTTCTCCAGCCAACACTGGGGCAAAGGACAAAAGACCATCTTGGGAGAATTAAAAGCTGGGAAACAACTCATCCAGATGGATTCTGGATCCGAAGCCTCCTGTGACTGGGTGGCACAGTGTTTTCTGCAACTTTGCATTCCTAGCCCCCAGTGCAGTGCCTGGTACACTTAGACAACAATCTGAATTTTGCTTATCTGTTTGATGAACAAGGGATTTTTTCCCCCTCTGGGACACAACCAGACTTGGATTCTATGATGCCTGGCAGGGAAGAGGAGGGAGGAGCTGCGCATGTTGCTAGCCACTCTGTGTAGCAAACTCTAACTCCCTGTGGCACTGAGTATCTCTGCCCTAGCGATGGGAAGGAAATGGGAGGGGGTGAATGGAGAGAGGTGCTGGGGGAGGGGCAAAGCCCTCATTATTCATGGCAGCATTTCCTAGGCTCATTAATTCTAACAGGATGAGCTAGGTTTGATTAATCGGGTTGTTAAGCAGCCATGTCAAGTCGCCCGATCAGGTAAAAGACATTACTTCCGGTTGCTGGCAATGAAGCCAAGTGACAGCATTATGCACCCCTTCTTTCCCAAACAGCAGCTAGGAGGAAAGGCACAGAAGAGCTACTGGCTGAAAACAGCCCATAACATGATCCAGGCTCTCTGCCTTGGCTCTGAATGGGGACTATTAGCTCTTGCTGGAGCCCTTTGAGCCATCATATCCCGACCTACAGAGGGATCATGCTTGGCCCGCCCTGGTCCCAGTGCCTGGCAGCTTAGCCCAGATCCTTCACCATCTTCTCGTACCTCCCATGTGTCTTCAAGGACAATAGAATATAAATAACTGGCAGCAAAAATGGGATCATGTTAAGTTTAATGAAGATGTTCTTCACAGTAAACTCCATTAAAAGCTGAAATGGGGGGGTTGGGGGCCTGGAGCAGTAGCTCAGTTTAGTTGGTGAAGCACTTGGTGCACAGGTATGAGGACCTGAAGTTTATGCCTCAGCATAAAATATTGGGCAGAGTGGTGCATACTTGAGGCTGGAGGTGCTGGGGAAGCAGGGACAGGAGGATCCCTGGGGCTCACTGGCCAGTTGGCCTAGCTTAAAAATGGCAAGCTCCATTTGGTCTCATTGAGAGATTGTGTCTTAAGGAAGGTGGATGGTTCCCAGACTGACCTTTGGCCTCCATATACATCTGCATACACATGCACATACAATTCCTCCATATGCATGCATACACACACACACACACACACACACACACACACACACACACACTTGGATACACATATATATACATACACATACAAGTTTAAGTGGTGTAATATGGAATCTGAGATGGACACTCTTCCCCCAGAATCCCAGGATAAACATCCCATAATACAAGAGAAGATGCAATGTAGAGTCTATGACACAGAGCCAGCTGGTTGACATAAGGAACATGAGAAGCCAGGGCTTTCTGACCAGTATCAGTCCCTGAGTGTCACCACACTGATGTCTGGGCTGTGCATCTCTTTCTGTCTCCTTCCGGGGAGAAGGTGGGATATTTCTGGCTCGCCTCAGGCCCCTCCACCAAATCTCCCATGACAGCCAGCTGCAGCCCTGTCTCCTCTCCCTGCTTCATTACACACAGTCTGGTACTACATCGTTTTTCATATCCTCTGAGATTTAGGCTGCTCATTGATACGCCATCAATACCTAGGCAAACCAGAGATGCCCAGGAAAAGTGTGGACTAAACTACACAGGCCCAGGGTATGGGAAGCCTCACTCACAAGGATCAACACTTCAGTTGGGGCAGATTATACTAAACTCATCTCCAGAGTGCAGCAAACTCCAGTAAGCAAAGAACCTCACTAAATGCCAGGGGACCGGATACTGCCTTGGTGACCTCGGGGCTTTGGGATAAGGAAGAAACAGGGATCTTCTCTATTTCTCTGGTCTGCAAGGGGTGGAGTCTGTGAGCGTGGCTAAGAACACGCACTGTAAAAGTCAAGCTCTTTGGTTCTGAATGCCTCTTCCCCTCTTACTAGCTAAATGAATATAGGCAAGCCCCCAGCCTCTGTGGTGCTCGGTTTCTTTACCTTCAACATACAGACAACTCTTATCTCATTAAAAGAAAGCTCCAATAATATGAAGCATGCACAATGCTTGACAAGCAAGCCCCCTCACTAATTTACAGTTCTGACTCACATTTCTTTAAGGCTTCAGTTCATCTTTCTTATTACAGTTCCCTTCTCCTACCGCCATGCTAAGGTAAAGCTGAACAGGTAGGGAAAGAGCAAGAGCCTTAAGAACTGGTCAGTTGGGTCACAGAGAAAGATCAAGATTAAAGGACGTTCTAGGATAGTCTGTCATCCTGGGACAGGAACGAGGTGCGGACACAGTGCTCTAGATTCCCAGTCCAGAAATGTCCTTGTGTTCCTCTAGGACGCTGGGAGTGTTTGGGATAACCTTTACCTTAGAGATGGTAGACAAGAGAAGAGCACAGGTGCCTTGGGCTGAGCTCCTGCTTCAGGCAGGCATCAGGACATGGTAATTTTCTAGCTGTGGCTCTGACTAACCTGGTGGGAGGGACCAAGAAGAGGGTGAAGATTCTTCTACCAATGGAGCAGTTGGCATCTATAGTTGTTTCTCCATTCACAGGTTTGCTTGTTTACTTTTGAGCTTGGTTTTTATTTTGTTTTGTTTTGTTTTGTTTTGCCTCTTTCAGTTGGAAGGTCTGCCTTCAAGAGTCCTTAGGTTACCCAGTTGCTATGGCAATGCCAGGTAAACCCAAGACAGTTTTTCTTGCGCCCCCATCCCCCCCCCCCACTTGCTCATAACCCAGGAAGAAATACATACAGCAGTCGTGCAGCAAAGACAGCCTCATGCTGGGCTGGAGCTGGCTGCTCTGTGATATCAAAACAAGGAAACAATAAAACACCAGCCTTAGGGCACAGTTGATAGTTATTTTCCTTTATTGAGATTCATGGTGATTAAGAGCCTGGCTCTCTTCCTAGACAGTCTTGGCTTCATTCAGGCTCTGACAGTCTGGGTGACCTTGATCAACTTGTTAACCACTCTAAGCCATGCTCAGTCATTCCTTTCCCCATTCAATATCTGCTTACTATGTCCCATCTTCTAGATGGCAGGCATGAAGTCCTCTGGCAGACAAAGACAACGAATCAGACAAACAAGTAAATTATGTCTACCTAAGATACACTGTCACATGCTATGGAGAAAATAAGCATGGAAACGGAAAAGGAATGGTGGAGGAAGGCAAGGTAGACTGAAATCCTAAGAAGGGTGGTGGGATGGTGACTCTTCATTGTCAAGTTGACTGCATTTAGAATCACCATGGAAACACACCTCTCAGTGTGTTTATGAAGTTGTTGTTTCCAGAAATGCTTAACTTGAGGGAAGACCCATCCTGTGTGTAGGTGGCAGCATCCCACAGCTTGGGGCCTAGAGTCACTGAGAAAGGAGTTAAAGACAAGCATTGAGTTTATTTCTCTCTGCTTACTGCCATTGGCTGCAGTGTGACCAGATGCCTCATGTCCTCACCGCCCTGTCACTCTTGCTATGATGGATTGTATTCCCTGGAACTCCCAAGTGGCTTATCTTGGTTTTCAACCTGACCGGATCTGGAATCAAGTAAAATTCTTATATTTTGTCACACTAACTAGGAAAGTAACTGTATTCTACAGCTGACAGCTATGGACACCCTCTGAAGAGGGGTATTTGAATTAAGATGTGAGGCAGGCAAAGGAGTAAGTAAACCATGCAGATCGATGGGACCAGGAAATGTGGGCAGGCACAATTAAGTGCAAAGGCTCCGACGCAGAAAAATGACTGACATGTTTCAGGAAAACCAAAGACACAGGTATATTAAGATTGAGTAGTGATGGATGTAGCCAATGGGCAGCTCAGGTTTCATGTGGGTCCCCTAGTAAAGGGAGCAGGGGCTGTCTCTGACATGGACTCGGTTGCCAGATTTTTAACCATATCCCCCCTGATGGGACTGCCTTGCCAGGTCTCAGAGACAGAGGACAGACTCAGTCAGATATGACTTGATGAGCTCCAGGGTTGGGTAGGACAGGGCTCTCCTTTTCTGAGGAATAGGGAAGGTGGGGGAGGAAGGGGGGGACTAGGAGAAGAGGAGGGAGGGGACTACAATTGGGATGTAAAATGATTAAATAAATTAATAAAAGATTGAGCAGTGAAAGTAAGGAAAATAGAAGAGGTCAAAATAGGGAGCAAAGGTGGGGAAACAGATGAGGAAAGGCTTACGACGGACTGTCTTTTCTTTTCTTTCTTTCTTCTTCTTCTTCTTCCTTTTTTTTTTTTGTTTTTTTTTGTTGTTGTTGTTGTTGTTGTTGTTTTTCAAGACAGGGTTTCTCTGTGTAGCCTTACCTGTCCTGGACTCACTTTGTAGACGAGGCTGGCCTTGAACTCACAGAGATCCACCTGCCTCTGCCTCCTCAAGTGCTAGGATTAAAGGCATGTTTCCACCATGCCCAGCACGATGGACCATCTTAAGGGCTTGGCATTTGTGGATGATATGGATTGTCTTGAATGTTTTGAGGGAGCGTTATTGAGACTTTCTTAGTCTCTAAGCACTTCTACTCATGTATGATGATCAGGCTGTGTATGACAGGGTCATGCTTGTTTCTCTACTGAGGACAGACTAGCAGGAAAAAAAGAAGAGAATCTGGAGACAGAAGGCCATTGAGCATGCTTCAAACCACAGAGTATCAATGCAAAGCCTAAGCAATGATTGGTTTCTGGAGGCGTGTTTTGAAGAGATGAATGTTGAGGTTGGTTGGTGGATCAGATGTGACACGTGAACAAAAGCAGGAGAGGAGAGGGTGATGCTGACTTTGACGTGAGTAATGGGAAGAATGGGAGCGGTGCTTTCAGTTGAGTCGAGAAAGACCGAAAGGAAAGCAGGTTTAAAGAGTGGGTGCTCACGTTCAAACACATCAACCCTGAGATGCCCATCAGCTATCAAGTGCAAATGCCAAACACACACTGCAGTGTGCATCAGGCTGGCATCTGGGCAGAGCTCAGAGAGGGACACAGAATCAACAGTAGTGAAGTAATACTTAAATCCACCACTTAGACGAGGTAACCAAAGCGGCCAGCATATGCCAGAAAAGGGGAGGCGCTGGGTCTGATGTCGATAGATGCCCCTGTCTACAAGTCAGGAAATGTTGGGAGCCAGCAGAAGAGGCTGAGAAGGGAAGGCTAGCCAGGTAAGAGAACACAGCAGACCAAAAGCTGAGGAAGAACACAAACTAAGCTAAGAAAAAGGGGGAGCCATCAGCATGGCCAAATGTTGATGGATCAAGTTAAATGAGAAACAAATAATTATCCATGAATCTGGCAAGCTTTATTTCTGATCCCCCCCATTTTTAAAGTGAAATATGAAAAAAAAAAAAAAAAAAAACAAAGTTATAAACATGAAGGTAAGGGAAGAGGTATCAAAGGGCTGAGATTGGTATAAAACACCAGGAGATCTTTAGGGATATTTTTATCAAAACAAATTACCTCATCTATGAAACTGGGGGAATAAAGCAGTAAGTTAATAGTCACTCAACTTAAATGGGGGCTAGTATGTAAGGGTTACATAGGTCAGTGGCTCTCAACCTTCCAAACGCTACAACCCTTTAATACAATTGCTTACATTGTGCTGACCCCAACCATAAAGTTATTTTTCTTGCTACTTCATAACTGTAATTTTGCTACTGTCATGGATCATAACATACATATTTGTGGAGATAGAGGTTTACCAAAGGAGTCATGACCCGCAGGTTAAGAACCACTACAATAGGAGTTAGCAAAACCTGTCTCTAAAGCCATCCTCCTACCTCCTTCAAATATTAATATCCTTCCTTCTCTTCACTGTCTGTAGACCATGTCTATAGCTGTGATGCCATCTGTCACCTCAACACAGTGAGGCTGGCAATAATGGTTCCCACTTCACAAGTGAGGATACTCCAGAGAGTTCGTTACATGCTCATGGAAATGAAAGAGTTGCTCTCTGAAGCTTTAGGTACCTAAATCACCTCTTTCCACACTGGTCTCATTGCCTTTGTCTCTTCTTCCACGCACAGCAGCCTGTCTTTAAGACCATTAATTTTTTGCCCTGATATGAACGATGACCTTGCTAGAATCCCATTGGGATTTTACTGGACATATATGCACTCTTTTGCTCTTTTCTTTAACACCGTCTCTGAAATCAGTTTTGGGCCATGTTATTTAGATATTAATTGATATCTGTGTGGTGGGGGCTAGGGTGAGAGACAGGTCCAAATAGGATCACAGTTCCTCTTCACTCCACCCTCATGATTCCAACCTTAGTGGGAAGGAGACATTTGTTGAGAAATAGTTAGGAGACAGAAATTTTCAGAAGCAGAGTAAGCTGATACAGCTTGCTCTGAGGAGGCTTTAGTAGTAGAGGAAAGTCCCACAGGACCTAAACTTTAATGTCAACTCCCCCTCTAGGCTAGAACTCTATACTGTGATGGGGAGGAATGGCCATAAAGGTAAGAATTAGGACATAGGGGTGTTGCTGTTGTTGGTGTTGGTGTTGGTGGTAGTGTGTGTGTGTGTGTGTGTGTAAGTGTGTGTGTGTGTGTGTGTGTGTGTGTGTGTGTTGGGGCATGGAGATGCCAAAGAAGGTAGAGACTTCCCAGTGTCTGACCTAGGTAGTGTCTATGATGATAAATAGCTGACAAGGAAAGTCAGGCACTATTTTCTGTCACTCCTTGAAGCCCTCAGACTCTAGGACCAGCTACCAGTAAGGATTATCAACAGCACTTACAAGCATGTACACATGCGCGCACATGCACACACGCACGCACACACACACACACACAGACACACACACATACACACACACAAACCTATAGGCAGAGACAGGGAGAGACAAAACCCAAATAGGCTTAATGAATAGAAGAAAGCTAAAATAACCTGGAAAATTCCAGTGTCTTCCTCCATCAGGACAGCGCACAGTCATCACTTCATTCTCCAGACTTTGGAAGTCAGTGTAGTTTAGCATCAGTATCAGGACCTATCACGACCTATCATGATAGCCTTCTTGCTAGCACACCATGAAGGCTGACGGGAAGGGTGGATGATGACCTCCAAAGATACCCCAAGACCTGAACATCCATTATTGTTCACAGACAAGCCATCCTGATTGTGTGCACACTGTACTAGGAAGCTCTGTTTTCTGAAGAGAGTCTTTTAGCTCTGCCACCCATCCATACTCCTTTCTCAGGCAGACCACGCTTTTCTCAATGGATCTAAGGCCAAATCTTAGCTTCCAGGGACCATCAGCATACCAGTAACAGCGGAGAGAAATTATGAATTGTTATGATTATCAATTTATGATAATTTGATCTAAAGGACAGAGAGAGCTCTATTACTAAGAAGAGAGGAGACTTCAAACCCTAATAAGCTGTAGTTATCTACACTAAATCAATTAACCTACAAAATTATTTCTATTTCTATTCTCGTGCCAGCCTCTTACTCTCAGAAACACACGGACACGGACAGCCTCACACATATAATCTACTTCCACCTTCACAGAGAATGTCCTAATTTATCTGCTCATTGTCTCAAAGCAAAACAAAAGGAATGCTGAAAGGGAAAAGGAAAGTGGACAAACGAACCCAAGTGCTCCCAACTGTGACATTCATTATCCTGGTAGTTATCCTACCCCTGCCCGCTTCTCCCCCTATAATTTAACTGGTGTAAGATATATGTACCTATTCTCTCTAACAGCTTCTAAATTTACTCAACTGCTACTAGAGAGAAGAACTTAACCTCACAATAATTGGATTTAAATAACATCCAATTCTGCGGAGTTAAACATGATGTGAATCGTAAACAAACCACAGGATTTGAAGGCTGGCAGGAAGAAAGAAGGTCACCCTTAATGTGCGTATTCATAATTCTATCCGGATGCTAATGATCCAAATGTGTAATCTAATGTCTGTTTGTCTTTCTGTCTAACTCATCATTACCATCGCTGTCATTACCAAAGAGCCAAAATTAAAGGTTGATCTGGCCTCGCTCCTCTGCCTGACCCAAGAGAAAAAACATAATTCACATAAGCCTTGAGTAGCCTGAATTTGCATACAGTGGGCTGGGCCCAAGTCCAAGGTTCCAGGCCACTACACTTCTCAGGAAGTTTCAGGGTTGCCAGGTCACTGTGTTCTCTCTCTCTCTCTCTCTCTCTCTCTGTCTCTCTCTCTCTCTCTCTCTCTCTCTCTCTCTCTGTCTCTCTCTCTCTCTCTCTCTCTCTCTCTCTCTCTCTCTCTCTCTCTCCAGAAACCAGGCCAAATCATCTGATAGGCTAGAGGGAAAGGAAAGAACTGTCCCCTTGATTCAGTCTATGGTCCTTACACCCTGACAGTGAAATGCACAGCCTCAACTCTGCAAAACCTTCATGATGCTCCTCGGAGGAACTGTGGTGAAATTCTCCTAAAATTAACATTCATGCACTGGAATTAATGCCTGGTTTGGAGGGTTTAGGAGGTCCGTGGGGCAGGGGAGGAGTGAGGCTGCAAGTGCTAGCAAGCTGGAGTCATGGTATATTTTCTGATGCTTCAGATCAGGGCCCTAGGCACTTAGGAGTAGCCTTGTCTCCTGCAAAGCACAAAAGGAAGACGTTTCCCGGGTGCAATCCCAGCTTCCCCACCCCCTGGCTGGTGATTATGGGTTTAGGTGATCTCTACCTCAATCCATTGTTTCTGACAGTCGAGGTTGCCTTGGGAGGCTTGGTTAGTATCACCTTGCTGGCTGCAACCCAAAGACTACAGCTCCGTGAAGACCCATTTAAAGAAAAAGAGGCTAAGACTCACTTTGTAAAGTGTTGGACCAGATACTCATTAACAAACCTTCTGCCTCCTACTTTTGAGGCTTTTATGTACACAAAGATAAAAATAAGTACAGAAAATTAAAACTTATTGAGGACTCCTTGTGTGCCAATCCCTGTCACATTCTTTGAATTCTGGACTCAAATACCAATTTCCTCACTTGCTGGGTGAGAGACACTGGGCAAGTTAATCTGCTCCAAGCCTCCCATCTTGCCATCTGTATTTATATTGCCCTACTAGTGTTTCTGCCCCCCCCACCTCTCTCCTCTCTCTCTCTCTCTCTCTCTCTCTCTCTCTCTCTCTCTCTCTCTCTCCCCACCCCCACCCCCCAAGATAGGGTTTCTCCGTGTAGCCCTGACTGTCCTGGAACTTACTCTTTAAACCAGGCTGGCCTTGACCTCACAGGATCCATCTGCCTCTGCCTCCCAAGTGTTGGAATTAAAGGTGCACATCACTGCAGTTCTGCTTGTTGTTCCCTCTCTTGCTAGTACATGCCTTTGAATGTGTATTAGGGGCCAGGCATTATCCTACGGACCTGATGTGTATAAGGTGGTGTGGCATAGTTGGTGAGGCCCTTGGCTCTGCCATGCACTGCTTGTGTGACCTTAAGCAAGTTTTCGTGGGGGTTAAAGTATGACCAGACACTTCTGTATTCCTAGGTTTCTTACAAGGATTAAATGGGGGGAAGGTATGAAGAGAAATGCTTAGAACTCTAGAACCCTGTGGGACAAATAAGGACTGTTCATGGTGGCACTATTACCACGTCCTCCCATGTAGACCTACTGAGACTTTTCACACCCTAAGGGAAGGAGGTATGCACCAACTCTACAGATGAAAGCATTCTTCAGATTGTCGCCTCACCAACTACCTCATTCTGCTGTCCTGAAGGCCGTGACCTGAAGTTGCTGTTAGCCAGGAACATGGGATTGGATGATGACTGGGGGACGGTTGGAGTTTCCAGGTACTTGATATCTGCCCTGGCATTCGGGGAGGTGGGAAGAACAAAACCAGGCCCCAAATCCTTGTTCACTTTCCTGCTCTGACCTCCATGGCCCTCCTTTTTTGGGACCTACCCTCCCCTACTCAAGTCTTCTTTTCCACACTCATAGATTCTACCTCTTGCGGCAGTAGGTGGGGGTGGGTATTAAGATATGGCTGTTCACGGTCATCATTCTTTTCCTTCTCCTGTTATGGGTACAGCTGCCATCTTCTGTGTTCACGGGGACAATTAAAGGATAGAGGAGGTAGCACAAAAGAAGGAGATAGGAGAGTGGACATGGCCAAAAAGGACTGTATTCATGCATGAAAATCGGCGTGCAACTCTTTGGTCTGTATAAATAATATGCGTTAATAATTATAATTAAGAAGGTGAGTTTAGCAACAAAAAAGGATTCAGAGGAGAAAAAAAAAACCTTTTGCCTTGTAATCTCTTGCCCAGTTTTTAAAGAGATTACGGTATGCCTGTCTATTGTTTGTCAATTCTTTCTGTATACTGGACTTCCTCCTCAAATCAGCCCCACAATCATTATACTTCACTTAGATCCATGGTTCTCAACCTTGACAATGCTGTGACCCTTTAATACAGTCCCTCGTGCTGTGGTGACCCCAACCATAAAATTATTTTGCCGCTACTTTCATAACTGTAATTTTGCTACTTTTATGAAGATAATCACAAGTGTCTGATATACAGGATACCTGATATGCAGCCCCCAAGGGTGTCGCGACTTAGACAGAGAACCACTGACTTAGACAGAGAGGCATGGGACAGAACAGATTCCATTCTGAGCCTTGTCCAGGTTCCATGCTCCCAAGAGCAGGTCCCACCACATCCCTGCGGGACTGAGATGCCCATGCCAGAGTCGGCTGCAAACCAGGCTTGGTTCTTTTCACACCTCTCAGGAAAGTGTACTATTCCTGAAATCTTGGCTGCAGCTCCCTGTCAGCAGAAAGCATGCTAAGCATATTTGAATGACTCTGGCATGTGACTAGGCTCCAGGCTGCTGGCTCCAAGCTAAGCAGCTCTGAGTCACTCTGGCTGCTGTTATCTTGGCAATTTTATTTTGTGTTTCAAAGAATCCTGTAGTCCTTAATTCTGGAACTGTGTGTGTCTGAGAGAGGAAGGGGGTGTCTTAAAGGTACTCTTCCCTAGTCTAGTCTCTGGTTAGACTGCCACCAATCCCAGCATATGGAAGGGACCTAAGAGACTCCCTTGCTCACCAATGCTACATCCCAATGTCCTCTTTGAGCTCAGACATAGAAACCTGTATGGAGTAAAGGTGACAGAGGACCAGGGTGAGGGTGTAGGGGTGTGTGTGCATGAGTGAGGATATTTACAGACCATCACCATTTCTTTCCGAGGATTAAGGACAGTCTCCTTTCATGAACTGTTAGCAGCCATGGCTGGAACACTAGTCAGTCCTCATGTTGAAAATTCAAGATGGCCCCAGCCCAAGAGACGTTCTCACACAATGACGTACATTCCAAACCCACCCAGAGTCTCTGCTCTTGATGTGATTTTTTTTTTTTTTTACACTTGTGTTTCCCTCAATTAGGGGCTGATAAACAAAGTATAGCTCCTTTTTTGTTTGCTTTCAGTCTTTGTCAGCTGGCTAGGCCATTCAGCAAGCACTTGTGACTTAATGTTCTCGGTCCTTTCTGGGACTTGGCGAGCCAGCGTCATGTTCCTCTTGTTCTTCTACTTTATAATTGTTTGACACTTTATTCATTTTCCTCTCAGTCATCATCCATCTATGCTGAAAGGCCCTATATTTAGATCCTACTCTCACATCGCTGATCATTTCAGCCACTTTTTATAGACTGCTGGGCTTTAGGTTTTAAGACAAGTTATCCAACTGTGTCTATGCTCAGAGGCTGGGGTGGAAAAGGAAAGCCATATCTTAAAACCATATAATGATTGGCTAGAAATTAAAATTTCCTGTAACAATAGCCCCTTCCCCCATATAATTACCCCCAAATCAGAGGCATAATATATAGCTTATTCTTAACTTCTATTTTCCAATCATACCTGTTCTATAAGAATCCCCCCAGTGATGTCCTGATTTCACAAGTCATGTCCCAGTGACCTTAGGTGAGAAGCCTGAAATGGAATCACTCCTTCAAAGGCACAGGCAGTTTAAGGCTATGGACACAGGTTGCCATGTTAGCCTTAAAAAACAAAAACAAAAAACAAAACAAAACAAAAAAACCCAAAACAACAACAAATGATAGCGCTATTCACTAATGCCAGAGTCAGAATTCGCTGCTGTTCCTCCATACTTAATGCCCTGCCCCTTCTCCATATTCTTGGAGATATCTGTTGAGGGTGTCATAGCCATGACTCAAGAAAGAAGCCTCAGGAAATATGGATAATTTGTCTCTGTACTTTTCTTTGGGGAAATGCAGCCTTCAGTTGAAAGACCTGGGCAATGAACAATGAAATTGAAGGAAGTCTGGGAGGGGAGGGCCTGTTTCAGCCATGAGAGGGCCAAGATGTGCTTAGCTAGGGGAAGCCTGCACAATCTCAGTCCGAGGGGTTTGTCATTCTCAGATGAAGAGATGGAGACTAGAGATGATTTGAGAACTCCTGTCAAGAATCTTTTCTTTACCTAGATTCCAAGATGGCAACTACAGGGGTAAGCACTTGGGATTGAAGCACTTGGGACATGAAAGAACAGCCGGCCAGGTAATTGCCCACCACTGCCCAGATTTAGAGGTGTTACAATCTCCCAGTAAAAGCCTCATGTGACTGAGAGCCTGTGGTTTAAAGGGCATCTTAATGAAGCCTATGTCTTCCCCTGCTGCAGTTCCAGCTTTTTCTGTGGACAGTGGCCACACTCTGTCATCCACTAGCTCTCTCAGTCAACCTTAGTGGCTAGCTATGGCCCTGCATATGTACCTCAAACAAAATACTTAAATAACCACCTACCGTTCTTTACAAATCTACAAAGTAGTTAGTTGAATGACTCACCTGGTGTGGCTTAGCTGATCTTCACTGGATGTTTGAATTGGCTAGATACTGGCTGATCCAGGATGGGATGACCCAGCTTGTTGGCATGATGGCAGAAGAATTTCCACCAGCAAGAAAGGGGAGGCCTTAGTCCTCAAGCACTTTAAGCCTCTGTTTGCATCAACTTTATCAAGGTCCCATCACCCAAACCAAGTCATGTAGCTCCTCTAGAACTGATGTAAATGGTCATAGCCAAAAGTAAGTGACAATAGGAGGCCATTAAGGTGATCGCTCTACCACATTAGCTAGACGGCCTTGAACAATTTCCTTCATTTGAGCCTTCGTCCCATTATCTATAAAAGTAAAGTTTAAAGCAATTCCTCATTCTGCTATATGTAAAAGGTGTACCACATAATAAATTCCATTTTTATTAATTTCCTTCTCTCATTTTCCCTCAATTGAATTTTTTGTCTTTCCTTAAGCAAATCACCCTTATGCATTACACTCTACATTCAGACCTCTGTAACACTAAACGTTATGTCTGAATCCTCAGCTCCAGCTGGGAGCTAATGGGCCCCTAGCCCATCCTATTAATCTGGATTGAGGATATTAAAAAGAAGAGTCAAGAAGTCCCTCTGGTTTTCCTCCTGGGAACAGCAAGTCCAGGGATGATATCTTGGTTCTATGATCCAACTCCACCACTAGGAGTGAGATATGAAGGGTTAACACAGTTGGACTACCTGAGGACTCTGTTTATAAGGAACAAGATAGAAAACCTCCTAATTTTAATGTGGGCTTGAGGGGGGGTAGAACAAATATTCTGGTCTCCCCTTAGCTAATCAGGCTCTAGAAGAGACATTAATTGCATCCAGCCAGTCCTGCTGAGGGGACCCAAAGCTGCCAGCTCCCTTGCTGGGAATGAAATAGAACTGTAATTGGCTGTGAAAGCATCATGGCAGGAGGTACAGAGAAGAGCTGGTCATCACCCCCAAAGCAGGTGAGAGGAGCTTCGAGGGGAAGGCCCAACATGAGCATCTGTCACACTTAGAGGTCATCTTGATTGCAACACTGGACAACTGCTGGACTATAGGCAGGGTGAAGGACTTTCTAATGCAGTGCCCTCATGGGAGTCATCACAAGAGCACCAAGCAAGATCTCTGAGTTCTGACTTCCTCCAAGAGAAAGAATACATAGCCACTGTCACCAGTGGAACCACGCTTCTACCTCAGACAACTCTGAAGACACAAGCTTCGCCTCTAAGTGTGTGTACAAATGCCTGTGTGCTGGTATGCCTGTGGGCTAGCATGATGTGGGCTAGTGTGCCTGTGTGTACACATGCCTATGGGCTAACATGTTGTGTGCTAGCATGATTTGTGCTCACTTGTGTGTTTCTGTGGTTTGAAGCAGTGGTCCGGCATCCCTCTATGACTGTCCCAGAGAGAGATTAATATTTTCTTGTCCAAATAAGTGAATGTGGTATTGACTGGGGAAACTTGCTCTAAGTGATTTATCCTCTGTTACTACAATTCCCAGAACACATGTAACAAAGGATGACAAGTGAAGGCCAATACATGTGTCCGTGGCAAGCAAGACAATTCAAGCTTTCTATTATAAATGTGCAATGGTGCATATGGTTTTCAGGGACAGTTAGGCAAGTTGGTTAATGTCTTTGTGCATTATTTCCTCACCAACAGAATGAGAGGAGTGGTAGCTGTTATCCGACAAAACCATAAAGAATAATGAGATGTAGGGTGCTTTGAGCAGAGCTGAGACTCAACTGTGTTTCAAAGTTACTTCTAGTGAATATAGGTAAGAGGATGCAGAACTAATGATTAACCCGTCTGTAATCTGTTGACCTGGTGGTACAGGAAACCTCCCGGGGGGGGGGGGGGGACAAGGTTAATCTATTAAGAATGTATAGGTAAAGATGATAGTTTCAGAGACCTCTTTTTAATGAGATAAGAACTCAGAATTTTGACGGAAACCTTAATTTATTAATACTTTAAAACTCAAAGCAATGAACCATCATTTATAACTACTAAGCACTTTTATGTTTATTGTGCATTTGGACTTTTATTGTCAAATTTTTATTGAAAATTCACCATAAATTCAGTTAGGAAGGAGAGCAATTCCTTCAAGGGGACCATAGAAATGACATTTTATAACTTATGAAGGTACGACAAGCTCCTTCTTAAAAAAAAGAAAGAAAGAAAAGGGAAGCACAATTCAGTTCCATTTCCCCCTCTCAATGCCCTTGTCCCTATTCATACTTCATGAGGAATGAGATATCTCTCTTGTACAAGCTCAGAATGTAGGAATTAAAATAGAATGGGCAGAATAAAAGATGTGACCAAGCAGTAACACCCTCTGCAGTGGTGATGACTTCAACCCCCACAGAAGCAAGGGAAAGTCTATAGCCTTTAGAAAGAGCCCAAAAAAGAGAACATTGATTCCTGTCCTTTGCCGACAAAACAGGCCCTTTGGTGTTAGAGCCAAACTTTCACAAGTTAGGAGTGGTGGCATGCACCTGTAATACCAGCAACTGCAAAGCTGAAACAGGAGGATTACAAGTTCAAGGTCAGTCTGGGCTCCATAGTGAAACCTTTACTAGAAAACAGAAAAGCAGCAAGGCTGGGGAGAGGGCTTGGTGGGTAGAGAGCCTACCGCACAAGAACAAAGAGACCCGAGTTTGGATCAGGTCTAATAATCACATGAAATCCAGGTACAGAGAGGCATGTCTCTAACCCTAGCACTGGTCAGAGATGGAGGCAAGATTATCCTGGGACTTACTGGCCAGCCGTTGTAGCCAAAAATGGGGAGCTCTGGGTTTGGTGAGAGATTCTATCAAAACACAACAGGAAGAACAGTAAAGGAAGACACTTGACGTCAGCATCTGGTTTCCACACACTTGCACGCACCTGCATGCCCCCTCATACTCCTGAAGACAGAAGACAAGGAGAAGAGAGGAAAGGAAAAGAACCACCACCACCCCCCCCTCCCCGTCTAAACGTCAGACCCCCATCAGATCACACTCCAGTGCTCCGGCTTCTGCAGACCTCTCGTGCTTGAGAAATGAACAGGTGGCCACCTTAAGAAGTATTGTGCTGTATGTTACAGTTGTGTAGCTTGGTCTTCTTGCAGGACACCTATCAGTGGGAGCTGGGGGTGTCTCTGACTTTGTTGCCTGTCTTTGGGACCCTTTCCTCCTCCTGGGTTGCCTCAATCTAGCCTTAACAGGAGAGGATATGCCATGGCTGGTTGCTATCCATGGGAGGCCTTCCTTTTTCTGAAGAGAAATGGAAGAGGAGTGGATGAGGGGTGGGAGAAGAAGAAAGAGAGAAGGGAGGGACTGGGAGAAGAGGAGGGAAGGGGGCTGTGGTTGGACTCTAAAAAATTAATTAATTAAAAAATAAACCCCATAAATATTTGCAGAAAGACTGGAGAATAACTGTATGACAGTCACTTTCCCAGTTTTGACACAACCCCCTCTGGTAGCATATTTCTCAGATGCCAAAGAAGCTGTGATCATACTTAATATTTTGCAACTCTATTGTTATCGATTCACTGAATAATAAATAAATGACTTTTGAAACAAACATACAACAAAAGACGTTGTATGCTGCACAAACCAGCTTAGCACTTTAAGGAGTGAATTTTCTCTCACTTGCTTGTTTGGTAACAGGTTTAGGGGGAGCGTGTCTGTGAGGAGCCTGAACTCTTCCTGCCATCCAAGGCACTGAAATAAAATATATCTGTGACACTTGCCTAGGAATGAGGCTATGAGTGACAACATTATGGCCTCAAGAGTGCTGATGCTCAGAAGGGGCCACATCCCTGATGACATAAGAAATGAAGATGCTCCTGGTGCATGTGATAGCTAGTCTTCATTGTCAGCTTGACTGCATTTACAATCACCATGGAAACACACCTCTGAGTGTGTCTGAGGGTGTTTCCTAAAAGGTTTAACTGCAGAGGGAAGGCCCACTTTGAAGTGGGCAGCACCCTCCCAGGAGTCAGAAGGAATGAAAAGGAGAAAGCAAGCCGAACACCAGCATTCCTCTCTACTTCCTGGCTGTGGACAGATGTGGCCAGCTGCCTTATGCTCCTGCCCCCATGGCTTTGCTGACAGGTCGAACTAGAACCCCTTTAAGTAAGCCCTTCTTCCCTTATGTTGCTCCTTGTCCGTATTTGGTTACAACAACAAGCTAGGTAGCTAATACAGAGCTGTGGACAAATGCTTGGCTTTCAATCCAGCCTCTCCCCTTCCATATGGGCCAGACCATTTCTCTTTCTGGAGCTGCCATCTATTTATTGGTTAAAAGGGATGTTGGATTAATCATTTCTACTGGGCTCAGGCAGTTTTTGACTTTTTAAAAAGAATCTATAAATTATACAAAAGATTCACTGATGAAAAACGACCTAATACCAGACACTAGGATTTGCTTGCAGACAAACTAGGCCAGTGCCAAAGGAGCAGGAATGCACACATTGCTGGATGGCTCAGGAGGTCACCTGGAGACGGCACCACCAACCACCACTCGTACCCACCCAGAATACTGAGTCGGGGCTTAGAGAGAAACATGCAGTGTTGTGTAACTGTGACATGGCATTGGAGAGAAGGAGGGGAGGGGAGGGGAGAGAGGAGAGAGGAATTTGTCAGGGTACTGGGAAGAATCATTCTCCAGAGTGCAAAGGTGCATTTCTAGTGTGTCTCTATTGCTCACTCCAAATCTCTTTTCAAAACACTCGATTCACTCGTCTGTGTCCAGGGTCGCTAAGCAAGCACCACGTCTTTTGTTTGGATTCTCCACTGGGTAAGATCCTAGACTGAGCTCCCTTGATGTGGGAACATAAGCACTGTAGACGTTGAAAAGGAGCCTCTCTGCTGTAAATACAAATCAGTCTCTCAGGAGGTCTCCTGGCCTGAATATGATCGCCTAGAGTAGGAGCCTATTGAATGGGATTCTAGACTTGTAACGTTGATACCTGTGAAGAGGAGACCTGCGGAGAGATGGAGACCAAATTCCTATTAAGAGTGGTTGGCTGTTTCTCCACCTAGTTCTCCCCCACACCCTCCTCTAGCAGTGGGGTGTTGTTACTCTAAAGGTGTGTATAATGTATGGCCAAGTATTTTTGTTTTTATTCTGTCTCCGTTTTCACTCTGTAAATCTCCAGCTGTTAATTCTGGCCTACGGACTCCATGCAAGTACTCAGCTCAGTGTACATACATGTATCTCATGCATGCATTCATAATCATTAACTTGTCTCTCAGTGATGGGAGCCTACTACCTCACAAGGCAATTGCAATTAAAAACGCTAGTTCCAGCTGTCCACTTCTTGCTGGGTGTATGGACAGATACTGGATTGCAAGAGGCAGGAGGGCAGGGCTATCTGTAAAGTGTGATACGGAGTCATTAAAAATTTGAAGATGATCAAATGACACAGATAGGTGTAAGATCCTGGTTGGGAACTGGCTCTATCTGAATGTGCATGTGTTCATGGTGCATCTCCCAAGAGCCCTTTTTCATCTCTTCTGCAAAAATTTCTCTGATCAGATGTCCTATGCCTGTCTTGTGGGACAAAGTCCCATTCATGTCTGCCATGAGTACCACCCTGTGCTTATTCTAAGCCTCAAACAAAAATACCAGAGGCAAGAAGAACAGAGGAAAGGGAGAGAAGAGAAGGGTTACAGAAGACCAAAAGACCAGACTGATACATTTGGGAACCGCTAAAAGACTCACTAAGAATACTGATGGCCTGGGTGCGAAGGCTTCACAGTGTCCCAACCATACTGGCCCACATACAGGCAGAATGCATGACAAAGAGCTCAGAATGTGTGCACCTTCCGTCTTCCACCTCTCAACCTGGCATGAAACTGTCATGACCACCAAGAAACTGAGCAGTTTGTCCTATGTGGTTGTAATCATATGACGGCATGGCCAGTCACTTCCTTGTATTTATCCCTTTCCCTTGTGTTTAAGACATAGAGGGGAGTGACACAGTACAGACCTCAAAGGACAGAAAGGCAAAGGGACCTTAAATATCTTCTGGCTTTTGTTATTTAAATATCCCTCCATTCTTACCAGGATATCCCAACTCATCCACCTAACCATACCACACTCCTCTTTTTCCAAAGCGTTTTTCATAGTAATCATTGTTGTTGTCACCCTCTTTATCACTGAACAAACTCTTTGGTTTCATCATTTGGATATCTAAATGTTTATGCTTAGGAACCAATAAAAGACTCAGCAAGGAAATGGATGGTGTGGGTGGGCTGGCTCCACATTGTCCCAGCCATACGGCCACACGTACAGGCATTGGATTCCCAGGGCACTTTGTTTTCATTAAAAGTTTTGAAATTACTATTGTGTATGTGCGAGTGCATGGTGTGTGTGTGTGTGTGTGTGTGTGTGTGTGTGTGTGTGTGTGTGTGTGTGTGTAATTATGTGTGTCACAGCATGTACATGGAGGTCAGAGGACAGACAACACTGTGGCATCAGTTCTGGGTTTGGGAGGCAAGCTGAACAATCTTGCCAACCTATTTCAATGTAATTAGATTTTGTATTATGAATGTAGAATTTTAATCAGAAGTGTAGCTTCACTTAAAAACTCTCATTGAGAATGTGCTTTCCAAAAGGACTTCTCTAAAGGCAATTTAATTTGTAGTCAATCTTTCTTTTCTACTTTTTAAGAGTATGGAGGGCTTTAAGTTGTTTCCAGGGATAGTGAGATGGTTCCGTAGGTAAAGGTGATTGTGGCGAAGCTTGACAACCTGAGTTCAATCCCACATGGTAGAAGCAGAGAGCTGGCTCCCAAAGTTGTCCTCTGCCCTGCACATACACACTATGACTTACTCAGGTCCACATACATGCACACAAAAATAGGCAAATAAAGGAGTAAAAGACTTCCTGTTTCCATGGTTCCTAAAACTTTTCATTGAGATAAATTCATAAAGTTTCATTTTATCAGCAAAATAAGCATTAACTAATATATTGGATAAGTCCATCTGGTTTTGGTCCACATTACACTATTTTTTTTCTTTATTTTTTTTCCATTTTATTATTGTATTCATATTACATCTCGATTGTTAGCCCTTCCCGTTTCCTCCATTCCTCCCTCCCTCCCACTTCCCCCCTTCTCCCCTCCCCTATGTCTGTGATTGAGGGAGACCTCCTCCCCCTATATATGCTCTTAGAATATCGAGTCTCTTCTTGGTAACTTGCTATCCTTCCTCTGAGTGCCGCCAGGCCTCCCATCCAGGGGACGTGGTCAGAAAAGGGGCACCAGAGTTCGTGTGAGAGTCAGATCTCACTCTCCACTCAACGGTGGAGAGTGTCATGTTCGTCGGCTAGGTCTTGGTAGGGGTTCGAAGTTTAATGCCTATATTCTCCTTGGCTGGTGCCTTAGTTTGAGGAGGAGCCCAGGATCCAGATCTGCCTGTCATAAAGTTCTTCTTGTAGGTTTCCAGGACCCTGTGGGTCCTACTATTTCCTTTACACTGTTTTCAACTTGGTCATTGAATACTTTTGTTCTGTCATGTTGTTATTCTTACACGATTAGGATTTTTGTTTAGGTCATAGTGTGCTGATATGAATTTTGTAAAGTGGTTGTAATCTGTCAGGTTTTTAGTAAGTCGTAATTTTTGCTGAGGACAGCCTTAGCCGTTTGTTTGAATCTTGTGTTAAACACTTCTAAACACGAAGTGAAGATGTCTACTGCGCAATAGCAAAGGCCCATTAGTAACTGCTAAGTGTAAACAATGGACTCCTGTAAGTCTCATATTCCCCACTTCATACATAATGAACAGAGGGGAGAGGCAGGGTCACCTGCCCAGAGCCATGCAGCACAAGATAGATGAAAAACTACATCTCTAAGTGCCATAGTTGATGGTTTCCCCCTTAGCTGATGGGGGTTTCCCCCCTTACTTCAGTGTCTCTGGCTTCATTCATAAATAAGCTGTGTTTACTGGCTTCACACACATCTCTGACATCTAGAAAACATTTTATTTTGCTCTTTCGTACCTCCTGTTCTCTCTTTCTTACCCTCCGACCTCCTCTAACACACACACACACACACACACACACACACACACACACACACACACACACGCACACCCCTGAGTTCCAGCTGGGAAGTCAGAAGGAAGTGGGCATGTGGTCTGCTATGATGTATGTGTGTCCACTCGTGTACCTGCCAGTGTGCACATGATTTGGCCCCACCCAGGGCCAGGGGAGCAGCTGCCTCTTAGGAGACCAGGCCCAAGCCTGCTGTTCCATCTGACCCCCAGCAGCTTGGCCAGGCGCAGGGAAGGGAATGCATCCACAGCCTGCATTAGTTAGCCAGGAAAAGCTGTCTTTTTAGTGGAGCACACTCAGACGCTTTCTTTTTTTACAACAAATTACAGGGTAGTAGGGAGAAAAGATAATAGAGAAAAAGAGGGAGGGTGAGCATTTTCTATTTATAAACTCTTGCCAGGCCTTATTTTTGTGAAAGTTTCAACAAAGAAAGAGGAAGGAAAAAAAATGGGTGGGGGGGGGGGGAAGAGAGAGAGAGAGAAACTTCCTTTTCCTTTGTGCATCTATGAAGGACTGACAAGGTATGACAAATAAAAAGAAAGCTGTTTTGTGTATGAAAGTGGGCAGCTTTTAGATCCCCATTTCCTTGGCTTCTCTTGTACACAGAGCAGGCCCCTGGAGTTGCACCACTCTAAAACAGATGGAAAGGCTAGGCTCAGATGCCCATGCATACATGTGACCACTCATCCATTCACTCTTGAAGGACGTAGTATATACTGTGTGCCAGGTGCCAAATATGTGCCGGGGAAATTGTGATTCTTGCTACTATCAAGTAAGGGAAACAGATGCTTGTGATGTAATCACACCCTGGGGATGCAGGTACGTGCCCCATGTCAGGCCTTTTACATGGGTAAGAAGATCTGAACTCAAGTTCCCATGCTTGTGTGGAAAGTACTTTATTAACCGAGGAATGGCTATATCCTATACCCTGGCGACTCTTCAATAATTCAGTGGCTAAAATCAACAATCTCATTCACCTCATAACTTTGTGGGTTAGGCATGTGGGCAGCAATTGCCTGGGCACCTGCTCCTGGGGACACTGACTAAGGTCACTGGGTGGTATTCAGTTGGCAGGTGAGCTGCCCTGGAAGGCTCAAGCTGACTTATCTCATACACGTGGAATCTTGACAAGGCTGGCAGGAAGACTGGGCTCGGCTGAGGCTTTGGCCGTCACATAGCTGTCCTGTGGTACTTACAGTCTCTGTACCCGGTACCTGGTGACTCAAGGCTCAAAAGGACTGTGTTCCAAGAACGTGAGACCAAAAAAAAAAAAAAAAAAAAAAATCATCACACTGCCATTTTTACTGTACTCAGCTGCTCAAGTGGGCATGAAACTCAACAAGATCCAAGAAGAGGGAACGTGGGCCTACCTCAGGAGACGGGACTGAACGAAGGCTGGTGTAACTAGAGCAAAGTGAGAGAGAACAGTGTTGGAAGAGGCTGAAGAAAAGCTGTAAGACCAGACCTCAGGTCACAACAGGAAGCTTTATTACCCAGACAGGACCTGCACTTATATCCATGTGGGTCATGCACAGCTCAAGTCCAGGGGGTGCTGTGCCCTGGTTAGGCTATGTGAGTGAGAAGCTTCAGGCTATGCAGTACCTCAACTGGGAGTGGCTATGTGGACCCCAGGAACCACGATGGACAACCAAAAGACTTAGCTCGTATCAAAGCTTCTTTGTCCCATAGCTACATCAGATACGCCATGGCTTGCCACTTGAAACAGTACTTGGTTTAAAATGTAGAATGTGGGGTTTTGCAGCTTAGAAGATTCTATCTAGAGATAGAGCCAAAGGTCTCAGCTAGTCCTTCTGAAAGTAGACAAGTTCCCTATCCCTCCCCAATGGCAGACACTCTGGGCAAAGGGCTTGTCTTGTCCAAATATTCTATCTGGCCAAAGGCAATGCCACCAGGTCTTGCCTACTCTCTAGTACTCTTCAGCTGTCACGGCTTTTCTTGACTGTCCCCATGTATCTATTGGGCTTGCCATGTCACACACTTTTCCAACTCCAGGTTGACTCTTTGGCCAGGGCCAGGTTCCTCCTGTTGCCTTTCCCTGTGGGCCTCATGGGTACATTGTTTTCTGTGCCTGAGTCCAGGCTGACTCAGGTTTGACCTATCACCCTCTGGCTATGCCTTTGTTGGAGACTCAGCAGAGCATGGCCAGCAATGGGTCCTGGTTGTTGTACATAGAAGCAATGTGGACATGGTCACTGGTGTAGAACTCTAGTCCCCATTCTATGAATATATCCTAGTGTGGCGTCCAGTACTATTTTGTCTTGTTGTTTTTGAGACAGGGTCTTGCTATGTGTCTAGCACAGGCTGGTCTGGATCTTACTAAGTAGTTCAAACTGGCTTCAAATTTGCTTTCTTCCTGTCTTAACTTCCCAAGTATCAAGACTATATACCTAACATAGCTTCACTGTTAATAAAAACAGGAATGTTTTCTAGTGTTGGGGATGGAGGAAAGTTGGTCCCTGGAGAAAGGAGGCAAGGCTGCCCTCACTGCCTGATGCCTGATGAAAGTGACAAACCTCAGCACCCATCTTCTTAGCCAGCTGCCCCTCCTCCTTCAGAAATGGCCCAGAATCTTATACATGGGCCTTTCACTGAAACTTAGATGATGTTCCAAATATGGCCCAGCTCTGGAGGTTGGAAATTCAAAGCCTTGACAGTTGAGACTTTTAGGTTGACCTAAGGCTGGGACCACAGGCCTCTAAGGAGCCTCACCAGAAGGATTCTTCCCTCTCTCTCTCTCCTAACCCTAGGAGTTTACCCGGAACAAGTATGTCTGGAGCTATGGATGGCTCAGTCAGGAAAGTGCTTGCCATTCAAACATGAGGACCTGAGTTTGGATCCCCTGTGCCAACATAAAAAGCCAAGCCTGGCAGAGTATAACTAACCCCAGTGCTGGGAGGTAGATAGAGGAAGACCTCCAGAACTCAGTGACAAAGCCACTCTAGCCACATTAGTGAGCTCTGGGTTTAGTGAGAGACCCCATTTAAAAAAAAAAAAAAAAAAGTAAAGAATGATTGAGGAAGAAGACACCCAGTGTTGACCTCTGGCTTCTGTATGTATGCCCACATACATATATGCACAAATATATCCCCTCCTATTATGTCTGGTCTTTAGTTTCTCACCAATGTCCACTAGCTTAGATTTGTTTTTCAGAATCCAGTCATTTGACAAGTAGTTCAATCAATGGAGCAAGACTGTATTATTTGTAGACCAATTCTTGTCCATATTCTTTTGTGACCTAATCCCTCTATCTTTCATATAATGACCAGGTGACCCTGGATGGATCACCCTACCCCTCTGGACCTTTTAGTCCCCACATTTATAGTTACTAGGGCTCTATAGTGACAGGCTGTGCAATATTTCTTCCATCTATGTGATTGACTTCTCAGTTCCCCATTGTCCTTAACAGTAATAGGAGCAGTACCTTTAATACCTGGTCATGGTCCAGACTACAGGTGTTAATATAAAGCCAGTAGTTGGGATGGACTATATGGTAATCTATAAGCACTGGCTGATATTATTAGTACTCTGAGTCACAAGATTATTGCAAAGATCACAGCACATGACTGTTGCAATGGTCCATGGATACCATACAGCATCAATGGTGACATGAGAAAATCTAAGAAAACAGGTCACTCCATAGACTTCTCATTTGAGCACAGATAGTCTTCAGAACCTAAAAAGGTCTTGGTTTGAGTCCCCCTTGGCTAAGGCTGGTGGACCTTGAAGAAGTTACCTAAGTGAGGACTTTCTTCTGCCTGTTGAGGTTGATAGTGAGGGTGAGTGAGAGGTGGGTGACCCACCTGGCACACAGTAGGAACTAGATTCTTGTTGATTTTCTGTTGCTTTATGCAGGACAGCTGTGGTGTAAATACTATGTGGATGGAGTTGTTAGAGAAAGCCCTGCCCCCTCCTCAGGAGTAACACTGGATGATTGCAGATTGGGACAGGGTGTGTGTTGTGGGAGGGCTTTCAAGAGTGCTCAGCCTCTGCCTGGGATGTGTGCCATCCAGGTGTGGGGGCTCTCAGCATGAGCTTCTCTGCCAGAGACAAACCTTTGTTTGTCTCATTATGTGATGTGTCAAGTCAGCCTTGCTGTGTAAGTCATTTAATGTTGTTTCCAGGAAAGGTAATTAATAATGATTAATAAAGAACAGAACAAACCTTCATTGGGGTTTATAGCTATTATCGTTTCTCAGCACAAATGGGCCCAGAAAAAGAATGATGGCTTCATTCTGTGAGCAGGACCCAGGGGAGGAATTAGCACCGCAGCACCTGGGGTCTGTCATGGGAGCCTTACAGGGGCAATCTTTTAAAAAATTATTATATTTTTTATTATTTAAGACAATTTTTAATTTTTAATCATGTTTTTCCCCTGCCCCAAGTCCTTCCAAAGTCCTCTCTCCTTCCCTACCCAACCAACTTGAAGTTCTTTCTAAAAAAATAAACAAAACCCCAATACAACAACAACCTCCCCAACAAAACCAAGAAAAGAAAAGAAAACCACACCACACCCAAAACAAAACAAAACAAAACAAACAAACCCACCCAACTGTAACCAAGTAAGAGTATGCAAAAACAAAAAAACAGAAAACAAAAACCTGGAGAGTCCATTACACAATGGTTAACTACTGAAATTGAGGCCTGTCCTAGAATGGTTGACATACCCAATGTCACTTTATTAGGGAAAACGGAATTTTCCCTCTTCCAGCATGTATAAGTGACAGTTTAGTTGTTAACCTTTACACTAGTGGATAGATTTTCATTCATTCACTCACTCACTCACTCACTCACTCATTCATTCATTCATTTTCAAAAAGTATAACAAAATAAAACATAATATGATAAAACAAAAACTATGACATCAAAGTTGGACAAGACAAACAAACAGAAGGAAAAGACCCCAAGAAAGGCACAAGAATCAGATTCACTCATTCACACACTCAGGAATCCCATAAAAACACTAAAACTGGAAGCCATAATAATATCAACACAGAGGAGCTGGTGCAGACCTGGGCAGGCCCTGTGCACGCTGCTTCCATCTCTATGTGTTCATATAAGCTTTGCTCATTTAATGTAGAGGACCTTGTTTTCTTGTGGACCATCCCCTCTGGCTCTTATATTCTTCCTGCCTCCTCTTCCGTCGGGATCCTACAGGGGTGGTTTTTAAGTGTGCCATCCGGACCCTAAACTCCACTCAGACCACCTTTATTTTATTTAAATTTAATATTGGGGGGGGGGGGTTCTATAACTTTCACCTGAAAATAAGGTAATCAAAGTCTGAAATTACTGTACTAGTTAAACACAGTTGACACCTTTTGTTAGTTTGCTGATTTCATTTTAGCCCCTACTGTGGATTTTTTTCTGTTACACAGGAGAATAATGTAAAAGATTCAGGCACAGGGAAGAATAATGCTGTTCCCTTCTATCTTCTGGCCTGCTCTAGTTTGTACCATGCCATGATCACAATTGTTCTTATTTGAGTCTCCTGACCACCTCGAATGATATTTAGGGATGATCCCTGACTTGCAGATGAAAAGACTGAAGTTAGGGAGTGTGGAAATTTCCAGGAAGATGAAAACCTAGTTGGGATGAGGACCCCTTAGGCTCCGCATGGTGCCAATAACTGTAATGTTAATGGCAGAACAAACACTTTTCCAGTGCTGATCTTTGCCTGTCCCTATACTGAGAACTTCAGTTATTGTAGCTGTTGCCTGTCACGACCACCTTAGGAAATATGTTACATTATGGCTAAATGGGGCACTGCCTCATCTGGTGACTCTCTCAAGGTCACACAGGCAAGAATTCGTTCATTTCACTTAGGTGTGACCAGAAAGGAATGAAGACAGATGGGCAAACTGAAATGTTGTCTCTAAAACAACTCGTGTGAGTGTTTCAATCTTCAAAACCCACCGTCATCTTGAGGTCTATGCAGAGGTAGGAGAGGTAGACAGAGACAGAGGTAGGCGAGATGGGTAAAAACACCAGCTTAAATGACATTACGGGTATAAGCAAATCATTGGCTGTATAGATTTTATATTTGTTTTTAGCAGCGATAGAATGGGAATCGAACTCATGTTGTCAAACTTGGCAGCAAGTGTCCTCACTCACTAAGCCATCCCATCGATTTTGCATGATTGCTCTCAAGAGAGCCAGAGAGAAGTATTTAAAGGTAAAATACCATTAAATCTATAGCTTTTTCCTCAAATGGCCCAGGGAAAAATATATAAGTCATTAAAGATGTGTAGACATGTATGCGTATCTGTGCGCACACATACATCAAAGGAGGGGCACAGCGAGAAAGTGTGTCGCGTACCAAAGGATGACGGTCACCCAACTGTTCTGCCTCTGAATGTTTTTTTGTATTTTATTTTCCCGCCACATTACCTTTATTGTAATCATCTTGAGGTTCCAGAAAACAGTGCTCACCATGTCATTCTGAGGGTTAACTCCTCTGGCAAGAGGGGATTCCTAGAGACACCTCCCTACTCGTATCCAGTTGTGCAAGATTAGCCTTCATTTCCTGCAGGCAGGAATAAGATGGAGGAGTTTAAACTGGGAAGTAATATAATATGTGCTCATTGTACTCCTGTTTTTAAAACATAAGCATATAGTGGGTTTCACTTTAAAATTTTTTTTGGTGTGTGTGTGTGTGTGTGTATGTGTGTGTGTGTTGGTGTGTGTATGTGTGTGTATATGTGTATGTGTGTGTGTGTGTTGGTGTGTGTATGTGTGTGTATATGTGTATGTGTGTGTATGTGTGTGTATGTATGTGTATGTATATGTGTGTGTGTTTGTGTGTGTGTGTGTGTATGTGTGTGTGTGTGTGTCTTAGTTGGGGTTTTATGTTGTGAAGAGACACCATGGCCATGGCAACTCTTATAAAGGAAAGCATTTCATTGGGGCTGGCTAATGGTTTCAGAGCTTTAGATCCTTATCATTGCGGTGGGAAGCATGGCGGCATGCAGGCAGACATGGTGCTGGACAGAGAGGAGGGAGTTCTGCATCTGGCTCAGAAGGCAGCAGGAAGAGAATTACCCACTGGGCCTGGCTTGAGCATCGGAGACTCAAAGCCCCATCCCTCCTGTGGCACCTGCCCTGCGCCCCAACTCCCATCTCCCCATGACATACTTCCTCCAATGAGGCTACATGGCTTAATCCTTTCAAATAATGCCACTTCCTACAAGCCTCTGGGAGCAGTTTTCTTTCAAACCACCACAGGTTGTGCATGTGTGTACACATGCATGCACATACAGATGTGCAGGTGTGCAGGCCAGAGGTCAACCCCTAGTGTTATTTCTCAGATGTTATTCACCTTTTTTGATGGTGGTGTTGTTTAAATAAATAGTCTCACAGGCCTGGAACTCACTAATTAGGTGAGGCTGAGCAGTGAGTCCCAGAGATGTGTCTCCACCATACTGGTGCCATGGGGGAGGAGGGGGCGTTACAAATGTGTGCCATCATACGATACAATGAGGTAAGACACTAACTTATTTGAGTGACTATAAATGGATGGATTTTAATGTTTTGAATGTCTTTAAAATAAAAAATAAAAAACTGGAGGAATTTTTTTTCTTAACTTTTATTCTTAAGTTGGGCACACTGAGTTTCAGCCTGGACTTCCAACTTTGCCAGACCAGTGGTAGAAACTTATTTCCTGAGTCATTCTGAATGGCTGACGATGGGTCCCTGTGAACTAAGTGAGCAGATAGCACAGATGAGCCCTGCCCTGTGCCCCATCATACCTAAGGGATGGCTGGGCAGCTAGCCTATGCTTTACTTGCAGGACCCTGAGCTGTGAGATCCTCTTGGACCCACTAGGCTTCCCAGCCTTTGTGTCTGACAATTCCCAGTAAGGCATCTTTGCAGGCTGACAGAGGAGCGCAGACTAGGGCGTTCTCACACTGCCCAGACAGTTATGTATCATTCATAGCTCGTTAATCTGAGCTAAAAAAGGAAAGCCTTTCGACACAGCCAGCTGCTAATCCTCCAGGGCGCCAGTGGTGCTCCTGCTCAGACTGCACTGCACAAGCCGTGTTGCTACTCCTGGCTCCCAGTTCCCAAGTTCAGTGTTCCTCCCTGAGAAGGGTGTGGTTGTGCAAACCCATTCATGGATTTCATGTTTGCTCCTTGTGAATGGCATGCACAAAGCAATGGGAAGGGGAAGAGAATGCTTCTCATGGTCAAAACGATGCTTTGGGGACAACTGGTAGCTTTCCTCTCCCTAGCCTTTTGATCCACCCCCTCCTCCCATTCCTCCTAAGCATAAAAGTGACAAGTCGGCTCTAATGACAACTGTCTTCATACAGCATCTGGTCCTGAAGATCCCATGGCACTTTACAGATGGCTTCTGGAAAACCTAATTAACCCTCACAGTGTGTCTGCCTGGGACAAGGTTTTGATTGAAATCTATCTTGAAGACAGAACAGAACACCATGGACAGAAACTATAGCAGGAGGGTTTCTAGATAGAAGGGAAGCAGAATTAGAATTTCCACCATCCTGGTTACCTCTCTTCCTGAGTTTTTTTTTTTTTTTAACAAAGGCGAGCTCTCTCCACAACGCATATAGGGCAATCCCTTTCTGTAGCTGCCTCAAGCCACGTGGTCCACAGAAAGCTAATCTGTTCCCAGGCCATCCTGGTTCTGAGTGTATACATAGTAACTAAGATAGACTCCTGTTCCTGGGACACATTGATCCACTTAGGAATGGGTCACATGACCAAGCTCTGGAAGCTGGTCTTCTCAGGGCCATTTCCTAAGCCATGTGTGAGCATTTCCAGTCAGGCCTGGAGGCGTGAACCGGAAGAGCAGCATAAATGCTCGGCTGTCAGAGACCATCTTGTTTCCACATGAACAGGCCTGATTTCTCTTGTAGCCAAACTCAGCTCCACAGACTAAGGGCTGGAAATAGAAACACAGTCCTTGGTCCCCATCACATGCCACACACGGTTTGCTTCCCTTTGGCTTCCCCAAGTGTTGGCCTGTTTCTTTCTGTTCGGCATGACATCGTTTCTGTTACTTACAGCCAAAAAGGCTCTAACTGTTGTAGCTGTTTTCTAACGCCAGACCATTATCCCGTCTTGTCTCTGCCGCAAACAAACTGAGCCATCTCAAATGGCATTGGTGCCTTCTTCGAAACAGAGGAGCAGCTGGGAGAGTGGGTACGTCCAAGACTCTCCCCATTTTTATGATGGAAAAAGCAAAGGTTATGGATCTGGTGAGACTCGGTGGTGAACAGGCATCTCTCAGTGTTGCCACCAAGGGGTTCTCTAGCTTTGGCCACAGAGGTGTGTGTCCCTCTTTATAGTGGCTGCTCCTTCGCTCAGGGCAATGGCAGACAGCTGGTACTTGTTCTAAACAGAAGTCTGTGCTATTTGTTGTTCTCGGCCTCAGCTTCTCTTTTCTTGGGTTTGCTCTGCTTTGTAGCAGCCAGCCTGGCTTCCAGATCTTGCCTACGTATTCTAGGTTTCTTCGTGTCTATTGGTTTTGAGTCTGTTCATCATGAACTCCCTCCCCCCTTTCTACATCTCTGGACGTACATGTATGTCCCTTGCACAGGGCAGATGCTTGACTGATATGAGAGGCACAGAAACATCACTAAGGTATGAGATGAGTGATAAGCAGAAAATTAGGTTTTCATTGTCGTTTTTGTTTTTTAAATATATTTTCTAATTAAAATATAAATAGATCAGTCCCTACCTCCCTGTTTCTCTCTTTGACCTCCTTCCATGTCGGCTCTACTCTATCTCAGTCATAACCTCTTTTTCCTTTCATGCTACACACATGTATAAATGCATAAATATGTAAATACAACCTGCTGTGTCCATTTAGCGTTACTTGTATGTATGTGATTTCAGGAGTGAAATTGGATAACCAGTTATGGGCTCATCCATGGGCCAACTAATACTCCCTTTCTTGGCAATCCTTAGTTGCCTATAGTTCTTTGTATATTCTGTTTTCTTTTTCTTTTTTTCCAAAATGCTTTTTGTTTTCTGTGTAGCCCTGGCTGTCTTGGAACTCACTCTGCAGACCAGGATGGCCTTGAACTCAAGATCTACCTGCTTGTCCTCCACGTGCTGGGATTAAAGAGGTGAGCCATTACTGCTCGACTGGTATTTTTTAAAATAAAAAAAGTCATCTTCAGTCTCCATGACCCCTGCTTGTCACAGAGATGCCTCTGCCCATGGTTTCTCTTCTCTCTGCAGGCCCTCTGTCCTCTCGTCACCATTCTCCCCAGGTCTGATCTCCACCCTTACTTCTCTCTGTGCTCCCTCTCCTACCTTGTCCCCTCTCTTCAACTACTACCTCTGTCTATTCTGTTTCCCCTTCTGAGTGAGATCTAAGCATCCTCCCTGAGATGCTCCTTAGTACTTATCTCATTTGGGTCTGTGTATTGTAGTATATTTATCCTGTACTATATGGCTAAAATCCACTACACTAAGTCTATTAGAAGAGAAAGTGGGGTATAGCCTTGAACTCATTGGCACAGGAGACAACTTCCTGAACAGAACACCAACAGCTCAGGCTCTAAGATCAATAATTAATAAATGGGACCTCATGAAACTGAAAAGCTTCTGTAAGGCAAAGGACACTGTCAACAGAGCAAATTGACGGCCTGGGAGAAGATCTTCACCAACCCTACATCCAACAAAGGGCTAATGTCAAAATATATAAAGAACTCAAAAAATTAAACACCAACAAACAAAATAATCCAATTAAAAAATGGGGGACAGAGCTAAAGAGAGAATTCTCAACAGAGAAATCTCAAATGGCTGAGAAGCACTTAAAGAAATGCTAAACGTCCTTAGTCATCAGAGAAATGCAAATCAAAACAACTCTGAGATTCTGTCTTACACCTGTCAGAATGGGTAAGATCAAAAACTCAAGCGATAGCACATGCTGACAAGTATGTGAAAAAAAAAAAAAAAGAGAACACTCCTCCATTGCTGGTGGGAGTGAAAGCGTGTACAACCACTTTGGAAATCAATCTGGCACTTTCTCAGAAAATTGGGAATAGTTGTACCTCAAGACCCAGCTAGCTAGGCGTGGTGGTGCACACCTTTAATCTCAGCACTCGGGAGGCAGAGGCAAGTGGATCGCTGTGAGTTAGAGGCCAGCCTTGTCTACAAAGCGAGTTCAGGATAGCCACAGCTAACGCAGAGGGACCCTGTTTCAAGAAAACAAACAAACAAACAAACAAACAAAGAAACGAAGACTCAGCTATACCACTCCTGAGCACATATCCAAAAGACACACCACCATACAACAAGGACATTTGCTCAGCTATGTTCATAGCAACTTTATTTGTAATAGCCAGGATCTGGAAACAACCTAGATATCTCTCAAATGAAAGAATGGATAAAGAAATTGTGGTACATTTACACAATGGAATACTACTCAGGTATTAAACACAAGTAATCATGCAGTTTGCAGGCAAATGGATGGAACTAGAAAAGATCATCCTGAGTGAGACCCAGAAAGACATGCATAGTATGTACTCACTTATAAACAGACTGAAGAGGACACTCTCTACCTAGGCAGGACTCCTAGTGGAGGGAGGGGAACACGAAGCCACCCACAAAAACTTACCCTGCTTACGAGACCTACAGGGATAAAGATAGAGCAGAGATTGAGGGGATGTCCAACCAATGCTCGACTCAATCTGAGACCCACCCCATGGGAAAGAGTCAACCCCTGACACTATTAACAATACTCTGCTATGCTTGCAGATAGGAGCCTAGCATAGCTGTCTAAGAGGCGACACCCAGCAGTGGATCCAAACAGATGTGGAGACTCACAGTCAAACATTGGGCAAAGCATAGGGAGTCTTGTGAAAAAGTGGGAAGATGGATAGAAGAACCTGAGGTGACAGGGGCTCCACAAGAAGACCAACAGAGCCAACTAACCAGGACCCAGAAGGGCTTGCAGAGACTGAAGCACCAACCAAAGACTATGCATGTACTAGGCCAACATCCCTTATACAGATGTTGCAGAAGGGCAGCTTAGGCTTCATGTGCATCCCCTAGTAAGGGGAGCAGGGGCTGCCTTTCCAGGCCACAGGAAAAGAGGACGTGCTCAGTCCTGATGCAACTTGATGAGCAGGAGTGGGTGGGAAGGGGGACTCCCCTTTTCTGAGGAATAGGGGGAGGGGAAGGGGAAAGAAGGAGAGAGGTTGGGACCAAGAGAAGAGGATGGAGGGGGCTACGATCAGGATGTAAAGTGACTAAATAAATAAACTTTTTTAAAAAGGAAAAAAAGTCATATTTGACAGAAAAACCCTGTCTCAAAACAAACAAACAAAAAAGTCATTATATTACTGTAAAGAATTAAAAAATTATTAACAAGAAAAGTATAATTTAGGCAGATGTGGTGGTGCATATCTTTAATTCCAGCACTCAGGAAGCATAGGCAAGTGGATCTCTGTGAGTTCTAGGCTATCCTGGTCTACAGCGTTAAGTTCTAGACCACCCAGGACTACACAGCGAGACCTTATCTCAAAACAAAACACACCAACAAAAAGTATCTTTACCTGTAACCCTACCACCTGAGATAGGCAGGGTTAACCCTTTCATATTTCTCTCATAGCCTTTTCTTATGACATATTTAAATTAAAAACTGGAGTCAAGCTCTGGGTCTTTTATAGACTTGGAAGAATATTCTATGTCAATAAATAACCCATAGGAGCATTGCTGCTGATAGCCCACCATGGCTGGAATCCTAAACTTTAAGATTGCATCCTTATTGTTAACACTTGGGTTTGTCACATTTGAACACATTGCCAAACAAGCATGTGGTAAGCATTTTCAGTCGAGATTTGCAGAAGTAAGATTGAGTCTCTGGGGTATGAGCATTTGGAAGCTCCTGGGAAAGCCTAGTCTATTCTCCCACCCAGCCTGTGAATCATTTGGTTTATGACATTCTATTCAGCATTATTGTAGCTTCCTATTTTATAATGGATGTGTACTAGGGGCAAACAGTATCTGCTTGATGATTAAAGTTGTATCCTTTCAGTATTTACAAAATTGGATGGTTTTGGATTTAATAAGTTGAGTTAAAAGTGTTGTATTATATTTTTAGTTTAATAATATTTTTATCATTAAAGACCCATTTTGACAACAGCCACATCCTAGGGCCCAATGTGAAGGCAATTTGGCTGATATGTAAGTCAAGGGAAGCATCCTTTGACCCTTTGTCATCTTAAAATACTAGTGTCTACAAGAGACTTTCTGCTTCCCACAATAGGACAAAAGCAAAGTCTAGCATCCCGAAGGTGGTGCTTACACCAAAGTTTCACATGTGCAAAAAGTTAATTGAAATAAATACATTATTTCTGTACTTATCTCCTTTAGTGTTCATGTCTTTCGTTAATTTTTAGGGATAATTTCTACAGTCAAGGCAATCAGCATTTCCCGATTCTTCTCCAAAGTGATTTATACAATTACAAAGAATAAGGAAGTTGACAAGTCCTCTCCTGTAGGGAGAGGAAAAAAGAAGACCAGGAGTTCAAGGCTATTCTCAGCTACATAGTGAGTTCGAGGTTAGGATGGACTACCTGAGACACTGTCTCAGGAAACCTGGATGTGGAGGGGTGGACATCTGATTCAACATGAAAGAAATATGAGAATGCTTTACCCAGTCACTGATGGCCAGCCAGCAAGGACATCCTGTTCTCTGCCTCTACCACAGATAAGTTAAAAAAAAAAAAAAAAAGAGCCAAAGTGCTGTTACTAATGAAAGCCACTTTAAATGGCTTTATAAAGATTAAAGATGAAGTATTAAGAAGCATTAAAATGTTACTTATGAATTTTGTATGTGTGCATGAGTGTGAGAGCAGGAGCCACAGTATGCAAATAGAAGTCAGAGGATAAGTTTTTAGGAGTCAGTTCTCTCCTTGCCCACATCGTATTTGGAGGTTTGAACTCGGGTCATCAGGCTTGGCAGCAAGCACCTCTGCCCACTGAGCCATCTCTTTGGCCTCTGTATTTAATAAATTTCAAGTGCACAATTGGTTTCTCTGTTCCATTGTTTTTGAGTTAATTTGATGTCTCTTTTTAATTGTTTTCCTTTGAGAATTATATTAATATTAAGTTGGACTTCTTTGAGTATTAGGAGTTCATTAAAGCTTTTAAATAATGAGACTCATTTGTTAATTCTACCATTTGTTTATACTAGTGTTAGTACTTTAATACACTGAGAAAGAAACTTACTGATAATAATTTTTAAAGTTACCAGGCAGTGGTGGCACACGCCTTTAATCCCAACACTTGGGGGACAGAGGCAGGTGGATATATGTGAGTTCGAGGCCAGCCTGGTCTACTAAGCAAGTCCAGGACAGTCAAGGCTACACAGAGAAATCCTGTCTTTAAAAAAACAAAAAACAAAACAAAAAAAAACCAAAAAAAAAAAAACCAAAACAAAACAAAAAACCCACCTCCCAAGCCTCGATTGTAAAGTTGCTGAAGCTACCTCACAGGTAAGTTTTATTTTTATTTTATTACTGTGTGTGTGCAGGAAGTAGAGTTGGGTGTATACCACAATTCATGTGCGGAGGTCAGAGGACAGCTTTGCATAACTGGTTCTCTTTTTCCACTTTTCCTGGGTTCTGGAGACAGAATTTAGGTTGTCAAGAATGGTAGAAGGCACCTGTACCTACAGAGCCACCTCACCATCCCCACAGGTGAGCTTTGGAGGAGTAAGTGGATGTGACACCTGAAACTTGCAAAGCACATATAGGTGGACATCGCCATCTTCCCCTTTTTGCCTCTTAACAACCTTCCAGGTCTGTGTTCACGTTCACAGCTCTTAGAAGTGAAACCAGACCAAGAAGAGACTTGATACCCTATGAGCATATACAGGGGGAGGTAATCCCCCTCAGGAACAATCATAGGGGAGGGGAATAATGGGAAAATGGGAGGGAGGGAAGAATGGGAGGATACAAGGGGTGGGATAAACATTGAGATGTAACAAGAATAAATTAATTTTTAAAAAATTTTAAAAATTAAAAAATAAAAAAAGAAGTGAAACCAGAGAGCCAAAGGGTGCAGAGCAATCTAGTTTTCCATTGTTGCGGAGGGAGAAGGGATTCCTAGGGTAATCTCCAAGGGCTACTGCCAACGAAACACATCAAAGCTAGTAGATTCCATTGCCCTCGGAGTGATTTGAAGCAGCGATAAATACGCTTAATTAAGGATCCTCTCTAGGCTAAGACCTGAAATAAACCTTATGGGAAGGACTTAGGGCTAAGACAATAAACAGTGGAGAAAGGGAACTCGCTGCAAAGAAGTGACGTGGCTGGACATAACAAGAGCCAGTAACTCCATGCCCCTCCTGCGCCCGGGTTTCAATTCTTGGTGTCAAATGAAATGAGGATTAGCACAGAGCTAGCCTGCTTTGTGGCTGTGCCCTGTAATCCTGAGACGCCATCTGGAAAATTTTAAACCAAATCTTTAGTGCACACCTTATACCTAAATAAATTTTAGATGGACTTTAACATTCAATGACCTTTAACAAATTTCTTTTGTGTTTATGCCATATGCCAGATGTTAGTTTAGGCGCTTAGTATGCAAAACAGCTACGATTTTCTGCCCTCCATGGAGTTTATAGTCTAGTAGGGGAAGCAAATATTGAATAGATGAACTGGTCTATGTTTCTTAAAATAAAGGTCATGAAGGAAACAGGAGTGACATGAGAGAGAAGAACGGGGTCGGCAGAACCTCCCTCAGAGTGTGTAACCGGAAAGCGTTCTCTGCAGAGATGCTACTGTTCATGAGAAGGAGAGGAGACCATTGTAGGTGAGGGGAAGAGCACGGAGGCTGAGAGTCTGCCCTCTATAGAGTTTACAGCCCAGCTGGGGGGAAGCAAATACTGAATAAAAAGACCAAGGGTCCTAGAATAAATAATGCCGTTATAAATATGGTTGTTTAAAAAGATGAAACCATATGCTATTTAGACAACATCAGAAGGTTTTAATGTCATGGCACAACCCACGTGAAATCAAAGGCAATAATAAGGCAGAAAAATATAATTTAATGATAATACTTAGCTCTCATTCTGTACAAAAACTACTTAAAACTAAATATTAGAACATTTTGGCATTCCCCCCTCCCCCACCCCACCCCCCAAAAAAGGAATGAAGGTCAGAAGAATTCACAAAACAAAGGACTCAAATGGCCAATAAACGCAGGAAAATCTTCTAAATTCTAACACATAGAGAAATACACACTCAAGGGCTGGAGAGTTGAATCAGCGGTTAAGAGCGCTTGCTGCTCGGAACAAGAGCACCCAGATTCAGTTCCCAGCATCCACATAGCAGCTCACAACCATCTGTAGCTCCAGGTCCAGAGGATCTGATGCCTTCCCTGTTCTGGGCCTCCGTGAGCAGCAGGCACACACGTGGTGCACAGACATACGTCCAGACAAAACACTCATATACAGAAAATAAAAAAAGGGTGGAGAGATGGCTCAGAGGTTAAGAGCATTGCTCTGCCAGAGGTCCTGAGTTCAATTCCCAGCAACCACCTGGTGTCTCACAACCATCTATAGTGAGATCTGTTGCCCTCTTCTGGTAGGCAGGCACACATGTGGCCAGAATACAGTATACATAATAAATAAATGAATTAAAAAAAAAAAAGAAAGAAAGAAAGAAAGAAAACAGAAGAAAAGAAAAGAAAAAGAAAGTCAGAGAAATAAAGACCCAGACCCAGACCACTGGGATACACCATTTTCCGGAGAAAGGTGAAGATTTAAAGATAACCCCCAACCTCATAGCAGGCAGGGCCAGGAGACCCTCCCTTCCTGGTGGGATGGGCATGACACAGCCTATCCAAAGGCCTGGCAGGAAAACACTCAAGGGTATGTATATTCTTCAACTCACAAATTCTACTTCTAGGAATATAGCATAAGAAAGTTGACTCAACACCATGGGAATATTTTAACTATGAGTACATTTGCTCTAGAATATTCTACCATGACTAAGATCAGAACCAGTGCTTCTCCGACTTTTGGCTAAGACCACGTACACTATCTGCTCTGCATTGCTGTAGCTGAAGAGGATCTATTGAATGGATTGTTTGGAGCTGGGAGATGGAGCTCGCTCTGTTCACGAGATATATGTTAACTGGGCATTGCAGGATCTCCAGCAATAGGATAGCCCTGTGGGGACCTTACAACAACCAGAGGCCCTTTTCCCAGAACGATCACAGTGCAATCATTAGGAATGACTTTGTTCGGCTTGTGTGTAGATGACACGGAAGTGTGCTCTGCATGTTAAGCTTTTTAAAAATCCAGCTTACAAAATAGCATTTATGACAGGATTCAAGTTTGTTTTAAACTACTATATATATAAGGGGCTGGAGAGATGGCTCATCAGTTAAGAGCACTGGCTGCTCTCGCGGAGAGCCAAGGTTTATTTCCAAGCACCCGTGTAGCAGGTCACAAGCATCTGCGACTCCAGTTCCGGGGGGTCTCGTGCCCTCTTCTGACCTCAGTAGGTGCCAAGCATGTATGCAGGACACTACATACCTACAGGCAAAACATTCACGCACATAAAAAAAATTAATACTGTATATGTGTATTCCTCAATTTTTTTTTCTTTCTGCTTGCTTGCTTTTTGTTTGAGACAGTGTCATGCAGGAATCCAGTGTATCCTCGAACCTGCGACTTGCCTGGGCCTCCCCACTGCTGTGATTGCAATCACTCAGGCTCAGAGTCACCACTCTGGTTAGCTGTCCTCAGAATATTAAGAGTGTTTATGTGGTTGGTAAGATTAAATGTAATTTTACTTTTCTTCCTTATCTTCTATTTATGTTGTCCTTCCGGCCTTTTCTAGAATAAGCGCTCTCTGTCTCTCTCTATCTTAAGCACCTCTCTCTCTCTCTCTCTCTCTCTCTCTCTCTCTCTCTCTCTCTCTCTCTCTCTCTCTCTCCTAAGAAAATAAGTTAAAGCTGTTTTCATATGGAGATGGATAAAATGTGAGCCTTTGCAGCCAGTCCTTTGGGGCGGGAAGGGGCTGGAAGGGGCGGCAAGGTAATCCTCTTTGGTTTCCTCCCTACAGGCTTTGTTTGATCAGCCTGGCCACCTGAGCCCTTGGGAGCAGGCTAATCCTCGGCGGAGGCCATCTCCTTCTTCAGTACCCTCTCTGTCCCAGGTTTAGACTCAGTTGCCATTCACCTAAGCTTCTGGCTCCTCGCCTATTCTCTTTTCCCCAGGGAAACAAAGCCCTTTGCATGCTCTGATTCACTGAGCGGCTGGAGCCCAAGGCACTGCAGGTGTCTAGGGTGACACAGAGCGACATCTCGCCTCCAGAATAAGGGCAGCTCTTCCGCCTTCAAGGCTGCAAAATGTCAGGCGTGATTACAAAGGTCACTTGTCCTGACAGCTCTCTGGGAAGCACAGAGAGCACTTCCTGCTGTGAGGCATTCTTAATTGTGCTTCCTGGGGTGGGTGCCAGCCTGCTCAATTTCTTATAATGGCGGAAGCCCCACCTTCCAGCCCTCTGAGAGAGAAAGGAGGTGGTGGGGGGGGGGGGGGGGGGGGGGGGGGGATCAGAAACCAAACCAAACCAACCAACCAACAAGAACAAAAGAGAACTCTGAAACACCAAGAGTGCCAGCTTGATTTCTAGGAATAGTGTTTGCGGCAGAAAAATGATTTTTTTTAAGCTTGTCAAGACAGGATTTCCCTGTATTTAGCCTTGCCTGTCTTGAACTGGCTTTGTAGACCAGGCTGGCTTCGACCTCAAAGAGATCCACCTGCCTCTGCCTTCCAAGTGCTGGGATTAAAGGCGCATACCACCAACCGCCCAGCAGAAGGAAACATCACTGAGGGAAAGGTGGCCACTCCTCTGGGGGCATGAGCAGAGACTAAGGGAAGAAGAGACCTGCCTCCAAGAGCAGTGTGTAGAACTAAGGATGCTGCTTGAGGCAGAAGTTCTCCAAGGCTCTGCGTCCCTGGCCCCATGCCAGGAGCTCCCAAGCTGCTATCAGGGACGCTGCAGAGAAAATGTATTTAAATGAAGTGAATCAGAAGCAGGTGGTCTGGGTACCCTGCTCTCAGGATCCCACTCTAAAGGTTGAGAACTGACATGTTTAAGAACTTAGCTCCTAAAAAAAAAAAAATAAATAAAAAAAAAAAAAAAAAAAAAAAAAAAAAAAAGAACTTAGCTCCTAGAACCTAGCCCCTAGCCGCGTGGGTGTGGTGGTGCACGCCTTTAATCCCAGCACTCAGGAGGCAGAGGCAGGAGGATCTCTGAGTTCAAGGCCAAGCTGGCCTACAAAGCGAGTCCAAGGAAACCCCTACATGAGGGGAAGGGAAAAAAAGAACCTAGCTCTTGGGCATTTCAGAGGAATCGAAGCCAAGGACCAGAGGTGGGCTCGCTTTAGTTGCTTGCCTGTAACCCTCAGCCTTCTCATTACTACGCTGAAGTCTCTGAAAGAAAAGAGATTTGTTTTGGTTTTGAGTTCTGGAGACAAAAATGAGAAGAGCCACATTTGTTGATGGCCTTCTTTCTGGCAGAGTCCCAAGGTGGCACACACATTGAGGTGACTGGGAATCCCCCACTCCACCCCACCCCTTCTCCCCCCAAACCCCCACTGGGATTCAGTCTGAGGAGTTCTGTCCCACTTGCCTTATCTAATCTGACCTCATATCCCAAGGCTCCATCTCTAAACACCAGATTAAGCCCCACAATGAAGATCGAACTCCAGCATGGTTTCCAAAGGACTAACCATATTCAAGCTGCATAGCATACTAAACCGTATTCTCCAATTAATGTTCTTACATGAGACTCACCCTCCATTGATATTGATATATTAGCTGAACAACTGTCTTAACAGCAGATTAATTGTTTGACAGTGTTATTGTGTATGTGGGTGTCTGCATATAATGTGTGTGTATGTGTTTGTGTATAGATGCGCATTCTCATATGTGTATGTTTGTGTGAAGGCCAGAGCTTGACATCTGGTAAAAAAAAAAAAAAATTCTCACTTTCTACCGTATTTTTTTTAAAGATTTATTTATTAATTTTATTTATCTGTGCATGCCTATGTGAGTTTATGTGTACCACATGTATACAAGTGCCCCCCAGAGACCAGAGGGCAGAGCCCCTGGAAATGAAGGTATAGGCAACTGCGAGCCACCTGCAGTGGATGCTGGGAACCGAGTCTGAGTAAGCTCCATAAGACCAGTAAGCACTCTTAATCACTGATGCCTCTCCTTAGTCCCTCCATCTTGTTTGTTTGTTTTATTTTGAGGCAGAGTCTCTCACTCAACCCGGAGCTCACAAGTTTGGCAAGGCAGGATATCCAGAAAGCTCCAGGGATGTTCCTACCACTGCCTCCCTAGCCCTGGGGTTACAGGCATGCGCTACCACACCTAACTTTGAACATGAGTTTTGGGGAATCCCAACGCAGGGTCCCATGCTTGCATGGCAAGCCCTTTACCAACAGAACTGTCTCCTAGCCCCATATTTTCTTATTTTTATAGAAGCTTCTAGAGTAATTAGGATTTTTTTGTTTGTTTGCTTGCTTTATCAAATGTTATCAGGGAAGTACAGAAGAAAGGCTGGACTCTAAACTACCACATCCAATTACCCTAGTCATTAAATCCCCTCTCCTCCCATGAGGAGCCAGTGTGCCCACACGCATATAGCTGCTTATTGTTCCCTTCATACCTTTCCATAGGGAAAGAAAGCATATAACCAGATCACCTGATGATGGTATAGAAGATACGAATAGAAAAACAACAGCAGGCACATTGGTTATCCAGAGAATTCTGCACGTTCAGGGTTGTTGGTGGTGATGGAGAACAGTAGAAAACTCAGGAGATCCACTGAGCAGACTAAAGGGGCACACACAGAAGTGACTAGGAAAGAGGGTCCTGCCCAGCCAGTGCCACCAGCTCTTTCCACTTGTTTCTAGGCACAAGCTGTGGAAATGACAGTGCGTTACTCATCCCAGTCCCATTCAAAGCTGTGGAAAGCGCGAACACAGTCTCACCTGTCTTTCATAGCAATACTCGTGTCTGTAGGGGGTTTCTTTCTCTATACATAACAGCTAATATCTGAATGAATGTTATGCTATCAGGAGACAGCCAGTTCCCCACCATCTCTGCTGAAACAGGGACGGAAGCATCACTCAACAGGCAGGCGAGCACCTCCTTGGGGCTAACTGCTGCTCTAGGGGCTGGAGCAGGGGGTCAGAGGTGCTACGAAGACAAGATTAATAGAAGATGCTAGCAGGTAACCAAAGAAAGTCTTTCACTCCTGTTTGGGTTTTTTTGTTTTTGTTTTTGGGGGTTTATTTTTCCTTCTTGAGATAGGGTTTTTCTGTGTAGCCTTGGCTGTGCTGGAACTTGCCCTGCAGACCAGGCTGTCTTCAAACTCACAGTGATCCTCCTGCCTCTGCTTCATGAGGGCTGGGATTAAAAGTGCACATCGATACCACTCAGCCAAGGAAAACCTCTGTAAGGGGAGAATTTGAGCAGAGACAGGAATAAATAAAGTGGTGGCTGTTTGGGAGGCTGTTTCCTGCTCCTGACAGGGATGCATATTCACTGGTCCTCAGGTAGGAGGAGGATCAGCTGCCGTTGGTGAGGAGACCGCTGGGAATGAAGCACAGATGCCGTGAGACTGCCTTTCGTTGCCTTGTTGGTCATGGAAGGAAGATGACGCCAACTAATGAGAAGCACTTAAAGCTTGGGAGATTATTTTCTCCAAGCTTTAGCAACGTGACAACCAAAAATATTATTAAAAAAAATCTTCTTTAGGGGCTTTTGAAAACAAAGATGGTAGAAGAGGGCCGCATGAAAAGACAGTTGTCTGTGTCAGGGACGTGGGGTTATGAGATTGGTTACCTCTTTTTTTTTTTTTTTAAGATTTATTTATTTATTATTTATACAGTGTTCTGCTTGTGTGTACATCTGCACACCAGAAGAGGGCGCCAGATCTCATTATAGATGGCTGTGAGCCAACATGTGGTTGCTGGGAATTGAACTTACGACCTTTGGAAGAGCAGACAGTGTTCTTAACCTCCGAGCCATCGCTCCAGCCCTGGCTTCCCTTTTTTTTTTTTTTTTTTTTTAAATGAATTTGTGGTTGGAATGCTTTTAGAATATAAAACGTATTTTCCTTAAAGGAAATCTACTACCCAAGGGGCATGGTGGTGCTTCTATCTCTCAGGAGCCTGGAGTTGTGCCTGAAGCAAGGGGGTGCTGGTAACTGCTGGTGGGGCAGTGAAGTGACACTGTTGAAATGGGCTATATGGGACTGTCTGGGCTCTAGCTTAAGTGAGGAGGTTTAATCTTAGTTTCTTTACTTCATCCTCAGAGTTTGGCTATTTTCCCATTATCTATGCTCTATAGAGAATTTGATGGCTTGGGAAGTACTATGATTCTGAGCAACGAGGCTGCCGGCCTTCTCTGCTAGCCTCTTGAGAAACATAGTGAGTCTGCGTGTGACTCCGGCATACCAGGGTTTATGCTGAAAACATGATGGAAGAAATAGGCTACTAGACTTTCTGCTAAAAGTGGCTGACAAGAGAAACAATCAAATCAGGAAACGTCCACTTGTGTCTTAGTTACGTTTCTAATGCCGTGACACAACTCCATGACCAAGGCAACTTATAAAAGAAAGCAATGAATCATTGCTCCAGAGTGTTAAGAGTCCATATCCATTGTGGTGGGGAGCAGAATCGTGGTGTCTTGTCACAGCACGTATTTGTACATGTCCATTTTTCCTGTGAGAGAGTTTGCAATAGTCATAAGGATTCTTACAACTAGTCCGACCCTGGGTGGGTCAGGGCGTGGTTTGTGAAATTCCTTATCATATAAAACAGAACTACTTACTACAGAGGCTAGGGTAGTCATAGCCTCTCTTGGGATGGAGAATCCAGTGACTCACAAGATATCTCTCTCTCTCTCTCTCTCTCTCTCTCTCTCTCTGTTCATCCTGCTGTAACAACAGTGAGATGATTCCTCGAGCAGCTGGGGGTTTGTGAATGAAAGCTTCTTCTTCTTCTTCTTCTTCTTCTTCTTCTTCTTCTTCTTCTTCTTCTTCTTCTTCTTCTTCTTCTTCACCATCATCATCATCATCATCATCATTTAAAAATGTATTCACTTCATAAGCATCCTATATTACCACTTAAACACAATTTTATTTTCACCACAATTTAATATGCTTCTCCATGTTTCCCTTTTCAGCCAGGGTAGGGGGTTGGGGAGTGGGGGAGTGGGGGAGTTGGGGGGTGGGTAAACCCACAAATCTTTCTGACAACAGGTATTCCAAGACCACATTCCAGCACCTAAGCCAGAAGTCGGCAGGTAGTAAAACAGGGACACCTTCCACCAGAGGGTCTCAGGCCCTGTGCTTCTCCTACTGAATCACCACGTCCATTGGATGCCACAGTACAGTGAGTTGTGTCTGCTTCATCTTTCCATGTTCAAGCTCACAGTAATACATTTTCTTGGTTTCCCTACTCATTCGAATGATTACTCACAGAGCAGATTGAGAGAGTCCCTGGGTGTGTGAACCAGCTCCAGCTGCTCTGTAAGGTGTGACTCTCCCAACTGTGGAAACTGCTATATATGTTTTTACCTGAATTTCAGTTTCAACACCTGAAAGATGAGTGTACTAATTATACCCACTTGGAAAGGCATTAGGAGGCTCCGACAGTGTAAGCAATCTGTGTCCAGAAGTCTGCCTAGTGACTAGCGCAGCCTGCTCTCAAGATTTATCCCCTGTCACCTTTTAATTTTTATTTATACTTTGGTATAAGAATTTTCCAGATATAGCAAAGATTCAGATATAACTGACATGGTGATGTAGCCCTGTAATCTTAGCACTTGGGAGGCATAAGATTCACAAGTTTGAAGCCAGCCTGGCTACAGAGTAAGACCCTGACTCAACAAACTGAGATATACTTTATATACAGTGATATTGACAGGCTTAAAGTGGACACAGTTCAGTAAGTTTGACTAAGCCATGCATGCCTGTTTCTAGAAAATCCCTAATGTCTTCCATTGTCAGGGTTATAAGACATTTTTCCCAAATGCTGGATTATGCTATAATATGGAATCTACCTATGATTATATTTCTATCTCTGTCCAGCCGACAGGCTCTAGCACAACTCCTCCCCAAACAGACTTAAAACCCGGAAGCACTGTGGGGTAATCAGCTTGCCCTCCCTCTTCTGCATCCTGGAGAGAGAGGCTAGGAATGAATCTGTGTTATTTTTAGGTCCCCAGGGAAAGTGTTTCTACAAGCTCCCTCAGTCACCTGTCTCAGCGCTTAGCAACCCTGAGCACTAGAAAGCCATGTCCCTGTGTGTCCCTGCCTTTAAATGAGTAATAGCAACTAAGGCGGATGCTGTGGTGTGTTTCCAGGGCCACAGCGGAGGAGCAAGCTCGGCAGACAGCACGAGTGCCACTGTGTTTGTGCTGAGATCATGTGCTTTGACACTTCCCTTCACAAAACCAAGAGTGTGATGGGGGAGGAGAGGGCTCTATCTGGCTCCTACCTGGGACAGTGACCACAACTGAGAAGCAGCCTATCTGGTGTCAGATCTCCAGGTTATTCTCTTTCCCGAAAGAGAAAAATAGGAATAAATATTTTATGTGAAATAAGATTTTTAAGCAGTGGCATAGTTTAAACAAAAAAAGAGTTCTGTAAACTAAAAGAGCACCTTACTGCCTAAACACAGCCCACATGGACTCGAAATTCCTGCCTTGGCATTCGCAGCATCTCCATGTTTGCTTCTGTTTCCTTTAAATGCTGAGGTCACCTGCAAGACAGGCCAGACAAGCAAACGCACATTCCCAATTTTAAGAGGGAGAAAGTCAAAGACTGGACACTCAATGACCCACACAGACAGCAGGCTCAAACCTTGTGGGTCTGTCTCACTGTGCCTTCTGCTACGTCCCATCTTTATTCTGTCGGGTCATTGGAGCATGTACTCTGTCTCACCACCACATTGTATCAGTTGTTAGTCAACAATGCAGGAAGAAAAAAAAAGGAGCAAGTCAGAGTAGACACATGGAGAAATGCAGCATTGGCTGCAGAAGAGCGCCAATAGTGACCAAGTTTTAAAGATCTGCAGCATTGAAATCCACTATGCCAAAGGTGGCAGACTTATACAATCTAAGGTCACCTCAGAAATGGGAAAGGTCTCAGGTTACATTAGACCAGAGGAAGCAACGGTGGCCACTAGAAGAATAAGATAATGCTGTAACCCCAAAAGCAACGGGACCAATTGACCACAGACTGAAAAAAAAACTGAGCCAAAACAAACCTCTCCTCATTTTTAAATCGATCAGCTCAAGTATTTTGTCATACTAACAGAAAGTGACAAACATGAGTCCTAAATATCCTCTGGATTGAAGAAGAAATCAAGCAAAAATTTCCATCATTAAGCCTAAAAATGTGATGCCGAGTGGTGTAGCATACGCCACTTGGGAAGCAGAGGCAGGTAGATCACTGAGTTCCAGGGCAGCCTGGTCTACAGAGTGAGTTCTGGGCCAGCCAGGGCTACACAGAGAAACCATGTCTGGAAACAAACAAAAAACGTGACATGCCAAAAACGTGAATGCAATATAGTTTTACTTCTTTTTTTGTTTGTTTGTTTTTTGAGACAGGGTTTCTCTCTGTGTAACCCTAGCTGTCCTGGAACTCACTCTGTAGACCAGACTGCCCTTGAACTCACAGAGATCTGCCTACTTATGCTGGGATTAAAGGCGTGAGCCACCACTCCTGGCTCCAGGTTCATTCATTTCTTTCTGTTTACACTCACATGGGAAAAAAGAAAGGCTGCCCACCAAAATCTAGATATTGTAGTGGAAACTTTGGTTATGTTATGTAAACATGTTTTTGTTTTTATCCCAAGTGTGGGATGTGAAATTGCCTTTAGTTTATCCACAGCTGATAAGAGAGCACTTGATATTTGTCAGCTAGAAACTGCCTCACTGCCTCGTAAGGGAGGTATGGCCTTTGCCAGCTGGAAAACATCCTTGTAAGGACTCTGAGAGGGTATAAATAGGAGCAGGGTGTAGGGGTGGTGGGGGGGGGGGGGGAATGGGGGAGGGGTGTCACTTCCAGATGCTTCTGCTCCTTCCAGGATAATGCTAATCCCTCCCACTGCTGCAGTTTTCTGTTTAGCTGGACTGCTGGAATCCTGATGGTGACGAGTGGCATCGCCCCAAGGATCTGAGTCTGAAAAGGTCTACATTCCTTGTCCTACTAACCTTCTTTCTCTCCTTCCTAGTGTTGGTGGACTGGAAGAGAGGTAGAGACATTAAGGAACTCCAAATAGAGTAGATTTTAAAAAAATAATCAAAGCCTACAAGATATTTATCTGAATAATTCAGAAGAACAGCAAACTAAACCCAAAGGAGAGACAAAGGTCATCAAAATAAGATCAGAAATGAATGAAATGGAAAATAGATGCTCATGAGGAAAAGGAAAAACAGCACATCCAAAAACTGTGTTCTGGAAAAGACCAAGAAATAAAGAGCTGAGTCTTGAAGTACACCCCTGTAATCTCAACACTGGGGAGGCTGAGGCGAGGGCATCATGAGTTTTGAGGCTAGCCTAGCTAAATAACAAGTTTCAGGCTAGCCCAGACATCATATTGAGGCCTTGCATACAAACAAACAAACAAACAAACAAACAAGCATATGTTAAATGAAATGCATATAACTTTAACAAGACTCATTAATTTAGAAAGAGAATAGGGTCAAAGAAACAGTGTCGTCCAGACACAAGACTGATGCACATATAAATTCACAGAGACCGTGGCAGCATACACAGGGCCTGCACAGGTTCCAGCCAGGGCTGAAGAAGTGAACATGAGCTGCTATCCCTAAACAAAAGCTACCTCCAAGTGACAATTGCTTACAAAAGAAAAATCCATTTACTCCAAGGGAGTCTCACTGGGTATATTAACCACACGTGAGGGCAGCTGTGACCAACAGTAGATGCCCAACACAAAACAAACCCTATGGTATTTTCATAGATTTATGTTTGTTTATTGCCTATTGCTTTGGGCATTTTTTTTTTTTTTTTTTTTTTTTTTTTTGTAATCTTATTGGTCTTTTGCTTTTATAGCATGGTTTCTGATTTTGTAATTTTATGGGTTTTGCTTTTATGTGTGTGTTTATTGTGATTTTTTAATTTTTTTATTTCAATTCTGGTTTGTTTTTAGTTGCCTGTTTATTTTCTAAAGAGGGGGACGGGTCATTGGGTTGGATGGGTGGGGAGGTGATGAAGATCTGGGAGAAGTTAAGGGAGGGGAAACCATGATCAGAATATATTGTGTGAGTTTTCAATAAAAATAAATAAATAAATAAATAAATAAACAAACAAATAAGACTTTAACTAGAAAGGGGGAGATAAGGACTGGGGAAGACAGCTCAGCAGTTAAGAGTTGACAGTGAGGTGGAAGATGCAAACTCATACAAGCACTTTGAAAATCAATCTGGCACTTTCTCAGAGAACTGGGAATAGAGCTACCTCAAGACCCAGCTATTCCACTCCTTGGAATATACCCAAAAGATGCTCCAGCACACAACAAGGACATATGCTCAACCATGTTCATAGCAGCCTTATTCGTAATAGCCAGAATCTGGAATCAGCCTAACTGTGGTACATTTACACTATGGAATACTACTCAGCTATTAAAAACAAGGAAATTCAAACATTTGCAGGCAAATGGATGGAACTAGAGACAATCATCTTGAGTGAGGTAACTCAGACCCAGACAGACACACATGGCATATTCTCACTCATGAGCAGATGTTAGCCACTTAATCCAGGTTAACCACATAACAATAGAGAGACTGATGAGCCAACCAACGCCCTTGTGGGACATGGACCTAGATCTTCTGCTCAGATGCAGTAGATAGGCAGCATCGTCTCTGTGTGGGTCCCACAATATGTGGAATAGGAACTACTTGACCTGGATTCAGGCCTCCTAATGTTGTTCACTTCTACCCTGGCAGGATGGCCTGCCCAGGCCACAGATGAAGAGATTACAGTTAGTACAAAGGACACTGGATAAAATGGGGTCAAATGTTAGGGGAGGAGGGTTCCCCTTGCTAAGGACTAGTGGAGGGAGAGAAAGGGGATGAAGAAAGGGATGGGATCAGGAGGTGATGAGGGAGGGGCTTCAATCAGTTTGTAAAGAATTCAAACTGCAGAACAAGCAGGTAACTAATATTGCTAATCCCAGTACATAGGATTAGCTCTGAGACTGGCTGAGATCCGAAGGTTTGTGCATGGAGAAGGCTTCATGTTGGGCACAGGTAATCTGTGACTTATTATTAGAGGCCATTCTTAGTATGGCATGAAGGAAGATTTGCAGATGTCTTACTTCTGCTCATACAGTGAGCAGGGAGCCAGCCTTAATTGCTCTGTACATCCTGCACACCTCACACCATCACAATATTAGAACTCCATAATGCTTGTAAGAAGTTATGTTTTCAGAACAAAAGAACTGGACACCGACGCTGGATCAGACCTAACAGGATTCATTCCTCTCAGCACGCTGGATGCTGGCATCCTGCACCCTCCATGTTCCAGCCCCAGGCACCTCAGTTGCTGTCACCCATCAGAACAGGACAGCTTCCAGGACAGTGTTGTAGAAAGTTTCTGATCCCAATTGGCCCAGTAGTTCAGACTGTCCCACACAGGATTCATATTAAGCCTGGAATTTTACAACATATGAAAAATGGACTACAAATGCTATCCCTGGCTTCTTAACCATTTTTCCCAATTTTTTGAGGGGGGCGGGGCTTCAAAGGAATTATTCTTCCTAAATCAGCCTGAAGAAAACTTAACAGAACAACATCCCATTTTCTCTAAGAGGGGTTGGATAAGTTTCTATTTACTCTCTTGGTCTACAGATGCTTATTTTCATTGGGAGTTGGCTATAAGTATTATTGGTCTTTTACAGAGAGGAAACTAGGTTTGACTCAGGGAAATATCTCTGTTCCTTTATCTTTCTTTTGTAGGTAAGAAACAGGAGCTGAAAAGAGGGAAAGGAGGATATAGAAATATAGAGGGAGGATAGAACCAAAGGGAGATTATTGAATCTACTTCTCATCTCAAGGTCCTAATTGTTACTCACAAATAAGGTTATTTTTTTTTTAATTCAATGGTATTGAGTTTTGTATATTGATGCAAATCATGCTCATGTCAAAAACTAATCTAATTTCATCACAAGAATATACACTATAGGTCTAATAGACAGATACGATTCTACAGATGCATGAGGGAGAATAGTTAAATAGGGTCTTCAAAAACCTCAGGGACCTACAGAACATGGCATTTAAAGATTTTTAAAATTATTCTAAAAATTCTCTGACAACAAGACAAGTTAACTCTGCCAATACCCAGCCTACCTCAAAGAAGAAGATGAGCATCCAAGAACCTCCTTAAGGAGTTGGCTTAAAATGTGGCAAACAAGAGCCAGGTGTGGTGGCACATGCCTTTAATCCCAGCACTCGGGAGGCAGAGGCAGGCGGATCGCTGTGAGTTCGAGGCCAACCTGGTCTACAAAGTGAGTCCAGGATGGCCAAGGCTACACCAAAAAAAAAAAAAAAAAAGTGGCAAACAAGCCACTGGGCAAAATGTCCTCGTTTCTGCCACAGACAGAATTCAGCCTAAAAAATAGGCAAGTTTAAATGCAGGCAGAGTCAATGGCCAAACTCTGCCAAGACAGGGTAAGCAAGTCCTCAATAGTTCCTGCCTCGCAAATATGTCTGTCAGATATATTGGGCCAGTAGGCTGAAGATGATGCTCCAGCATTATAGAGAGTGTTGGGTGACTGTTTAGGCAGCAAACTGTCTCCATCGTTTTTTTTTTTCATTTTGGAAGCTGCTAACACACTCTCCAGGTTCACTCAAGTATTTAAGTTTTATTCCTTCTCAAGTCTCTGATGGGTTTGAAGACTAGATAGTTTAGTTTAGTCTTTCAATTAAGCTTAGTAAGTTAGGGGTTAAGATGTTTTTAGATCAAGATAGATGTTTTAAGTTAATAGAGATGAGATATGATTAGATATTAATCTCCATTCAGAAATTTAGACCCAACAAGATAGAAAGATGTTTACTTCAAGTTTGCCAAATACAAATGGCCAAATCACTATGAGTGTAACATTTATGTAATTCCTGATTGTCTCGTGGTTCTTCCTGCTGTATATAGTCTATTTTACTCACGTGTAATAACATAAATGTATATGTTAAAAAAGAAACATAATAAAAAATATTTTTAAAAAAGACTTGAGCATGTTCCTCCAAAGTTCAGTTCCCAGCACCCATATTGGGCAGCTCACAACCACCTGTAACTCCAGCTCCAGAGGATCCAACATCTTCTAGCTTCTGTGGGTAACCTCTCCCCTGAGATACATAAATAAAATTTAATAAAAGAAGAGTAAAACTTACTGAACCACCATAAAAGGAATAAGTAGATGGACTGTCCCTATGTCCACTAAATAACCTACGTGCAAAGCCAGCTCTAGGCCTGGGCCTTCATTACTACATTATTCTAAATATCTGAGAAACAAACGACATTGGTTTCATGAAAACTGAAAAAGCAACAGATGGAATACTGTATTTTGTGACACCAAACCCGACATGAACAATTAAATGAAAGTAAAATTACTGGCCAGTGTCTTACAACAATACACATAAACGCTAGGCACAGACTCAGTGGGTTAAACTCGCTCGCACATAATATCAACAGCACTTTGGGCCAAAGCCAGGTCTTATAGAAAGGTACGCAACAAAGGAAATCCAATCAGCTTCGTTCATGTCAGAAATAGAATACAGTAGAAAAGTCACATGATCGCTCAATAGATGAAGAAGAAAAGATTTAATCTACACGTAGTGAGCTGGGACCTGAAAAGAATTTCTGTGTTTCTTAAAGGCCATTTAAAAAGTAACAATCCTGGGAAATTATTGAAGATTTCACCCCACTGTGGTCAGAAATGATACTGATAGGTTCACTATAACCTAGAAGTCTAAGGCGTGTCAATAAAGTAAAAACTGAATAAACTGTTGTTAGAGTTTAAAAAAAAAAAAGAAACAAAATATCCTTTATAGCTAATCTGTTGGGTAGATAGGGAAGAAAGAATCTACAAATTATTATTTAAAGGCTATATTTTGGCATCTTTAAAAAAAGGTTTAAGGCACTAGGGAAATTAATTGATATCAACAGAAAAAGAAAGTTTAAAAAATGCTTACTAAAGCATCAGAAAATTTAATGACAAAACTTTGGTGAGAGAAATTTAATAAAAGTCTTGTCCCCACCCCTACTCTGAGCACCTGTGATTTCAAGGCAATCACAATCAGAATTCCACCTTTCCTGTGGAAACTGGCCTTCATGGGGGTGGGGGGTGCCGAGGGCTAAGGCTAAGCAAGGCAATCTGGAAGGATTGAGCTGCATGGAAAACCACATATCAAGACTTCCAACAGAACTGCACTAACAGAGTGTGGTGTTGGGCTGAATGAGCAGAGATTCCCAGATTCAAGCAGTGTCCCAATGCTGGTTCACAGACAGACAGACAGACAGACAGACACACACACACACACACACACACACACACACACACACACACACACACACATGCACGCACGTGCAGCCTTATTCATGACCAATGTCAACTTGTAGGCCAACAAGAAACTAGTCTTCTCAATAAATAGTGTGATGTCAATTGCACACTGTGGAGTGCAGCCCTGTGGGTATAATGCAGCTGTTGGTGTTTTGAAATCAGAGTAATCATGACTACTTTCCCAGTACTGGGGCCCTAGTATTCTATCATGAAAGAGACAGAAGGCTCACAAGGCTTACAATGACTTATGGGGCCCATGAGGCACAGACATGGGACCTTATGAAGCTGCCCACAAAACCTACAGGAGGCCTTATCACTATGTGGGCAGTATACACAGTTTAATAGTTGAGAGAGAGGGACCATGCTCCTGTAGTTGGTGACACCCACACTCCTATAAGAAACCCCAATGAAACTCAGTGGCTCACCAAATTAGAATTGGGTGGACTAGATTTTTGATTTGTTATCAATGCCGTATCTGGAGTAAACAAACATTTGTTCACATCTCCTGAGGAAAATTTAATGAAGCACATAGTCATGTGTGGAAAAAAGAAAGTGACTATCTACTCTATCCACAAATATCAATTCTAGATCAATTAAATGTGAAAAGAAAAAAAAATACTTTGATCTTTGAGATGGGTTAAACTTTTCACTTAGCACACAAATAGCATTAACCATGCATAAGGGGGAGGTAAAATTAAGGGCTTTGGATCTGAGTAGGAGGCATTTGTAAAAGACATGTGTGACAAAAAAACTAAAACCAAATATATGAAGAACCCATAGAAGCCTACACAGGCAGCAGGGGAGAATGAGCATGTTATGAAAGGAGATAGCCGAAAGGCCAGTAACATTACAGGGACAAGTTGTCAGTTTAAACAACAGGTGAAAGAACAAATACAGAGCCACAGTGAGGCTCCAGGTAACCCCGTCAGGTCAAGGAAAATTAAAGTGCTCAAAGATGGCCCGTGTTGGAGCAGCTGTGCAGCACCTTCACTGCTGATGGGCTATAAACTGTTCCACAGCCAGACTCTGCTTAAATTCAACTCACAGAACACGTGCCCAGCAAGTTGCTGGGCACATGAATCACAAGACTAGCCCCTTCGTTATACCTGCTTTGTTCATTTCTTTCTGCCCTCAAATAATTTCTTTTGACCCAATTTCTTTAAAATTGCCTCAAGTTTTTTTTTTCTCTCTCACCTGTTCTCCTTCAGGGTCACAAAGGGAGCCTTCCTTCTATATTTAGCGGATACACTTTGTGAGGGGACTCCTGCCTGTGGGATACATCCCTTTGACATTCTCAGAAAGAAATCATAGCTGCAACCACTACAAGCTTTGATTTGGATGGGTGGGGGGGGGGGGAGAGATTCCATTACATAACATGAAGCCAACTATTGGGTCTCTCCTCTCACTCCCTCAAGTCAAGACACCCACGCTTAATGCTGGCTTGACAGGCAGGATAGAATGTAGCCTTCAGTTGTGGCCGTGTCCAAAACTGTGCAACCTGTGAACGTGTGAGGAAAGAGATATGAAGTAGCCAACGGGTTGGCCTAAAAAATAAAGAAATTATTTAGATTATCCAGGTGGCCAAGATCTAATCTCACCAACTCTTGAAAGGGGGGGGGGAGGCTAAAGAGTGAATCAAAAGGCTCCGTGTAAGTGGGACACAATGGTGCACACCTATAATCCCAGCACTTGGGAGGCTGAGGCAGGAGAACCAGGAGTTCTGGACCATTATGGACTGTGTAAGACCATGCCTCCAAAACAGGAGAGAGAAGAGAGAAGGAGGGGGTAAGGGGGCGGGGCTCATGTTAATGAGAGAAGAATTGACTCAGCTGGTAGGTGTGGAAAAGGCACCAAGAGTCTGGGACTCTGGTGGCCACTGGAATCTGGGAACAGCCTTCATAGTCTAGGTAGCAAGGAAGCCGGAACCATATTCTCTTTCACTAGGAATTGAGTTGTGCCAACAACCCAAATGATCAGACAATAAATGTCACTCCTGGTGCCTCTAGAAAGGGGACACAGTGGGCCAACATCTTGATTCTATACCCCACCCCAGCCCCGACCCACACCAGACTTTGGATCTGCAGAACTGTCAGAAGACAAATATCTGGTGTTTAATACTGCTTAGTTTGCTGCAGTTTGCTACAGCAGAGAAAGGAAACTGATCCAGTTAGAAGAGAGGTTGGGGCAGAGGACTATTCCTGAGACAGCAGCCTTCTGGATCAGAAATTCATTCAGTAGAAGAAGTCAAATGTATTGGATATATGAAGTAGGAGAACCTGTCACTCTAGGATGCTGTCACCCTGTGACCCCCACTGTTCTGATGGCTAACTGTTGGTTCTAGTGATCTGAACGAAGTCCGTGCTGTAAAAGCAAACAGTAAGATCAATCCAATAATCATTTGTGTAACATTTGTGCAGTTCACAGTTTGGGGTTGGAACTAGCCAGCACATGAAAAGGAAAGTCCAAGGGCAGAACGGAAGCCCCGGGCTGGACATGGACTCCTTGTGGTAAGTATGACACTGAGGAAGGAGTCTACCATTAATTGGCCTCATATACTCATCACCAACCTCAAATGATAAGCTATGGTGAGAAAAAGGTGAAAAGAGCTGCATCCATGTGGTTCCAGGAGTTCAGAGTTGAACCTGCTGTTATCTGAGCAGCAGATGAAAGAAAGCTGCCAATGGCTGAAGACTGGAAAATAGGAAATGGCGTGTGAGAATGCCCCAACAGGGATTCTCAGGGGGAAAAAAAATCACCAAGGTTGAAGTGCACTTGTGGAATTAGCAAGTGAGTGTCAAACATGCATATGATGGGGAGAAAATGACCAGACATTTGCCCGCATACAAAAGAAATCATATAATATGATCCCATCTAAGAGGAAAGCCTGCAAATCTGGGTTTCTAGTGCAGCATATTGGGAGGACCTGGGCAAAACTGGCGAAGGGCTGTCATGAAAGAGGGTAGGGATCAAAGCCGAAAGGGAGCATAAGAAGATGTGGCTGTGATGAACAGCTCCAGGGGTGGACATCAGTAATCAATGTGGTATTGTTGAGAGAAGAATAGGAGCAAATAGGTTAATAAGCCTTCTAGCGGGCTGGGTGTGGTGGCGTACGTCTCTAACTCCAGCACCAGCAAGGCAGAGGAGCCCGTCTCTGTGAGTCCAAAGTTAGGGAATTGCAGGCCAGCCCCCAGGGCTACATAATCGGACCCGGTATTAAAAAACAGCAAAACAAACAAAATCCTGCTAGAAAACGAATCAGCTCAGAGGAGTCAGCAGCACCCACATCGCATACTACTTCTATTTACTGATTGCTGGAAACTGAGAAACCATTGAGAAATTAGCTGGTGACTCATAACAGCATGGCAACAGGAAATGATACACAGACCAAAAAAAATTCTTTTCTTAATTTAAAAATAAACACCCCTCACTTTTTCGATGTTGAAGACGCTCACACATGGGTCCTTATTACTTCAACAGCTGAGCAATCCTTGAACTGTTGCCATAAGAACAAGATGGAAACCAGCTCGTTCAAACTGGATGGCAGTTTCCAAAAACCACATGAGCATCTTCCTATGCAGCAGAAATTGCTCTATTGACTATGTGAGTGCAGCTAACTTATTCTGTTAACTGGCTATTAAAGAGATGTTTTATATTTATTATCTATCTATCTATCTATCTATCTATCATCTATCTATCATCTATCAATCATTTGTCTTTTTATTAATCTATCATATCACTTTTCATCTATAACTTCTACCTATCTTCTATTTAACGTCATTTGTCTATCGGTCACCCATACAACGTCTGTCTTATCTATCTTCCTAATTGGCTATTTTATGGTCACTTGATGAATTAATTTTGGAAAAGTGGATTTACATCAATTCAGTGTTGAGAAATTTATCCAGAATCATTTCCTCTGTCGCGAATAAAATACAAACAGATATTTTAAAAAGTTTTCTGGGAAGCAATTTGATAGTCCCTGTTAGGACCGAGCTGTAAAAATGTTCATGTTCCCCTACCAACAATGCCACTCATAAGAAATTATCCTAAAGAAATGATGACAGTCTGCAAATAGATCAGGATGTGTGGATTTCTGGACAGAACTGCCTAATGAATAGAATTCTCAATCACAAGTTAAGTTTTCAGTAACAGGGTGTTGGCTAAAGTGCAGAAGTCAAAGGGTAGATGTGCTGGTGTGAAGTTTTGAAAGGAGTGCTGTGAAGGCCTCATGTCAGACAGCATTACTCAGTTGGCAGGGACAGGCTGTGAAGCTGACTGACACTTCCATAGTAAGAAGAAATGCCATATGTGTATGTCTGTGTGGATGAGTGCCAAAATATTTACTGTTATTTTGGGGGTTGGCATTATGAATATTTTTTATTTACCTGGTGTTTCTAAAATTTCCACACTGTGTATGTCCTATTTTCCCCCCAAATAACAATGAATAAAATTTTAACTATCCATTAGCTTTTCTAGAAGCCGGAGGGACCCGACAATCCTAAGAACCTGACCTTGACCCACCAAGCCTTGTCCTCATCCCTAAACATACCTTCTCTTTCCTACTCCTTCCTTCCCCTCCTTTAAAATCCTGCTGCTGAAACCATATCCCACAAACACCAGCATTTCCTGGAGACTGTTCCAAGCAGTCATGTGTTGCAGGTCGCCATATGGGGGTTTGCATAAGTATTAAAAGGCCAGCATTCAAGGAGCAAGACGAGAAAAGCAATCCTATGAGCATGCACTACAGTGGAAGAGACAGATCCTGGATCAGAGACAGCTATACCATGTGCATGAGATCACCGAGATCAGTGGCGGTTTCCTGTGAAGGCATTGCCGGGGTGGCACGAGGAAAGCAGCAACAGCATGAACCCACCCGCTGAGGAGAAGATCTGTGACTCAAGGTTTGCACACTAATCTCCTCCAACCCTTCCAGCCGTCATGCCAGCCTCATTTTCCTGTTCTCACATTTTCTTCAGCAGTTTAGAACACAAGAGGAGGACATGTCACTTGGGCAAGCATATAACCGTCACTGTCTAACCCTTTCTGCCGACTAGAGTGGGGCAGTGACTCCCACAACCTACGGTTCCTCAGTGGGGTTGCCAAGTGGACGGGTGGGAGTTAGAGGCAATCACAGAGGCTCCTTCCAGCTCCCACAGCAGCTCTTGGTCCCCTCGGTCTCAGCACACACAGCATCCCATCCACTGGCTGCTCTCAGTGTTCACCAGGGAGCATGAATTCCCAGACCCTGCTCACTCACTTCTTCCTCGTGTACCACCAGCTCTAGGGCATCACCTTCCCGTGTTGTATCTCTCCTCTGCTTTCATTTACAGAACCACGGACATCTCTGTAACCAGGCCCCTAAGCTAACGCCCACCTTGAGCGGCTAGACACACAGCTACTCATTGGCGGAACTGCTATACTCAAGGCTTTGGGGGCTCTAAAATCCTCAAAGGTGATTTTCAAGAGTTGCTGAGCACTTACAACACGATTGCTCATTACATTACATTGTCACCGTGACCCTATGAATCAAGTGCTATTAGCCCAGCAATGTTCCCTAATAACAAGTGGGCAATGAGGAGTGGAACCCCAGCCATGCCCACAGCCACGAGGCTGTCTTCTGGTTAGAACAGAAGAAAAAGGGAAAGGAGGAGTCTCAAAAGGGGTCATAGCACAGAAAAAGAATTTAAGGACACTGGACCAGCTTGACTCCATAACTTGGTCTCCAAACTCATTTTTCCCAGACCCCCACAGCAGGGCATCACCCTGGCTTCTAGTGAGACAAAAGGTGCAGAGAAACCCAGGCTGCACTATGACACTATGAAATGACTCTGTCCTTCTCACTGCCCTCAGCTCCTGTCTTCTCTCCTCTACTTCCCAGGGTCCTCCAACCTCAATCAGGAAAAGCCCGTAATCCTCTTTAGAAAATCTACCCATCCTTCAGGCTCCGGCTCCCTTGGCATCTGCTCGTCGAATCGAATTCAGGTTGCTCTGACTCTAATTAGCAGGTGCTAAGCAGTTTCCACATTTCTTAGTAAATATGTCAAAACACAAAAATCCATTCATTCCTCTCCACCCGCCCTTCCCCTCTTCTGGTGAAGCATGCTTCTCTCTCTCTCTCTCTTAGCTGCTCAGCCAAGAAGTGTTTTTCCTCAGCTAGAGAGAGGGGGGGCGGGTGGTGTTAACACGAGGCGCCTGGCAGTTTCAACAATCCTTTTCAAATCCTCATCTGCCTTCCTGGCCACGATCCATCTGTTCACATGATCATCTATTTGCCCACCATGAGGTCGTGACAGACTTAGGGTTCTGGGTTTTTCTGGGGTCTGTAGAGGATCCTATCAAGCCCCTCCAGGAGACTCCATTATCACCCAGGACCCAGCCAGGGCAATCAGGTACCAAGGAGCCCCCAGGGAATTACACACTTAATTTCCATCTTCTTTTTGGGCCCCTGCTGGGAGATTTGAAAACAATTTCTTAAATGAAGCAGCAGTGTCTCCTTCCCTGCCAGGCTGCTCCTCCCCTCCTCTTCCCTCACAAGGGTGGTGAAGCCTCTCATTTCTACCCATCTTGGCCCCAAATGAGAGCAGCAGGAAGTGCAGAGTGCAGACTCCCGCAAGGCAAGGCTGCTGGCAGGTCTGTGAACCTGCCTGTGCTCTGCGACCATGCTTAGGTCTTCTGGCCAAAACGAGGCACCTGTGGGTGAGTTTGCATCTGAGTGTTGTTTGAGTTAAGGCCTCACGTGACTATAAACCAATGCCTTTGAAGAGGCGGCGGTTCCGTTGTACCAGGAGCCAACTCACAGCTCTCTTCAGCTCTGACTCTACCACAACCCATCCACCAGGACAGTGCCTGGAGGAGGAAGAGAAGACTATTCCTAGGCTTGGGTCTCAATGTGGAGTCAATGGACCCACTGGAGTCCAGTGGAGACAGAGTTCAGCTGGTTCTGCCCACTCTTCCTTTGAAAGGGACTCCATGTGGCTACAGTGTGCAACCAGCCTTAGCACTCATGCCTTCTAGCTATCCCTCTGCCCAGAAAAGATGTGGGGAGGAAGAGAGGATGAAATGAAGAAATGTAACAGGCTTAAAAGTGCTTTGGGGTAAGGGGCGGGGCTGGAGAGATGGCTCAGAGGTTAAGAGTGTCTGGCTGCTCTTCCGAAGGTCCTGAGTTCAATTCCCAGCAACCACATGGTGGCTCACAACCGTCTATAATGAGATCTGGTGCCCTCTTCTGGAATGCTGGCCCACATGCAGGGGATGTTGTATCCATAATAAGTAAAATAAATCTTTTTTAAAAAAGTGCTTTGGGGACATATGGATAAATATTTTGGGGGGCCACAGAACACAGGGCTCTCATGAACTTGGATACTCCATTATCCTAACCTAGTTAGTGGCCCCGAGAGGTGACACACCTTGAGGAAGGCTACATGGACAGCCAAGGGAGTGCAGGCAGAAGCTCCCTGGTTCAGCACATTGACTGGTTTCCAGTTTCTGTCCAAAGAGTGTACTGCTCCTCGGTGTCAGTCACGCCCTTTGCCGCCTTCCTCTTTTTTCTCCCCTGACAGTCATTTGTCCTCCCAACAAGTTCCCAGCCCCCAGGTGTGAAGGGCCCAGGAAGGCTGTTTGCTAGAACCACTCTGAGGAGGAGGCAGGCGGGGTGAGGCTCAGCCAGAGTCATTTTCATTAATTTATACCATTTTGCAGCTTCTCCAGCGGGCCTGCTCCCTGCTGGCGCTTTCCACCCCGACTGAGATGGCTCCTCTGTTTGTTTCCATTGTCTGAGAAATGACATGGGTTTGATTACACCCACGGTCTCTCATAAACGGTTCTGTTCTGGCTGCCCACATGCAAAAGACAGCCGTCTGTATCCTGCCTCATGCCTGCTTGCTGCTGAGGGGTTCAGGCTGAGGGGCCACCTCAGTCCATGGCTGAGGGGTGTTCAGGCCTGAACACAGTGCAAAGCATCCTAAGGGCAGGGCACAGGTAGATTGTGGGTGTTCTGTTAGTTGCAAAGGGCAGACAAGGAGAGGAGCTGGCACAGTGACAGTTCAAGCAGGACTCAGTCTTCTGTATGGAGGCCCCTGTTTTCAATGGAGGTGATCCAGCTATGAACCCAGGGGTAGGGGGTGACCTTAATGCACCTTAAGGCGGTAGCGGTATTATTCAAAGTATTTAACAACTGGACCTGAACAGAACCAGTTGCTACAGTCCCTGTAGAAGTTTCCAGAAGCCACCTGTAGTGCATGCATTAACCTTTTAGTTGCTGACGCTGATGAAGTTCATCCCAAGGAAGGAACTGAAGGGCTGGGATGGTGGAGCTACAGACAGTAGCTGCTCATCAGCCAGATTCAGGTGAGGGCTGTAGCCAACTGCTCGCTTTAGGAGTAGCTCCTCACCATCAGCCCACAGCTGTCTTCTGGACCAAAGAAGCCCACTTACTCCCCACTTTCCAGTTTTCAAGAAGAATTGAATTGTGTGTGGCGGGGAGGAGGCTGACATTTTTTTTTTTTTTTTAACTATTACATACTCACTCAAAGGTACCTGCTATCACTCCAAAGATGACAAAACTGAAATTGTCCATCTATGGAAGTAACTGGAACCCACATGGACACCCACCTGGTATCAGGGTAGGGGACAGCCTTTCAAACCTAGATCCTCCTGTCTCCAAAAACAAAGGGCCTTTCTGGTGTAAAAGTACTCCCATGCTCCTTTGCTTTGGTATCTCTGTTGCTAATGGATGGGCTAGGGCTAGGGCTAGGGCAGACCCTCAGAGGGACTGGTAAGGCTGTTGGGGGTGACTTGTGACAAGCCTAGGAGTATGACAGAGAAGTGGGAAGAAGGCCCTAGGTAGAAGTGGGAATAGGCAGAGTGTTTGAGAAATTCTAGAGCTTATTATCACTGGAAGAATAAATTAACTTAGGTCATGGTGAAGAAGTCACCCTTCCCTTTGAGAGAATCATGGGTAGGCTGTTCCCCCCCCCCCCCCCCCCCCCCCACCCCCCCCCACCCCACACACACACCTGCAAAAAGGTCTACAGGCTGCCTTCTCTGCACTCGGCCCCAGGAAGCTGATTACTACGTGCAACAAGCCATTTCCCTTCTAAGATGCCTGCAGTTCCTAACCAGACTGCTCCCCAGTCCCTGCTGGGGCCACTAGCTGCAGGCAGGCTCCTGTGATCAACTCCTATGAGGTTGTACTGTAGTGAAAAATGACAGGAGAGGGGTGACTGAGGAGGCAGGAACGTGCACATCTGTAGGAGGAATAGCACGTTGTCTCACTGGAAATGCAAGGAATAGTGGGAACTGAAGGGTTAAATGAAAGACTGTGGCCAAACTGAGGGACTTTTAAGGGAATAAGACAGGAATTGGGACGTTTTGTTCAGTTGACAACACAGAACCATGGAACATTTCATAGCAAAGTATCTGTCTTACTTTGGCTCGCTTTAACAAAAAATTAAGTGCTTTAAATACAACCATTTATTTCTCATAGTTCTGGGGGCTGAGAACTCTGAGGCTGGGGTATCAGTGTGATGGGATCCGGAAGGCCTCTCTGCTTAGGTTTCAGCCGATGGTCTTCTTGCTGTATCCTCTTCCTCCTGTTCTCCATCACCCATCATAGGAGCTCTACCCTCAAGACCTCACCTAAGCCCTCTCAAAGACCTCCCTCTCAAAGTCCCTGCTACTTAATACCACCACACTGAAGACTGAATTTGGCAAAGGGCACACACACAGCCAGTCCACAGCAGTGACTTAGGAACTGGGAGCCAGGAGACTAACATCTGAGTTCCAGCCTCTTTGTAGATCCTTTATCCAGCTGTATGTAACCTATTATATACTCATTCTTCCCGTGTCCCTGCCTATCTCCAGTTCTGAGAACAGCTTTGTGAGAACTATTTCGATTTTGTAGGCAAGAATACTGAGGTTTGAAATGTCCAGCAATACTCACGCTCGGGGTCCTAAATGAAGCCTGGAGAACTTTAAGAAACTAGCGGCCCAGAAGAGGAGCTAGAAGCACTATCTGGGTCAGATTAGTAATGTCTGGAACTACAGTGGGGCAGGACAAATGATGAAGGGGAGTAGGAAGGAAGCAAAGAAGGAAACAAGGAAGAAAAGAAGGAGAGAAGGAAGGAAGGAAGGAAGAAAGGAAGGAAGGAAGGAAAGCTGGATCCTAATAATGGGCCCTAGGGAACTTCTTTAATATGGAGGTGATGAGAAGAGGGAAGACATCCACTGGGAGTGAGAGGGTTAACAGGACAATTAAGAAATGGGAAGGATTAGACCTGAAATCCTGTGGCCATGTGGTAGGGGATGAGGTCTCCTTGTGTCAGAGGTCTAGGGGAGGGGAATAGGGCAGAAGAGGGAGGGAGGGTGGAAATTGGAAGATACAAGCGAGGGGATAACATTCAGGATGTAATCTAAATAAATTATAATAAATTAAAAAATTTTTAAAGGAATGGGAAGGAACGTTAGCAATATAGGGAATCTAGAAGAGGGTTCAAGTCTCAGAAGACAGTCTTACTTTTATTTTATTTTGTTTATTTATTCTGTGGCTTTGAGACGACATGTGGCCCCAGCTGACCTCTAACTTGCTGTTCAATCAAGGATGATGTTAAACTCCAGATCTTCCTGCTTTCGTCTGCCAGTGGTGGGATTACAGATGTGAGCCAGCATGTATGAGACTTTTTAAGTGCTATGTTAATTCAGAGGTCCTGTCTATTTCCTAGTATGGCAGGACAGTCAAGTGAACTAGAAGAAAAACTTCAAAATCCACTGCCAAAGAATACACTTAGTAATACAGTCCTGTGTTGCCTAACCTCGGGGACATGTACCGAGTAAGATGTCCTTAGGCAAAGTCACCCTGTGCTGTGCCTCTGACATGTGTACTGCATGGCTAGTCCCATCCTTCCTACATGCAGTGTGTCATGGCTTATTTCCTGTTCTGGTCTACTCTTATTCATGTAAGTTGGGGGACAGAGAAGAAAACTGATGGTTGTCATTCAGTTGTGTGGTTGATTCAGTACCCATTGGCCTCTAGTTTGCACAAGACTTAGCCAAAAGCAGTGTGAATGGAGCAACCGGTCCCTTTAGCCACTGCAACTGATGTTACAGAGGACAAGGGGGTGGTGGCAGTGGAGATCAGGAATGCCTAACATACAGAGGAAGCAAGAGGGTGGAGTCTCCAAAAGACCTTATCGTTAGGTCTCCAGAGATCTTCCAGGAATCCTTTCAGTTGAAGGTGACAACCAGGCTGAAAAGAAAGAACGCGGGTGAGTTGATGAAAGTTAGACTTACAGATGTGAACACATCCACCTGCAGAAAAGACAGAGCGAGAGATGACTGTAGGTGATAATGGAAAAAGGCCAGGCCCATGTCGAGACTTCTAGAAGGTACTGGGGTGAACTAGGATGAAGAATGCAGATGTGGGGCCTTCTTGGGAAGGAGGGACCTTACTGCTTCTCAGCTGGGGAAGGGGACAGACTAGGTAAAGATAGACATTTGCAGAGGTCAAGAGGGAGTGCTGAGAAGCAGGAGGGAGGCAGGTGTGTGTGTGTGTGTGTGTGTGTGTGTGTGTGTGTGTGTGTGTGTGTGTGTGTGTGTGTGTGTGTGTGTGTGTGTGTACAGCTGACCCCAATTTTCTCAGTAAAGTGGGTGGCAAGGTCGTATGGTTGATGACTTCAAATAAATGGGAAATGTTTAGAACACTTGTTAGCTGGCTGTTAACAAGCCTTAACATGCAAGGAAACAAAAGAAAGGCTCAACCGTCAGGGACCAGCTTGAGGCAGAGTTGCAAAACCTGAGATTGCTTTGGATTTTTGGGGGGTGGAGGTGGGGGGAGCGTGTTCTCTTTTGTTGCCTGTTGTTAAAGGACAGGCCCACTTTGTCCTCCAAGATTGCTCACTGAACTCCATCATTTTAAGGGACTCAGGAAATGTTGAGTCTTTGCTAAATGACAAAAATATAAACCATTATACCCTGTGCAATTTTTGTTTTTAGACTCCTGCCTCGAGGCTTTCTAAAATAAGCCCATGTTTTGAGACCATTGATTCTACTTCCGATAGATGACTTGACAGCACAGACTAGCCCATCTGGACCAATCAATCAGCTTTTGTCAAGTGGTGTTTTTCTCCACCTCCCTTTGTGGGACTCCTGACCGTACACTGGAAATGCCTGAGGAGAGTTAAAAATACTGGTGCCTTGTCCCACCCTTGAGATAGACTTGATCTGGTTTTGTGGCTGGGAACCCATACATTTCCCCCAAATAACTGTACTGTCTAAGAATGTGAACCATTAACCTCGTTGCTACTTCAAGTGTGCCCTCCGGACCAGAAGCATCCACCTTGGCCTGGGTACTTGGAGAATTCAGAGTCTCAAGCATTCTATGCTTGAAAAGTTGGAATATACAGCTGAGCAAAGACAGTGGGTCCATTCATATGCATGCTGAGGTCAGGGGAGCTCTGTGCTGGCAATCTAACCATTTCAGCTTTCCTGTCTGTTTGGTGAATGACCAAATAGAGTGATTCCCAACTCCTCAACTCAAAGCAGCCTGGCAAGGAGCTAATGGGTGCTCTGTGGAGTGTCAACTAGACACCCACCAGCCAACCAACATGTGCTTCCTGGCTTCAGGCAAGCAGATACTGAACATCTGATTGCTGGCTCTTGGGCTTAACAGTCTACCTTATAGTTGGGACATACTTGCATGGTGACCAGTAGGTTGGAGCTCTCTGATATTTTCCATTTTTCAGCAGAGTAAGCACCGTGTCTTGGGGTATGTGTTGGTTGTTGGCAAACTGGAATGGGTAGTCACTGTTAGTAACCAGGCAGCCATACAGCAACTCTTAAAGGCCCTGATGACAGTGGGAAGAACAGGCAACACCAAAGCCACTCCAGAAGCATGTCACCGGAAACACGTCACCACCTGCCGGCAGAATGCAGGCACTTGGTATGTACTTTCTGTGCATGCGCTAAGTAACATAAAGGGAAACCTTCCCATCCCCCCCACTCTGTCTCTTCCCTAGTGTGTCTCCAGGGACTATCTCTGTATTCCCCTAATAAACCTCTTAAGTGGGTCTGCTGAGTGCCGTGATTTCCTTTCCTCTCTACAGCTCCGCCATTCACATCCTAGCAGTCACCATGTGAACTAACACTTGGAATCGCATTACCAGATACACATGCATGCCCGCCCGCACACATGCCATGGAAGATCAGACCTGCTTCGTTGTATTGGTATTCTCTTGTGAACACACATAGCTAGGAGGGTTGGTGCTTTGTGTGTAATACTAGTGATTAAACATGTCGGTTCATTCATTCAACAAAAACTCACTGAGGGCTCAAGAGGTGGCTCAGCAATTTAAGAGCACTTGCTGTCCTTGCCTAATTCTAGCACCCACACGGTGGCTCACAACTGTCCATACTTCATTTCCAGTGGGTCACCAGGCGTGGACGTGGTGCCCAGACATGCACGCAAGCAAAAAACGCTCATACACATAAAATAAAATAGATAATGAACAGACAAATAAAAAAAATGCATTGAACGTTTCTTATACAGCCTGCTGGGAAGCTGCAGTCCCAAGGTGGTGTGAGGAGGATATCGGCTAAAGCAGGTAACAGAACTGGTGGTATGCGACGGGTACGTGCTGTGAGTGGTAGAAAGAGACATCAGCAGAGGTCCCAACATGTCATGGGGCTCAGGGACCTCTGAAGCACGGAAGATGTCAGCCATGGGAGCAGTAGCAGGTGTGTTGTGGGAAACAGAACTTTATTTGCACAAGGAATGGGATTGTACCAAGTATCCCCTTTGACCCTGGAGGCAGGTGAACATCCAGGAAGAAAATGCTATGGAAGGTGGGAGGTGAGGAGAGGGACTTGGAAAACAAGTCAGGGCGGCGAGTGGGTCCCCAGAGGAAGCAAATCCTTGGAAAAGTTGAAGTGAAGGAGCATCAAGCACTCGACAGTTCTGTGGGAAACAGTGGAGAAAATAAAAGTGGGAGGGGCAGAATCCAGAGAGTCTCAGCCATTGAAGAGAACTCTTACAAACTGTGACGGGGATGCTGAAGCCCTCCACAGTGGGCGGCTGCCGGTTGGGGTGAGGGTGGGGAAAGACTCAGTTCTCTTTCAGGGGCTGGCCATTGGGAGTTTGACCATGCTCCAGTGAGTATATGGGCAACATAAATTGGATTTTTTTTTCCTTTTTTTTCTTCTTCTTCTTTTATTGGGGGAAGTCACAATGGGGGTTGGGGGGGGAAGGTGGACTTAGAAGGACTGGGAGACTGGGAAGCGAAAGTGGTCAGGCTGCATTATGTAAAACTCCCCAAGTAATCAATAAAAATATTATGTTGGGGGGGGTGTTGGTACACAGTGCTCCCAGAAAGAAATGAGAGCAGCTGGGTCTGAGCTGGTAGCAGTTTAGATCAGAGATGGATGAAGTGTAGAGACGCAGGAAATAAACGCCCTCGGTGGAAAGGGGTGAAGAAAAAGATTGAGGACCCGGAACAGGGTTTTTGTTTTGGTTTCGTTTTTTTGTTATAGTTTCTAGATTTATGGAAATATTTCAAAAAGTACCATTTCCTTCTGTCTGCCTCTGCCCCCTTTCCACCCAGTGTTACCTTCAGGGTACAATGATAGGCCCTTCCCATTGGTATATCTCGTGTGTGTGTGTGTGTGTGTGTGTGTGCTTTCAAATTCCCACTTATTCTATCTAGCATTTTCACTGTGATATATCTCTAGCTACCAGCAGCCCTCAAGACTCACTCAGCATTTCTCATCTCCAGGGCTTCAATGTCCTGAAAGACTATTGGTCAGCTTTTTTTGAGAACCGCCACTCAATTTGTGCCTGTCAGCCCATTTTCTAGTTTCTGTTTCTGATGGGGTTGATGCGGGTGGGGGCGGGGAGGGACTTGGGAAATTGGTTCCTGTCTCATTGTCCAGCTCAGTGTGCCAATGGAATGATGGGGACGTGATGTGCCAGTCATCTGTAAGCAGAATATTCCAGAGATCTACACCGTCCCTTCCTACCTCTGCCCTGGCAGAAAAGGGAAAGTGCAAGTTTCAATAAAGAAAAAAACGTTTTTCTTAAATGGACCAACAAAAGTAGCTTGGCTCCATTGCCTTAGGTCTTTTAGTCTCTGAATTACCAGGCATGGTGGCAGGCAGCATGTGGATGGCCTGGGGGTCTGGAAGGTGCTCCCTGAAGCCTGCCTCTAGGGAGAGCGAAATGGAGGCCCGTGGTGCTGACAAGGCCAGCAGCCTACACCAAGTACGTGCTGCAGGCAGGGAAAAGATGCAGAGCCAGGAGGTGCAGGGTGGAGGTGATGAGGTGATGCCTGAGGTAGGGCTGGAGGAGGTCAGGGATTGGAAAGGAAGCCTCAGGAGGGGGGGGGGGCGGGCTGTTGTAGTTTGATAAGAACGGTCCTCACAGGCTCATAGCTTTGAATACTTGGTCATCAGGGGGTGGCACTACTTGACAAGATTTAGGAGGTGTGGCCTTGTTGGAGGAAGTGTGTCATTGGGAGTGGGCTTTAAGGTTTCAAATGCTCAAGCCAGGCCTACTCAGTCTCTCTCTGTCTCTGTCTCTGTCTCTCTCCCTCTCTCCCTCTCTCCTTCTCTCTTCCTCCTTCCCTCCATCCCTCCCTCCTTCCCTCCTCCTCCTCCTCTCTTGCTTCCCACCATGATGACATGGACGGAACCTCTAAAACTGTAAGCCAGACCCAATTAAATGTTTTCCTTTATAAGAGTTGCCTCGGTCAGGCCGAGCGTGGTAGCACGCACCTTTAATCCCAGCAGTTGGGAGGCAGAGGCAGGCGGATCGTTGTGAGTTCAAGGCCAGCCTGGCCTACAAAGGGAGTCCAGGACAGCCAAGGCTACACAGAGAAACCCTGTCTAAAAAAAAAAAAAAAAAAAAAGAAAGAAAGAAAGAAAAGAGTTGCCTCGGTCATAGTGTCTCTTCACAGCAATAGCAAAGTGACTAAGAAAGAGGCCTCCAAATGACAATGAAAAGGCTGGGAGCCCTCGGGTGTATGTGGGGAATGACAGAAGGTGGCGACTGACCAGAATATCTGTCCAGAAGCTGGGAGGGCAGGCTGAACCAAGAAGTCAGTCCAAATTCTGCCCATCCGCACCTCACTGTACAGGAGGGAGTGAACTTTTCCCACGGCCAGCGAAAAGCATGAGAGTGGGTTGCTCAGAACATTTGTGCTGTCGGGCAGAGGGAGGCAGGTACTGTCCTCAGCCTTTTCACTACGAGATATTCAGGAAATGCAAGAAAATGCGTGTGATGGAGCGGGTTGCAGTTATGATCCGACTGTCTCCCGACACTTCTCACACGCATCCCTCCTACCGCCACACCACGGCACAACGCTGCACCAGGATGTATGCCCTGCCATACCTTCACACTGCGACATCACGTCATGCTGCGTCATAGTACACCATAGACTATTACCATGCTGTGCCGCGCCACTCTACTACATTATACCATAACGCTGCGATATATCATCATCCTGTAAGATATCATCGTACCATGCCACGCCGCCATGCTATGCCACAGCATCACGCCATGTGACATCATCACACTATAGCATACCACCACACTACGATCATGTCATGCCATGTCAGCATGCCGTAGCATACCACCATGTTATCCCACACTACCAGACTTATCCTACGTCAGCAAGTCATGACATATCCGCTTGCTCTAATCTACCACCACACTGTGCCTTTACTATCTCATCTTTGTAAATGTCAGGGCATGCCCACACCTGTCTCTGGTGAACTCTTGCTATTGGCTGGAGGTTCTGGCTTTTCTATATAAACAACTGCCTGTGACTCCTTTGAAAAGGTTCAGCTACTCTTTCCCTCCTGTTCGTGTTTCCACAAAGACAGCTCTTCATCATGATCTTTACGGCAGTTATTGCTGTCCCTCTTGTTAGACTGAAATGTCACGGGGAGAAGGGACCATATTTATTTATCTGCATTGCTTAAGCTAATACCATGCCTAACACATCACGGATGGTTGAAAAATGACTTGAACTAAATGCTATTTAGTGAACTGGTAGAAAGATCACTGGACTTGGATTCAGGATCCCCAAGTCTAAACCCTACAACCAACCAACACATGATCTGACCCCTCAGAAAGTACCTCTTTTCCACACAGGGATAAGGGATGACAATATTTCATAGACTTGTCCCAGAAGACCCAAATCTATCCCTATTGCATAATGGATGCTCTTCTGCCCAGCACACTTACCTTACCCATAATTACTCATTCAGAGTCCACAAAGCTTGTAGAGGAACAACAAAGAGCAGATACTGCCACCGTTGTGAGTCCACCATGTGCCAGGCATCATCAAGTACAAATTTTTTTTTTTTTTTTTGAGACAGGGTTTCTCTGTAACCTTGGCTGTCCTAGATTCGCTTTGTAGTCCAGGCTGGCCTCAAACTCACAGTAATCCACCTGTCTCTCTGCCTCCCGAGTGCTGGGATTAAAGGCGTGAGCCACTGTGCCCAGCCCATCAAGTACAATTTAAATGGCACCTTTGAGTACTTGAAGCAGAAACATGGTGGAGTTGAATGTTAGTCAACGGTTAACGTTTTCCAAGAGGGTGAGGGCTGGTCAGCAGAGAGCTGACAAGAGTTACATACAATGAATGCCAAAAAGCTGGAGCAAGTCACCCACCTAAAGCTACTGGAACTCTATTGGGACCACTGTGGGGCTCCCTGGGGTTGCAGGTCTTCCTGTTTATCCCTGACTGAGTCCTGCTAACGTAGTATCTGTATAAAGTGGTAATGCAGACGCATCACTCACCTGCTTTGGACCTTAAATCCCTTTATTTTAAACCTCGCAATTCTCAATGTGAATTCACTTCTCTTCATGAAACCTTTGCCTTCTTTGAGCATCAGGGTGGGCAGTGATAGTACTGACGGCAGCCTGGGGAGTAATACTATCAAAATGAGACAAAACCCAAGAGAGTCATCGCCTTTTTGTTCCGCATCCATCAGACCCTAATGGCTGTGAGCTTATCTTTTTATAACATTTTCTTAACCAAACAAGAAGATATACTTTTTTATTATGAAAAAAATTAAACACACATGAAAGTGGGGAGAGCGTAATAAATCTCACATACCCATCACCAACTCCACGTATGGTCATTTTTGCCTAACCTGCACTTGCTAGATTGTTTCTAAACAAATCCTAGCCAGCATGTTGAACGAATGCCTTTTGATTCATACAAAATCTAAAAATTAATGTAAATAATGAGAAAGCCTTCTGTAGGGCCACTACCCCATAAATGGAATTGGAGAAGTATGAAAATCCTTTGAAAAAAAAAATATATATATCTTTTCAAAGCAAGAAACCAGGGTGTTGTGTACTGTGCCAGCACTGACTGTGAAAGACCAGAGCCTCGGGGCTCTCTCTGGAACAAAGATGGACGGAGTTAGGAGCAGCCAAATGCACAAACCCGCTCCAGGGCCTTTTTCTTCTGCATTAAATACTATAGCCCACACCCGGAGACATACGCACACCCACTCCCACAAGCAGGCACATGACGGGAGTGACACCTCTGCACATCCACTCACTCTGCTCACATTAGTTGTTTCCCAAACACTTTGGCGAGAACTGTGAGGCTAAGGCCTGGAGAGCTTTCCTTTCCACGGCAGAACATTGTTCCGCAGAGGCTCAAATCTGCGGCTCCTAGAGGGATCGCCACAGAACAAACCAAAACATACAGCCCACGTTCACTCCGCGCATGCGCCAAAGTGCTCCTTTTGGGGTATCAGGTTAAAAACTGATTGATGAAGAACACCACATAACAGCCAGTGCTATTTACATGAGGGAGCTATTAACTCTGTTTATGTACTTAAGCTCTCACAGTGGGGAAACTCTCCTGCCCACACAACACTTTGCCTTTCTCTGGTGTCTGTCAATCTCAAAGCTCAGGGTATTTACACCTAGGAAGTGAGTGGAGCATGTCATTGTCCACTTTGGATGGCAGAGGAAGGGCAGACCAGAAGGAAGCTGAGAAGTTTTCTAGAACCCTCTTTACCCACCGTTGTCTGATGTCAGCTACTTAATTTTTTCTCTTATATGATTCATTTTTATGTACATGTATGTGTATATGTCTGTGTGAATGTTCACCATGCGTGAATTTGTGATTTGTGTAAGTGTGACGGTGTGTGTGTGACTGTGTGTGTGTGTGACTGTGTGACTCTGTGTGTGTGTGTGTGTGTGTGTGTGTGTGTGTGTGTGTGTGAAGAGCAGAAGGCATGAGATCTCCTGGAGCTGGCGTTACAGGCAGTTATGAACCACTGGACATGGGTGCTGGGAGCCAGACTCTGGTCCTCTGGAGGAGCAGGAAGTGTTCCTTGCTGCTGAGCCATCTCTCCAGCCTCCTTACTTAACTTTGCAAATCAGTTCTGTTATTTATTTATATTAGCTTTATGTTGCAGACGCAGGACACTGTGATCCCTAGGAATTGCTTGATTTTTTTTCCCCCAAAAGATACAGAGCTAGTAAATGTCATAGCCACCCAAACTATCCCTCCACACCGGAGATTCCCAAGGCCTTCCCATCTGATAAACTTCTCTTATATTAAATAATTTTTAATGTTTGATTTTAAAATAATCTCAATCTTATTTTTAAAGCACAAATGTAGAGCAAAGTATTCCCACGTGCCATTCACCCAACTTCCCCAAATGCTGGTGTCTCCTGTGAGCAGAAAACAATAATCGAAACCAAGAATTTAACCTTGATAGAAGGCTATTGTTGAACCTGTGTGTTTTATTCTAAGTTTACCAGCTGCCTCTACTATCCAGAATCCAAACTGGGTAGCACATTATATTTAATTCTCATGTTTGTTTAGAGTCTGCTAGTCAGCACTCAGGAGGCAGAGGCAGGTGGGTACCTGTGAGTTCGAAGCCAGCCTAGTCTACACAGATTCTGCCTGTCTAAGGTAATTCCCCTGTCTTTCTTCATTTTTAATGACCTTGACACTTTGGGAAAGGACTAGCCAGCTATTTTTTAAAAAATATTATTTAATTTAGACCTTTTTAAATATTCATAAAGTTTTTACAAAACCCCTGATTGAAATATGTATATCAATTACCTCTCACATCACAGGGAACATTGTGACAGTGGGGACAGAAAAAAACGTAAAACACTATCTTCTTGACATGGCATAACCATTACACTCATGAACTCATAGCAATGGTGGCTACTCGGCTACTTGTACAAGACTTGCACAAATCGAGTCACTGATAATTCTGGCATGGATGGGAGAGGCGCTTACAAGGCTCCACCCCCAGCTGAGGAGCTAGCTGTGGTAGCTGATGGCTCGTGGAAGGAGGTCATTTTTCTTTGGATGTGTGGTCATGCCTCCATGTTCCAATTCATGACCTCACACCCATACATATGTGCATGATACCAGTTGGACTTAGTGAATTGCTTAAAGCAAGCAAACAAACAAAAGATATGGAGTTGGGAATGAGATTTGGAGGAACATGGGGGGCGGTTGGAAAAGTTGGAATGGGGTAGAGCTGAACAAACTACACCATATACATATGGGAAAATTTCAAATAATAAATACAAATATTATATTTTAAAAGTTTCACGAATCACCCTATGAGCTTCTTGGCCCACCTTGTCTTTTGTATCCTTTATAATAAATTGTAATAATAGGTTTTTTAAAAAAATAATTTATTTTTTTATGTGTATGATGGTTTTGCCTGCACATATGTGTACCACACACTTGCCTAAGTGTGTCTAAAGCAGTTAGACCCTGGTTCTTGTGATTACTGGACTTACAGGCAGTTGTTAGCTGCCATGTGGGTGCTGAGAATCGAACCCATGTTATAACCACTGAGTCATCTCTCCAGCCTGACAGTGATAAGCTTTTTTAAAGTAACGGTCTGGTGTAATGCTGAGGAAAAGTTTCCTGCACCCCCAAACGATCATGGCTATGCTGTGAACATGCGCTGAGCATGTTTATCTGACAAGAGACCATTCTACATCGAAGGGTCTGATTGTGCTCACCACCATGGCTTCCCTATCCACTTGAGAAATGTTCCATGTATCTAAGGCAATTTTATTTAGTTGACAGATGATGCGGAGGTAAATTTGGTTTCACACACCACTACAGACATATGCACCTCCTCCCCAAGTCATTAACCAACAGCCACACACAGTCCGAGGCAGGATGGAGACTGACAGGGTCAGACAACAACATCCAGAGAATGTTTGTTGGGTGCTCGCAACTTCCTTTTACTCTGGCACGACGCAGTCCACTGACAGGTTTTGCACACAGCAATGTCCTGTCACTATTATCCTTCTACAGCGGAGGAAATTAAGGTTCAGAGTCTGTGGCTCAACCAGCGTCACAGCACAGCAACACTGGGACTTAAAACCCTGATTCTGAAAGCCTCGTGGTCTAGTTTTCAGCCCCATGTCTAAGGTCAAGCTCAGTGCCTATGATTTTATCCACCATGCTACTTTTATCAAAAAGCATATTTGACTCTGTGTTCCCGCTGTGCTCATTTGTGAAACCGTTTTCATTTCTTGTGTCCTAAATTCTCTCCCCAACTCGGCCGTTAATGCTCAGTTCTAAAGCTGGTTTTTCTGGCTCCTTCTTCCTTCTCTACCTCCCCCAACCCCTCAGGCTGGGAATCAAACCCAGGGGCCCTGCACATGCTAGGCAAGTACTGTCCACCCCCCTTTCTGAACACCATTCTTCTTGGGAAGCTTCTTCGGGTGGAATGAGAAACTGGGTGTCTATCGGTCCGGGTATCACTGTCCCTCCCTCTGATGTAGCGCTTCCCCATGTTGTGGTGACCCCCCCCCACCATAAAATTATTTTTCTTGCTACTTCATAGATGTAATTTTGTGACTGTTATGGATTGCAATGTAAATATCTGATATGCAGATAATCTTAGGCGATGCCTTTGAAAAGGCTGTTTCTCACACACGCACGCAAAGGATTCGTGACCCCCGGGTTGACAACCACTGCTCTAATGTGCCACAAATGAAGGCAGAAGGACTAGAAGCAGCCTGAGTATTCTCAAGTTCAACCTCCTTTGATAAAAGAGGGAATGACAGTACCACAAGGTACTAGTACTAACGGAGCCTGTACTGAGGGGCCAGGCTGTGTTCTCAATGTTGGCTACAGAGTGTACCATTCAACACTCACAACTACCCCGAAACAACAAGACAACCACCATTGCCGAAGAGGCTGCTAGGACTCGCTCCTCTCTGAGCATCTTTTCTTTCTAGGCATGAGGAGGAGGAGGGGTGGGGGTTTGCTGGATCCATGTTCCAGACATGTCGGCTCTCAGCTGTAAGGTGGAGGGTCTGTGCAGTGTCTGTTGATTGGTTTGGGGATTCCCGGAGTTTCCCCAGGGAAGCTCCTGGTTTGACTGCATTCAAACACTCTGTGCACACAGCTGGCTGAGTCAGGGTTTCTATTGCTGTGATGAAACGCCATGACCAACGCAACTTGAGGAGGAAAGGGTTTATTCAGCTTATACATCCACAGAACTGCTCATCATCAAAGGAACTCAGGACAGCAGGACGGGAACTGAAACTGGTCTGGAACCTGGAGGCAGGAGCTGATGCAGAGGCCACGGAGGGGATGCTGCTTACTGTCTTGCTTTCCATGGCTTGCTCAGCCTGCTTTCTTATAGAACTCAGGACCACCAGGCCAGGGATGGCACCACCCACAATTAGCTGGACCCTCCCCACCATCCACTAATTTAAAAATTCCCTACAGATTTGCTTACAGCTCATCTTATGGAGGCATGTTCTTAATTTAGGCTCTCTCCTCTCAGATGCCTCTAGCCTGTCTCAAGTTAACATAAAACTGCCCACCTCAAGCCTTAACTGAGTAACAGGAAAAAAAACCACAAAACAACCAAAACCTCACAGACCTTAATGCGATATAACAAAAGGTAGCGTCCTCTCATGCCAGCGTCCCACACGGGTAAACCTTTCCCTCTAGCCACTGCCCTGTCTGGAGCAGGCAGCTTTCAGATCCCTGAAGCAGGGAAGGAGAGAAATGCTTGAGACATTTCTTCCTGCCCCTGTCCTGGGTGACATGTCACTTCCTTTCTGAGCACACGGTCCTGTGTCCTCCCAAATAGTCCCATCCTCCAGACACAGTGCCTGACGCTCTCAGCCTCACCTGTCCTAGAACTCTAGCTCTGTGGTGACGTTTCTTCTTCCCACAGAGCTGCCTCCTAATATACAGTATTCTTAGAACCTTCAGCCGCTTGGGATTAAAGTAAAAGAAAGTGGGGGGCGGGGAGCCTCCAAAGCTAAAACCCTGGTGGTTTAAAATATAGAGTCTATGATACCATAAATAGATCATGGCCTCAAACTACATTTCACCCCACCCCAGGTCCTCCTGGAGTCCACGGATGTTTCAGAACTGTTTTTTGTTTTTTGTTTTTTGTTTTTTTTTAAGCCTATGATGGTTGATCATCATGGTCAACTTGACTGAATTTCCTCTGGGTGTGCCTATGAAGCTGCATCTAGAGAGGTTTACCTCAGGAAAGAACTACTCTAAATGTGGGTATCGCCATTTGGTGAACAATGGATAAAAAGAGGGAAAGGAGAAAGCCAGGCAAGCACAGGAATTCCCCTCTCCCGGCTTCCTCACTCACAGAGGCAAGCGAGCTCAACCGCCATGCCTTCACCTTCGTGGTGGGTTGCAACCTCAAGTTGTGAGCATAATTCCTTCTTTTCTTTTTTTAAGACTGATTTATTTGTATTTTTAATGTGCATTGGTATTTCGCCTTCATGTGTGTCTGTGCAGCACATGTATGCAGGGCATGTGGAGGCCAAATTCTTTGGAATTGGAGTTACAGACAGTTGTTGACCACCATGTGAGTGCTGGGAATTGAGCCTGGGCCTTCTGGAAAAGCAACATATATTTTTAACCACTAGGCCACTTCTTCAGTCAAATTCTTCTTCCTTCCTTTCATCCTTTCTTTTCTTTCTTTCTTTCTTTTTTTTTTTTTAGTTTGGTGTGGTTAGGTTTTTTTTTTTTTTTTAAGACAGGGTTTCTCTGTGTAGCCTTGGCTATCCTGGGCTTCCTTTGTAAACAATGCTGGCCTCAAACTCACAGAGATCCGCCTGCCTCTGCCTCCCCAGGTGCTGAGATTACAGGTGTGCACCCCCACCGCCCAACTAAAATCCTTCTGTTTTAAGTAGCTTCTTGTCAGATGTTTAGTCACAGAAATGATAAAAGTCACTACAATACTGTGTGAAGCCCAGGTGAGCACTATTCAGACTTTAGTCATGGATTTTTTTATATGTATTCCACCTATATTAGTTTCTTTAACTTATCATTTATTTTTAATTATCTTACATCTTTATTTCAATACATTTACTCTAAATAGGGTTTTCTGCTGCTATCATAAATGAAAACTAATGTCATTTGACCCCTCACACACACACACACACACACACACACACACACAAAATGTAGCCAAACTAAAGGATTTCAATTCAGCAAAATATCACATAGCACTAAGAAATGCTGTTTACAGGGCCTGGAGAGATGGCTCCATGGTTAAGAGCACTGTCTGTTCTTCCAAAGGACCTGCGTTAAATTCCCAGCACTCACATGTCAGCTCACAAGGGATCTGACACTCTTCCAACAATGCACATAAAATACAATTATATATATAAAAAAAAAACATAGTGTGGCTTAACTATTTTTAAAAATGTTGTTTACATATGTGCACACACACACCCCTAATACACACACACATCCCTAACACATGCACACACCCCTAACACATACACACATACTCCTAACACACACACACACACACACACACACACACACACACACACACACACCTAAAAGGACATGCAGGAAATATAAATGTATGTTGTTAAGTGAAAAGGCTAAACTACAAGGGCTATATGCTATATGACCCCAACTATCTGACACTGCTATATGGATGGAAGCAATGAACGACTTAGAGTGGAACAGAGAGGACTTTAAGGGCAGTGAAACTATTCTGACATGCAATAACAGCGGATACAAATCATTACACATGGGCGGGGTTGGGAGGAATCCTTGGAATAAGTAAAGGTAACAGAAAACCCTAGTGGGCTGGAGGTAATGAGGTTAGTACTGCTGGATCAACTGAAGCAACCATACCTCTTGGGTGGGGGATGTTGATGGGAAGACTAAGGAGTGCGTGGGAACTCTCTGGACTTCCTGCTCTATTTTCCTGTTAACATAACATTGTGCTAATGAAATGAACATTCAAAATAATAGGCGCAAATATAAACGAAGTAGTCAAAAGTCTTGTCTAGATATTGGAGTCTATCCAAAGACTGATGCCTTCTCTTTTTGTTTACAAGGGAGATTAACAACATTAGGAACGTGTTAAAGACAAACTGTTACTACAATAAAGTTCCTGCCCTAGACCCAATCCTAAGGCATGAGAGCACGCTGGGCAGGAACGACATTCATGTGTGGGCCGATGCTATTAGAAGCATATCTGTCCTATATAATCCAGAACACTAGTCCAGGGGTGGCTGGAACACATGTGCCCTGGGGATGTGCATGGAGTAAGGATTTCCTCTGACCATTCCTGCTTGGGCCTCTGCATACGTAGGCTGCTTCCAGCTTCTGGGGACTCAGGTAAAGGGTTTTCGTTAGTTTGTTTGTTTGTTTTTGTCATGTGCTTAGATCTTTGGTGTGTCAGATCAACTTCTTACAACTGCTCAAAGTCAATATTGTATTCTTGTTTTATAAACAACAAAATCCAAATCCAGGGGATTGAAAGAAATAGCCTAAGATAACCAACCTGGCGAGGGCCCTGTATGGCAGTTAAATCCTATCCTTCTGACATCAAAGCTTGTGTCACAGTACTCCCTGAAACATGGGTGGTGGTCAACAGAAGATATCTATTCTTCTTGGGGGGAAGGGGTGTTTGAAAAAGCCTGTTTTTCCCATCATTCTTCAATAGGATGAGGGAATAGACTATGTTTCTGGCCAGGTGGTCTCAAGCCAGGATAATGATTACCATAATTCCTAGGACACTAATCATCAGTGTTTGTCCTTATAGTATCAGAAAATTAAATTGGCTGGACTCTGAAGAGCTCATCTATAAGGCCCATATTTGCAATTTTAATTTATATACACAAATAAGCTCACTCACCGATACACACACACTCATAAATGTGCTTTCTTCCACATATAAGCTAAGGAGCACAGATAGCGTTATTAACATGGAATGAATATATTCCAAGAAGGAGGAGAGAGATTCAATAATCACTAAGCTTCTACTATGCGCAGGGTCATGTCTTAGCCATGATGGTAGCTTCAGGAAGGCTCTGTAGATATTCTCTTTCATCACGTTCAAGTTAACTTCCCTATAAATGAGGAAAGTAATTTGATCTGCCTTCCTCAGTACTTCTGGAGACAACTCAAAATTTCACAGAGTACCGAGTTTTCCACCCATTGTGTAACCCAGCACTGCTAATTATTATTATTTTTCTTTATCCTGTATACCTAGTAAGAAGTTTAGTGTCTGCCTCTGTTAGCTTTAGCTGCCGATTTCACACATCTTTGAATCAGAGATATTTCTGAGGCTGGGCATGGTGACTCAAACCTTTAATCCCAGCACTTGGGAGACAGAAGTAGGTGGATTACTGAGTTCAAAGCCAGCCTGGGCTACAGGGTAAGTTAGTTCCAGCACAGCTAGGATTGCAGAAAGGCTTAAATAAATAAACACAAAAAGTAAGAAGGAAGAAAAGAAGAAAGAAAAGAAGTCCTTATGAGAGCAATTAGCTGAGTTTAAAACTAGGAACTGGTTATCCTTTTATGGGGCAAGAGGTAGCTCCTTGGATCCTTAAGTTAGGCAGAGCCTATATGTTCAGATTTCCCAGTTTTTGTTTTTGTTTTTGATGGCCTTTACCTAGTACTCAACATGTAATTTATACCTAGGCCAAGCAAGACAAATGCCACATGCTCTGTCATATGTAGCTGGTAGCTTTGAAATTTTAGATTTGCATGCTTGCTTTGGAGTCTATAGATGTCAGGAAGCTAGAAAGGGCTTGTGATGGGGGAAGGGAACAGTCTTTAAGGGGTGAGGGGCAAATAGTTCACGTGTGATAGGAAACTAGAGAGGATACTGGGGATTCAAGGTTTAAGTGGGAATTGGGGCAGTACAAATGGGGAGAGAGGGTCAACCTAATCTAAGGATGTAGGAAAAACATCATGGAAACCTATTCATTTATTCAGCTAATTATAGAAATGTAATTGGGGTTGCAGGAAGGCTGGATCTGTCATTGAGAATGTGTATTGTTCTTGCAGAGGACCCAAGCATTCATGCCAGGTGGATAAGAAGCATCCAGCTGCAGGGTGACCCAAGGCCTCTGGTCTCAGGTACCTGCACTCCTGTGCACATACCCACCCACAAACACACATACTCACGATTTAAAAAGAAATCGAATTTCTAAAAGTTTATGAAAGCTAGGTGTAGTGGCTCATTCCTTTAATCCTAGTACTTGGGAGGCAGAGGCAGAGCGATCTGTGAGTCGGAGACCAACCTAGTCTACATAGTGAGTGCCAGGGCAGCCAAGGCTTGACAAGGCTTTCCCTTGAAGGCACGGGCTATCAAATGAAAATGCCAAGTGCCCAGGGTGGAATATCTCCCTGAAAGCCATCAGTCATGAAGATTCTAGGGCTCCTCCAAACAACACAGACCGTTGCTGTTGCTCTTACCATAACTGATGGCAAGACTTTTGCTGAAGATACAATACGCTTGTGTTGTGGACAGAGAAAACAAGCTGGAACTGACCAGCAAATGTCCTCCATTTTGGCTAGCTTTGATAGAGCCCGAAGAAGGCCACAGGGAAGGACAAGTCATCAATGGTATTACCCAGTGCTGAACCTGAACGCTACAATACTGACCTGCCAGGCAAGCTGTGCACAATAGTACAACTGTGATATTAAGGGTATAGTGAAAATCAAGTACTTTCTGATTAGATTTGGGGCCTGTTTCTTATGAGGAAAGTCATCCTTGGTACTATAAACCTGGTCAAAAACCCATAGCCTGGGAGTTCAAGGGCCCTAGCAGGGAACTTATTGCTGTTGTCTCACTACATGGACGTGCTGTCCAACTGGCTTCTAAATATTTCTGTTTATACCATAGGCTATGGCTGTTCTCACCACTGTCTCTCTGCAGTGGGCTGCAGTTAATGCAGAGACTCAGAATCCATCAAAGTACTAAGCACAAGTGACTGCCGAGTCTCATCCCCAAATGGGACATCTCTATCAACCCTCCAACTCAAGACCCAGGTGACACTGTAGAAAGGGAGGTGGGAGGGATGAGGGAAGGGCTCCCAGACGCTGTCTTCTGATATGAGCATTGCATTCATGAACCCACTGCTGCTGTGCTTACCCACACAAGAGCAAGCCAAGAGGACCAGCCAAGCACTCTAACAGGCAACACTAACTGGACTCAGTGGCTTACAAAATTAAAAAGAAGAAGAAGAAGAAGGAGGAGGAGGAGGAGGAGAAATGAAGTGGAAGGGGGTATTCTGGGGGATCATCAGGGGCGGTAGGAAGGGGAAATAGGGATAAATAAGATCAACATATAGTCTATATATGTATGAAATTGCCAAAGAACAAATAAAAGATATTCTGAAAAATGTAATTTATTCAATTTTGTCACAAGATTATCTCCCCTGTGTACACATCTAAGCAAGGAAGTATCAAATGTGCATATACGTATATATATGCATATGTAAATCCTGGCTTGCATACAATGCATATCAGGGTGGGGGTGTTATGCAGTTTGGGCCACACTATGTTCATTCACCAGCTCCTTTATATCCAGGCTCACCTCCAACTTGGCTTTCTTCCCAGCAAACAAGAAGTGCCCCTGCTCGGTTCCACAGCCTTTGTAGCAATGCCTCCTTCCTTCCTTCAGCCTCCTTCCCTCCCCCAAACTCATAGTTCGCATCTGGGATCCTCCAGCATGCCTAGTTCTCGGCTATCCCCCATGTTTGTCTTCTCTCTGGCTCTCTCTGGGAATTTCGCCACAACTCCCAGTTCCCCCCCTCCCCGTCCCCCATGTCCCAGCTGAATTAAGGACCTCTCTCTATGAATGGCTGAGCTCGAAGCCACACCCAGCAAATGAGCCAATCCTCCACAAACTGATGCAGACTGGCAAGTGCAAGATCACTAGAGTGAACATCCCAGTGGAGCGGCAGTTCTCAACCTGTGTGTTGGCGGCCCCTTTGGGAGTTGACCGGTTCTTTCATGAAGGGCTGCATTATCAGATACCCTGCACAATCAGGTATTTACATTATGATTTATGACACTAGCAACACTGCAGTTATGAAGTAACACTGTATAAAAAAAACGAAAGTGGCAGCTATCTGTTTTGGTATGAATCTGTATTCTTCAGTTCATGGTGGTGTCTTGCCTATCAGCCATGAAGGGCTTGCCCTGGTATGTGTGTGAAGAAAAGTCATAATTACACCAATCATGTGCTACCAACAATTTGGAGTTTCTATAAACACATGACAAAAATGTATTCATTTGATAAGGATGAGTTTGAATACTCCGCATGCTCTGTATACTGGGACAAGATGTCCTGCTGTGAGATAAGACTTGCAAAAGGACAGGGTGACATTTCTTTCTGCTTAAGTTTAAGCAATCCCTCTGGAGGGCCAGGCGTGATGGCACACGCCTTTAATCCCAGCCCTTGAGAGGCAGAGGCAGGCGGATCTCTGTGAATTCGAGGCCAGCCTGGTCTGCAAAGCTAGTCCAGTACAGTCAAGACTGCATAGAGAAACCCTGTCTCCAAAAAAGAAAGAAAGAAAGAAAGAAAGAAAGAAAAGAACAAAAGAAATCCCTCTGGACCCTCCCAAAATGTACTTTGTGAACTGAAACTCTCAAACCAAGAATGAATCTTGAGTCATCTAGTCCCAGTCATCTATATAATTTCCCTCTAAGGCAGCCTGTACCATTTTGCCTAGCTTAGATAGGAAGCACTTTATAGCATCAAAGCCCAAGTTGACTTCTGTGGAAATCCCTCACTGTGTCCCTTCTTCTTTCATACAACATGCTTTCAACATTGGATGACAACGTTTTGGACTTTGTTTTCTTTTCTTCTCTTAAATATTTCCCCTCCCCCACCCCTGCCTCAGTTACCCTGACTGTGGGTATGTCCACTTGAGCAAACATTTCATCAGTTAATTCAGAGCGTGAAGCAAGTACCAGGACTCAGACCAAGTGATCCGGTTTGGAAAAAGCACACACGGACTGCTTCCTTCCCAGATCGTATAGCCCTTTCATGATGCCTCTCTTGGACCCAGGCAAGTGTCCCTGGCTTTAGAAGGTTAATAGCTGCCCCCTCTGCAAGCACGGCTATCCACAGAGGAGTCCATGTCAAGGAATCCTGCCCCTCTTCTAGAATGTGCTCCACTTACCTGGGGCCCTGCAGTTCCTGGCTAGATAGAGACCTGCTCCTAGGACCTGCAGGGTTTTCTTCTTCAGGTCTATAAACTTCCCTCCTAGGCTAGGGGGCTAGGGGACGAAGCCACTCTTCGGGGAATGGAACGGACAGAACTCAGACAAGAGAATCAGAGTGGTCTACGGACGCCTCCATTGGCTAATACAGAATCCAGGCAAATCTGAAAGTTGTCAATTTAAACTCACTCCCCTGCTTGCTTTGAAGACTCAGTAGTCAGGTTGAAAGGATAGACTGGGTTGTAATCAACAGTTGGTTAGCTGGCTTTATTACCTGTAACTATTTTAGCCTCCGGGTTGTGAGCTCCTATTATCAGCTTTGCCTACGATCCCTAAGTTTCAGGTGTGAGTTTGTTCATTGTGCAAGGAGGTAACAATACACCAAGCACACAAGGAAATACAAAATCAAGCTGCAGTTCCTAGAAGAACAAATACACTCTCTGTCCCTGAACCGCTCCTCTTGATCTTCATTCCCAGAGTTCTCGGTGCATCTTAACTGCCCCCTCTTCAAGCACCCCTAGTAAAACCTTTATTTTGTGGTCCAATAACCCCACTACACTGGCTGAAACCTTCCACCTCATTCTTGCTTCCTGGGAACAAAGCTCTCAGGAAGCTATCCCCCCCAAAAGAACAAGAAAGGCACCCAAGTCTTTTAAATTCCTTCAAACCTGTCTCCTGCTTTTCCTTAGATCTAAAACACGCACACCCCACCCCACCCCCTGCCCTGCTCTGGACTGCATCCTTAGCCCCACCTCCGGCATCAGCTTCCCAGCCTAGCAGGTGGTGTCACCTCTCCCTTGAAAACACACTTTTCTCACATCTCTTCTGCTGCTTCCTATCAAACCTCAGCCTTTCAGCCCGAATCTGTTTCTTCTCACTGGGTCTTCAGCAGCAACAGAGAAGCCTTCCTGACTAATTGAAGGGAAAATAGCAAACCTCACCCCCCCACCCCCCTCCACTGCCATCCTTCTGAATAGGTATCCAACCCACTGGCTGTTTTTAAACCTGCCCCTTTCTTGTTCAGATAATAACAACATTCACTCAGCTTCACCGTCTGTGCGTTCTTGATCTCTGTCAGGCCCTGTGATGTCTGGGTTCGATTGTGACATCCTAGAGGACAGGGCCACATCTAACGTGCATCTCTGGCCCCTGTTCAGCCAAGCAGCAGGCCTAGGTTGACTCTTATTAAAGACTTTGGCGTTTGAGACGGAGGAAAAGCACTCTGTGCCTACAGCATTCTACATGCAAGAAAGGCATCCATGAATGGACCTGGCCCTCCTGCCAGCCTGTGAGCTGGGGCACACTTTTTAAACAAAGCTAGCAAGTCTTGCTGTCTTGCATCTGAGAGAACAATCACAATAACGGGGCGCTGCTGGCTGCCTCTGTAGTATCTGACTTGGTGTTCTGAGTCACCCTACAAAGCAAGGACTGTTGTTATTTTACAAACAAGGAATCCGAGGCACGGTTAGGCCATGTAACTGGTTCTTCACTCCAATTAGAGCCATCTGGCTTCAGGCAGCCTCAGTTCACCAACCGCGGTGCATTGTTCTTTCAGGGGGATTGGACAGCACTAGCCACACAAAGAGAGTGAGGGGCTTTGCAGAAGCCCCTGAGGTATGCTCTCAGGGGTCTTTGAGCCCAGTCTTATTTGATCAACTGGCTGAGAGGAGAGCAGAGCGGCTACTCAGGAACTTGCTCACATGGGGCCAACAGGTCTCAAAGCATTTGTTCACACCCTATCCTTCCTTCTCCAGACCCCCTCTTCTGTTTCTGGAATAGTCTAAGCCCGCTCACATTTGGGTTTGTGGGTTTGTGGTTTCACGCAGCTGGAATGCTTTCCCCAAATCTGTGTCCTGATGGGTTCTCCTCCTTGGCTTAGGTGTCAGCTTGGACAGAGCACTCTTAGGAAGGCTCTTCCTGTTTGCCCTGTCGAATATGGATGCACATGTCTCATCTTTTCCTTTCATGATTAATACATTTCCCTGTGTGCTCTTGCCTCACCTGTTTCCACTGTGATTCTCCATCTGAAATCACCTTGTTTATCTACTGGCCTATTTGCCCATTTCTGTGTCCCCAGTAGAAGGCCAGCTTCAAGACAGCAGAGATTCTCGGCTGCTTTCTTCACTCACAGACGCTTAGTACCGGAGCCATAGCACACTGTGGCTTCTAACCATTTGTTAAAGGAGTGCATGAGCAAATGGATGCAAAGTCCTCTGTGGAAACCTACAAATGTGAACCTAACAGAATCTTCCCATAACCCCTCACTACATTACTCCAAGTACTTTGCAAGAAGAGACCAAATCTTTATTTTGCTTGTCAGTCTTTTGGATCTTAGCGTAGTGGCAAATGAGAACATGGTATGTGAGAGGGGGTGTTTAGTTCCTTTGTTTGGACGGGAAAAAGAGCAAGACATTCAGCTATTTCAGTGGCAGGTCACTCATCTAGACTAGGTAGAGACAACAGCTTGACAGCGCTTGAGCTCTCTCTCTCTCTCTCTCTCTCTCTCTCTCTCTCTCTCTCTCTCTCTCTCTCTCTCTCTCTCTCTCCCTCCCTCCCTCCCTCCCTCCTTCCCTCCCTCCCTCCAGAAACTGGAACACATGAATCTCCATCTGACCACTTTTTCATCTCCCTTTCTGTTTCCTTCTCTATCCTCATCTCTCATCCTTCACCTTTCTCTAGAGTGCCCCAGCTCCTCTCTTTTGTCTTCCTTCCTCACTGAAATTCTGTGAAAAGTGGAAAGAAAGTGGGAAGCCTTGTCTGCCACGCCTACCATAACACCCATGTTCCTCCTATGACCACTATAACACAACACCATTGAAGCCACTTGGCTCCTACAACAAATCAACCCTCCCAAACATGATAACCATTTCTAAGAAGGGCTTGACTTGGTCCCGTCTCAATGCAGACACAGCCCCTTCCACCCTCCCACACAATAAGAGAACCCATTCCTCTAGTGACATTAGCTTTTTTTTTTTTTTTTTTATTCAAAGCTCCATTTATGGTGCATGGTAAAGACGAAGAACAGCAGAAGTCCCCAACCCTTGATCAGACCTTGTACCACAAGAAGGCAGTTCATAATATTGCTAATGATCGTTCTTCCTCAATTAAGGACAGTTTTTCCACGATCAAAAAAAGAAAAAACATGTTAATCATATGTTAATCTCTTACAAGGTATTTTCCCACTTCTGGGCTCTCCTACAAAGAAAGGCTATGGGAAGCAAGCAGTATCTCACGGAAGTTGGAATAGAGGCACGGAGTTATTTGAAGACTATCTCACAGCAGGTGAAATATTATCTCAGCACACATTTCAAGGCTTGCTGTTTTCTAGAGAAGAGAGCCCTTGCCAGAAGGCACATTTCCAACAGCCCCTATGATATGCACACATGTGCCAGCCCATATGGGAGAAGGAAGAAATAGTTTAGGAAGTTAATAAGCCAAATCACTCCTATGCTTTGGAGAAGCTGAGGTCCCTGAATGAGACAAGATCCTGACCAAAAGTGAGGCTCCTCTTTGCTCTCAGCCACGGAGCCATACACCACAGACAGAAGCTTGGTATTAGCAATGGAGCAACGTGCTGGAAGAAAGGCACTGAGCCCTTCTCATGTGCCAGCATTTCACTGGCTGCTTCAGGTAATCCTAGTCATCAGAAAGAGGAGGCCAGTATCTCAGAGATACTTATTTACTGCTTCCTTTTATAACGCCCAGATGGCAGCTCAAGGCGTCACCAGACCCTTAAGTGTTTTGCCCATTCAGAGACAGGAGAGGAACAATGAATGGAAATATCAGCTAAGCCTGCACCGCATACAATAAGCAAGAGCAGGGCTTGCCAGCAACACCAATGTGGCATCCTGAGGCACTGAACACTCAGGATTTCTCCACTTCAAGACACTGCTGAAGAGGTCTCTGAGGTAAACACAGAGCTCTGCCTACATCCCAACCAAATGTTCTGTCTCTTACATCCCTAACCAGACCCGATTTCCAGGTGAGCACCTGGGACTCTTTATGATGTGTTCTCACAATTCAGGACTGTTGTGAATTAGCACACATCTATCCAGTGCTGTGGGCACCAGACAGGAGGGTTGTCTGTGGAATAGACAAGGAAGAGAGAACCTGCCTTACTGGGTGGGGGATGAGGGTGGGGTGAGGGGTGGGGGGGGGTAGGGAGGAATCTCTGTTCCTTGCCATGACTGGGGAAAGTTTAAGGAAAGGCAAGGGACAGGGAATAGATGTAGCAAGACTCTTTTTCAGTGGCCCTTCAACTCACTCTGGATAGAGTATTTGGTTCCAATACAGGAAAATGCAAGATCACCAAGAGTGCCTTGGTAAACTGAGAAACGGGGGGAAAACAAAACAACCAAACGGGATTTTTGTACTTCAACCTGTGAGAACAGGAAGCAAGAACATTGTCTTGTCACAGTTTCAGAAAAGGAAGAAATTTGAATATAGAGCTGAATATGTGGGGGGGGGGGCGGGGTTTGGCAATTTTATTATCAAGAAACCAGCTAAAAGTGTTTGTCTAGAACGAGCATGACGGTCCCTCCGAGTCACTTCATTTCGTTGGTTTCGGATCTCCTGTTCTGAGGTGCATATGAAAGTTTGGGGATGAAACTGAAAAGACTTGCATTGGGTAGAGGGTGCAAAAATCAAAGTGCAACTGAGCTAGTTACCAAACAGACTCCCTCGGGCACCTATTGGTCAAACTTCACCACAAGAAACTCTAAACACTACAGTCTTTGACACTAGACACAGCATAATGGTTCCCTGGGGCAAATAATTAAGTGGTACTCTGCATGGCCTGGAGATAGCACACATATGGAAGCAGGGGAAGGAAAAAAGGACTCACCTGCTCTGGCCCCTGGAAACAGATGCGGCAGAGGGGAGTCCTCATCCCACTGTCCAAGCTACTTCCTAAAGAGTAGCAGTCCTCAGCTTTCTCCTTACAGAATTCATCAGAGGAGGCACTGCTGAGCAGGGAGGCAGGTGGCCCTGAGGCTGGGCCATCCCAGTCATCTTCCACAGAAGGAGGCAAAGGTGGTGGAGGTGGCAGAGGAGGGGTCTCCCTGCCCACGGCTTCTCGGGGGCCTCTCCAGCCTGCCCACCCTCCGGTACCCAGAGCCGGAAGGGTGTTGTTGTTGGCCGCCACACCAGGGAGCTGGGGGTCACCGTGCATGGGCAGGGGCGCTGGAGGGGGGCGCCTCAGTAGAAAAACCTTCAGGTCATTAAAGAGCATTCGACAGCGGCACTTGAGGAGACCCTGGTGGCGCAACATCTGGGGAGCTGGGGTGCACAGTCCACAGCAGCAGCAGCAGCAGCAGCAGCACCACCACCACCACCACCACCACAGCAGCCCACCCAGGGGCATGAGCATGTGATGGGGAAGCAGAGGACTTGAGAGGGGCAGCTGGAGTCTTTAAAGAGGTGGATAGGGTGGGGCTTGGGGTCCACAGTGTTTGTGAACCTCCTTTCTTATTGGCTCTTCTTGTAACCCCTCCAAGCAGCAGATAAATTACACCCTTACACTGACAACTGTGAGTCAATGATTCTAAATGCTTCTAAGAAAATACAAAGTTAAAAAAAAAGTTTTTCTTGCACTGGCAGCCCCACCTCAACCTCAGACTTAGTTCTGCCTGTTGTCTCCTTTCTGTCTTTGACATCAGAATACTACTAAGAGAGCAGAGCAACAGAAGCATCGAGGCTGGGATGCATGACCGATGTCTAATTGTCAAAAAAAATTGACACAGAAAGGGTTGCTAGGTTCTTCTCAAATCTCTAGGATGTGCTAAAACTCTTTTATATAAAAGGGTGGAGATGACTATAAATCAAATTCGGAGCAGCTAGATCCAGGCTTAAGGAAGCCAGCTCAGTGAAGAATTGAGGATTGCACGTGAGTGAGAAAAGATGGGCTTCCTCAGGTAGAAGTGATTGGGGAAAGGCAAAACAGGAAGGGGGTAGGGGAAGTTCTAATCCTCTTGGGCAGAAAACTGGGGCAATTAACCCCCAGCAGCACCAGAGTTGCTTTTAAGAGAGGAATTGGGAGGGGGGCACTGGTTGAGGGTGAAATCGGGCAAAGAGCTTGTGCTTTGCCTATGCAGCCAAAAGGCTACACAGAAGAGGTGGGATGTAGGGCGGTGGACCAGGAAAGGATGGAGGAAAAAAGAGATCTTTAACCCTCGAAGGGCTGCGTCCTTGCAGAGCCTACGGTCCTGAAAAGAGGAAGGGTGTGTGTTTGGGTTTGGGAAGGTGGTGGAGCTGAAAAAGGAGGTAGAAAAAAGGGGCGTGTGGGAGGGGACAGGAGAAAGGAATAGTTACATGATCTCGGCCCCCAGCCCACTCCAGCTGCAGTCTGTAAATCGGAGGCCCCTCCCCTTGGTTCCATCAAAGGTCCCTTCGGGCGAGGTTCGAGAGCTGGAAGATGGGCAGGTCCGGGTTGGAAAGTGGCCTCACTTTCTCCTCCTCGTCCTCTTCTGGGTCGCTGTCGCCCTCCTCCTCCTGCTCTGGGTCTGCACGCGCCCGGCGTTGCTGCTGTGGCGGCAGAAGCGACTGCTGGTCGGCGTCCTGGTGTCTCCCGGGCCGGGGCTGCTCCGGCTGGTCCTCTGGCGGCTGCCCACGGTCCAGCGCGGTCGCGACTCCAGGCTTCATGATCCTCCTCCTCTTCCTTCCCGAGGGGCTGGCCCTGAGCCCCCGCGCCCGGGCAGTGCTGCCATGCAACCAAAGACAAGGCAGGCGTGGGGGTAGGGGCGGTGGGGAAGTGATAGGGGGAATAAAAATAAAATAATAGTAATGGAACAATTTAGTTCTCGGATAATCAGAAAAGAGTGCTTCTGGTGGGTGGGGGCGGAGGAGGGCGGCTGCCAGGTCCTGTCGGCAGCTCTGCCCCCGCTCCCCCCACCTTGAGCGGCCTCAGTCCGCTCTCTGCTCCCACCCCCACGCCGCCCCTCCCTCCTCCGGCTGCCTCTGGCTGGCTGGGCTCGCGGCTGTTGCTACCTCTCCTCGCAGATGCACCGAGGTAAGGCTTGTTTGCAGTGTAAGCTGAAGGTGGGGAGGGGGAATAGAGTCGGTGTGGCCGAGATGGTCAGGCAGACGGCACTTGGCTCCAGCTTGGTCCTGGAGACTCCCCAGAACCGTGTATAAATATATCTCTTAGAAAAGCCGAAAAGGAAGCAAATCAGATTCCAGGCTGCTGCCAGGTGTTGTCTTCAGCCGTTGCTCAGCACCCGCCGCCGCGACTGCTGCCCCCCTGGCTCAGTTCCCAAAGGGGTGGTGCTGGAAGGGAGGTGCCGGGGCGGTAGGCTGACAGTCCGAGGACTGGAAACAAGCTTCTTGGAGAGAAGACACCCAGCTACTTCCACCCGCGCGGCTAGGGAAGCCGCTGCTGCATTCAGCACCTGGGTGAGTGGACAGCTCCCACCCAGACCCTCGCGCGTCACGCTAGTGGGGGCCTGACGCAGACGCCGCTGAGGGATGGAGGAGGGAAAGAAGACGAGAGGAAAGAAGACTGGGAGAAAGGGAGACAGAGGAGGAGAGAGAGAACAGTTTGAAGGAGGAGGATGGGAAGGAACCAGAGAAAAGGGAGGTACGAAGAGGAGGAGGGATTTCGGAGAGGAGGGAGGAGGCAGTGAAGAGTAAAAGAGGCAGAATGGGAACTTGGATGGTGGAGTGATGCGTGTACTCACTCCCACATCTTCCAGCTTGAAAGGATCCGGGTGGACAGTGCGACTGGTAAACTCCTTGCCCATTGTACCCTCTTCCTCGGCACCATACACACCCGATACAGTTCCCTTTTAACCAAAATCCCTGGCGCTCTTCCTTACAAGTGCTTAAAGTAGATATCTCTTTGTACACTTTGGAAAAGATAGTTTTGTGACTTCCACATCATATCGAATCTGGGACCTGATAGAGATTAAATCTCTCATGGCTTAAGACCTCATGAGAAAAGTGCGTTTTAGACCTTCAAGCAATTTCGCCTTCTAGAATTTAAACTGCAAAGGGGAAGGAAAGATTATCTCCTCCTCTTCCTCCTCCTCCCGCTCCTCCCCCCTTCTTTCTCCATTTTCTCCTTCCCTCCCTCCCCCTCCCTTCCTTCTCTCTCTTCCTCCCCTTTCTTCTGTGTTTTGGATTCATTTTCATTCCCATATGCCTAAATCAAGCCTAATAGACTTGAGGTGAGGTAGGTATTTGTTAATGGCTTACAGCTACTACTATCACAGTCATCTTTACTTCAGGCCGCCACTTTCTTTCAGCTGTGAGCCATAAGAGCCTATATGCTCCATGCTCACTAATACCCCTAACCTTCTGTGTCCAAGTCTTCCACAGAGCCACCAGTAAGGAGAGATTCGAAATAGATTTTAACTCCCTCTACCCTCTCTTCTTATATCACTCTACCCATCCTTCTCAAGAAATTTCTAGTGAACAGAAGAGTATCACTAAGTGCAAAAAGCCCAAAAGAGAAGGAAACCCAAAACAGGCTATATAAATACTCGGTGTTTACAACTGTAGACTTCAGCCATTTATAAATTAGAATCCAACCCCTACCCTACCCTCTACCCTCTACTCCCTACTCCCTACCCCCTACCCCCTTCCCCTGCCCCTCCTCTAGGGTCACAGACATAAAGAACTCACTCCAGTGAGTCACCTCCACAGCTGGGCTAATTTTGCTAATGCATTCAGGAACTCTGAAGCTATAGACAGGGTAGAATGTAAAATCACCACACCAAAATATCATTGACATGAAGCTCAGCTCAATGAATCAGAAGAAAACTGTCCTTTTGTTGGTGTCTCCATGAATGATTCATTCCCCTGAGCCCTAGGGAGCCATGCTCTGTATCTAGGTCTTGGCCAACCAAGCATGGCTGCTTGGCTGAGTCATGTACCAGCAGCTGACATAGACTCTGAGACCCTGCAAGAAAAAGTCAGTATTTGAAAAAGATGCCAGGCCAGCATTGAAAGTGCTCACCTCTAAGCCTGACCTACCTGAGTTTGATCCTAGGGATCCCTGGTGGGTAGAGAGAACTGATTCCTGCAAGCTTTTCCCTGACATCCATGTGTGTACCATGGCACACACATGTTCCCCTATATACACAAACACGCACCAGATAAATATAATAAAGATAATGCCAATGTTTTAATAACTATAAAATAATGCTTAGATTATTGATACTTGAGTGAACACTGCTGCAAAATGAACTTTACTTAAAAGCATCTGTGTTCTCCATTACCCTGCATCTGCCTCTGGCACTGTGCAGATCACTCTCTACAAAACTGGTCCCATCACATGCTTGTCTCCCTTCATATAACTTAGAGCTCCTTGAAAGAACCAGCATTTGTCTTTTCATTAGCAGCATACAATGGAGCACCTGAAGTCCAGCAGGTGATCAGGGAAAAGACTGAATGGACCAATGGACTTTTTTTTTTTAAATGAAAGTACATGTTTCTCCCCTTCAATGTAAACATGACCGAGTATCTGTCCCATCTAAAATTGAGTTTAAAAGTTTTATACCTGTAAAACACTAATTCCAGTTGTGTTGTGCAGAAAACTTGAACAGTAGGTTTTTTTAAAAAAGCAAAGCCACATCTCAGAGAGATTTGGAACCTGCATTCAGAGCTGTAGAAATGGGTGATGGCCGAAGGAAGGCTGTCTCGATCCACCCTGCCATTGTAAGAGAAAGATTCTATAAATAGAAAGATGCCTGTGATGAGGGGAATAATTGGATTGTCTAGAGAAAGACAGAGCCTTGTGAATTCTGTTTAGAATGTAATACGAATCCTGAAGAACATCTCACTGAATTAGGCTCCCACTATGTTAGTGTTGAATCATGAGCCCCAGGAGGAAAAACAACCATAAAGAAAATGTTAAATCAATGGGTCTCCATTTAAACATTCAGAAAACATTTACTGAACACCAATCATTGGTAGGGAATGGTGTTGGAAGATACAGGAACACAAAAATGAATTGGTTAGAACCGAATCCTCAAGAGGCTCATACTAGAAATACAGGCATAATTATAATGTAAGGCACACAATTAAGTGCTATCAAAGTATAAAAAGTTTTAGGAGTGTTCAGAACAGGGAGGTAATACCTACAGCTTAGCAGCAATTAGGAGAGGTGGGAAGAGGTTGGGGGAGGTAGGGATCTGTGCCAGAGTTCTGGGAAAGCCTTTTTCAAGAAATGACATCCAAACTGAGTTAAAAGATGTAAAATTCAGAAGGAAGCAATTCTTGGCAGCAGGAACAGTGACTACGTCATCCCTTCCATTTGCCTGGGCTGGAGGGTGCTTGGAGGCTAAAAGTAAAGGCAGAAAGGTGAACAGAGCCAGTTTATAGAAGATTCTAAATGCCTCTCTGTGAGAAGATTTATTCGTTGACCGGGTACTTGTTGTAATGGCTTTAAAGATTTGGAGCTGAAGGTGAAGGGCAAAAATAAACTTTATTGCTGAGCAGGTTAATTAACTGGATGGGATTCCATTGCTAACAGGTAGGAAGCAATCAATATTTTTCATTTCACGCCAAAAAGTTCTGAGCTCCTTAATAGATTTAGTCTTTCAAACGAGGTTGTTTTCAGATATATTTCATTGCATACAAAGATTCTGGGGCCATATGAATTTTAAGAAGAGTGAAGGAATGAAAGGTTCAAGGAATAGTCTAGGAAGAAATATTAGGACACTCTGGGGTACAAAATGACTCATTCTAGAGGCCGATGTACTTAATTCTCTGAACAGGGGCGCTCTAAGGGATTCTAGGCCAGCTGTTGTTCTTATTTGCCTACCTACAGTTTGCCAAAGGCAGAGGAAGTTTTACAGGAATTAGAGAGCTCTGAGCTAGAGATCACACAGTGTGATACATAATTCATGTTTTTCAATCTTCCCTATAATTTGCTTTCCCAAATTTTGCAATATCTGCATTGACATTGATCAACTTCAAATTCATGGGCCCTAAAAAAAAATAACTGTAAAATTTCTATTAATATGCAAGGTTTTTGTTTTGTTTTTTGAGACAGCATTTCTCTGTGTAACAACCCTGCTGCCCTAGAATCGCTTTGTAGACCAGGCTGGCCTTGAATTCACAGAGATCTGCCTCCCTCTGCCTCCTGAGTGCTGGGATTAAAGGCGTGCACCACCATGCCCAGCTAAAACACAAATTATTCACATCTATTCTATACTGAGCCAGACACCTTCTTCATAGATATTTAAAACACTCACTTAAAAATAGGAATTCTTGCTTTGGAGAGATGGCTCAGAGGTTAAGAGCACTGTCTGTTCTTCCAAAGGTCCTGAGTTCAATTCCCAGCAACCACATGGTGGCTCACAACCATTTATAATGAGATCTGGTGCCCCCTTCTGGAGGGCAGGAGTACATGCAGGCAAAATACTGTATATGTAATAAATAAATAAATCTTAAAAAAGAATTCTTGGGGTGTGAACAAGATGGCTTAGTAGGTAAAGTGTATATCCCATAAGCCTGATAACCTGAGTTCAACCCCTGGCACCCATGTAAAGGTGGAAGGAGAGAACCAACTCCACAGAGTTACCCTCTGATACGCATGTATGTTCTGGGTCACTTATGTACCCACACATTACTCATGCATGCAGAGGGGAGGGGGAAAGAGTAAATTAATAAATAAAAAAATATAGAAACTCTCTGGGCTACAGGGAAGGATCCATGGCTTAGAACATTTTTGGCGCCAGTAGAGGACCTGTGTTCAGTTCCCTGTATCCACATGGTGACTTACAACCATCTGTAACTCCAGCTCTACAGGATCCAATGCCTTCTTCTGACCTCCACAGGGACCATGCATGAAGTACACACAAACATACATGCAGCATAATGCTCATACACATAAAATAAATGAATCTCTAAAAATTAAAGAAAAACAAGCAAATTCTCACTGGGCGTGGTGGCATACGTTTGTAATCCCAGCACCTAGGAAGCTGAGGTAGGATTGTGAGTTCACAGCCATCCAGGGCTATTAGGACAATACTATCAGGAAGAAAGGGGGAGTGAGGAACGAGAGAAGCAGGAGGGAAAGAGAGGCAATGACAGAGAGGGGCTACTTCCAAATCTACTGAAAAAGAATTTCTCAGGGAATAACGTAGGAACATATATGTTGACAAGGGTCCTACCAAAGTGATTTTCTTAAATACGAGGGTTTTTGCTGTAGCCCAGGCTGACCTTGAACACACTATGATAAGCTAGACCTGCCTCAAATTTTATCTTCCTGCTTTAGCTTTCCAAGTTTTGAGATTTACAGGTTTGAACCACTATATCTGACTTGATTTTTTTTTTCCCCGAGACAGTGTCTCTCTATTAGCCTTGGCTGTCCTGGACTCACTTTGTAGACCAGGCTGGCCTTGAACTCACAGCGATCACACCTGCCTCTGCCTCCCGAGTGCTGGGATTAAAGGCATGCACCACCATGCCCAGCACCTGACTTGATTTTTAGAAAATTTCCTATTTCTTAGCCTTTGTTTTCAAGTGTTGGCTTGAAGAAAGCAGTCTAAGTTCATGGAGTTGGTGAGCTACAGCACTGAGATTCTACAAGGAGCCACCCCGAACCTGGGGTCTTGCAACACAACACAGCTCTCCAGGTGTGTTTCCAGGTGGCGCGGGGAATCCTTACATAGCTATATTTGTCTGATATGGTGTATTATATGTCAAGAGACAGTTCAAAGTTCAAGCTAACTTACCATAGGAGAAGGTCCAGATGTTCTTACAGATTCCCCATGTCCTAAGATTCATGGCCTCATGTGTGGACGGACCTGGTGACTGGCTTCTACTAAAGTGTTTTACTACACTTAAAAAGGGTGAGGCGTCACTTCAGAGATCAGCACACACAACCTGATTTCCTATGGTTGTGCTTGCTCCCTGTCTCATCACACTCCATGTAAAGCAGCTGCTGGTCGTGAGCTACAGAGGGGCCTCATGAATAGAAACAGAGGACATCACCTAGCTGACGCCCAGTGACGAGCCAAGCTTGTTATCTGACAAACCATGGACTGAATGCGGCCAGCCACCATGTAAGTGAACTTGGAAATGGATCTTTTCCTTGCTAAGCTTTGATACAATGGCGGAAGTGCCCCCCCCACCCCCCACCCCCCGACAGCTTTACAAACATCCAGGAAGGGCCTGAGCCAGAGGAGCTGTCTAAGCTGAGCCTGACTTCTTTCTAGCCTGTAGAAACCTTTACACAAACAGCTCTTTCAAGCTGTCTGAACTGTGCCACTGCCCACCTCCAACACATGCAGAGGACTCTCTCTGTCTCCGTCTCCGTCTCCGTCTCTGTGTCTGTCTGTCTGTCTGTCTGTCTGTCTGTCTGTCTGTCTCTCTCTCTCTCTCTCTCTCTCTCTCTCTCTCTTTCTCCATCAGACTCCATTTTTGAACAGGTATAGGCCTGAACATCTTGGAAGACAGAACATGAAAAGCTCTCGTTGACTCAGATGATCAAGAGTAAGTCCCAAATGACTAAGCCCATGAGAAAGGGTTACCAGTGTCCCCTTCTAGAATTTAGACGCCAAGGGCAGGGTTTATGGTTCATCTTATCTTGATAATATGCACATACGTCAATGATGACACGTAGTGGATACCCAATAAATATTTGTTAAATGGTTTGTTACCACCATCACCACACTCATTGTCACCATAAGCCTGTTTCTCTTTTACTTATGGATTGTAAGCATCTCCAGCTATAATGAGGTCTCATCTTAACCAATATCCCTAGTGCCACCCATCTCAAGGTTGTCACTAAGTCATCGACAAGGAGACATTTGAAATGGAATTTAATTTCTGGTCCTGTTCCTGCTTTTCATTCACTTCACGCTATCTCATCTTTCTCAATGAATTTGCAGTCAACAGAAAAGTGTCCCTAAAAGAGAATAGCATACCAAGTTTTGGAATAATTCATTACATAACGAGTGATAACTGATACACACAGACATCCAATACCAGTCACTGTGCCTAGGTTTTCTACCCTGACCTTGGACAATGTACACATGGGTGGTATTTAAATTTCCAAACCCTGATTCTGGGCAGCAAGCACAGAGCAGAGCCCTCACCTTCCAGTTATCAGCCACCATGAGAAGAGCTAGCTCCTCTCTTGCATGAGTTCCCTTTCTCTCCAGATACGAGTACAAAGTAACTTTCAAATCATTATCAACAAGAGGCAACTCAGTGAATTGATGAAAGTGTTAAATAGAGATTTGCTTGTTTGCAACTGGAAGTCTACTCTACTCCCAGGGATAGGAATATAACAGAGAGCAAGACAGAAAGAAGCCTCTGACCTCATGTAGTTTACAGCCTAGTGTGAAAAAGAGAGAAGTAAGCAAAATACGTGGAATAAGTTAATTTCCTCTAGTGCTAGGTGCTATAAAGAATATAAACAGAGAAACATGATAGGGAATGACTCAGTGGTATGTGTGTTGGTGGAGAAAATAAGAAACCATCCCTGAGTTTAGATGCAAGCAGAGGGAAGAAACCAGTGATAAGAGCGTCTGAGGCAGAGAGTTCCAATAGGGCGGTCAGCAAGCAAAGGTGGGAATGGTAACACATTAGAGTGATAGAAAGATGGCTAGTTGGAGGCCAGTTGATTTGGGAGGGAAAAAGGACCAAATGAGAGTATAGTGCAAGAAGCCTATGTAATGTCACTTAATAATGGGGAGTGAGTTTGCATTTAGTTCCATGATAGCATGGAAGCCAGCAGGGCTTTAAAGCAAAGTAGTTCAGGCTTTATTTATTTATTTATTTTAAAAGATTTATCTATTTATGATATATACAATGTTCTGCCTGCAGGCCAGAAGAGGGCAACAGATCTCATTATAGATGGTTGTGAGACACTATGTAGTTGCCGGAAATTGAACTCAGGACCTGTGGAAGAACAGCCAGTGCTCTTAGCCTCTGAGCCATCTCTCCAGCCCTGGAGATCACTTGGATGGCTAGAGGATGTAGCTCAGTGGTCGAGTACCTATCTAAAAGATCACTCAGGTGGCTGACCAAGCAATAATCCAAAAGTACACAGAATGGAAACATTTTGACCACTGTGCATCTGTATGACTCCAGAGACTGGGCTATAACCAGTGCTTCCATTTCTCAATCTGCAAAATACTTATTCGGGAACAAAAAGGAAATGTGGTTCTTTCTGGCTTCACCGTTCCATGGTTCTTGCGTGGTCCTGCATCTGAACCAAGTTCTCCCATGTGAGCAGAAGGTAAGTCTCTAGTTTCCATCTCACCACGTAGCATGCTCCTCTGATATTCAACTCAACAGTTTTTTTCTCCCTCTCTAAGGCTCCTCCCCTGTACCTGGACCACCCAGATGGCCTCTTCTCCCCGATTTTTCCCCAGCTGTAGACTGTCTTTCAGGGCCTCCAGTTTGGAGGTGGTTCTGAAGAGACGACACTGGCCAAATTGCTTCATATCGACACCAGCCCTGCAGCCCACCTCTTGTACCCACAACAGTTTCAGCCCTTCTGAGCTCCTTCTGGGAAGGCAAATGGTGTCATTAAATATGCAGCAAGCCCTGCAATGAGACGGTGGTGGGCATTGCCAGAAGGAACCTGCCTCCCGACTGTGCTGAGGGAAGAGCTGCCTGCTCAGTCACGCTGGTAGGGAAAAGTTAGTTGATGCTTCCCAGGGATCTTCTCCTGACTTTACTACTTCACGAGTGTTCCCTGTCCACTCCACAAGTGGTCCCTGTCCGCTCTACAAGTGGTCCCACAACTTGAGGGCTTTTGTTCTGCATGGGGAAACACCCTCCCCAGACCACACCCCAGGAACAGCCTATCAACCTGTTTGAGTCACATGTAACTATGCATGAATTTACAGGTGTCTGAGAAGTACATACACATGTGAATTCATAGCCTTTAATCAGAATATAATCTATGCTTACTTCAAGCCTCCCAGCTCACTGGTGGACAGTAATATGTGTACATGGAATCCATTTTAACAGAAGGCCCACTTAATGTAGTATTGCTTTAAAAAGAGCCTCTTAAAATGGCTACTCAATGTGCACATGTAGATCAATAGTCAGACAGATTGAAATATTGATTTGTTTAAGATACTTAGATAACAATAATAAAACCTTGAATTTATATGCCGTCTCCTCTCAGGGAATTCACAGGATGTGTCTATTTTTCCCATATAGAGAGCAAAAAAGTTTGTCTGTGCAGAGATTGGAAATAATTGATGAAAACACAAATAATGACCCATCACAGGCTAACTTAGGCACTTTACATATTTTGACCATCTAATTTCACAAACCATATAAAGCCGTGAAAACTTGGGGTCTATCAGTTTTAACAAGAGTTTATGCTATACCAAAGCATGCTGTGGTTTTTGTTTTTTGTTTTTTGTTTTTTGTTTTGTTTTTTCCAGACAAAATTTCTCTATGTAACAGGTCTGGCCATCCTAGACTCACTTTGTAGATCAGGGTGGCCTTGAACTCACAGAGATCCATCTGCCTCTGCCCAGCCCCCAACCCCAGTGCTAAGATTAAAGGCCTGCAGCACCAGCCCAGTGGTTTGAAGGTTTTTTTTTTTTTTTAATTGCAACAGTAGTTCTGTCTATTTAACATTTTACCTGTTCAGATTAGCTAATTACTGAAATAGAAAGCTATTCTGTGGATATTGGTTAGAAGTCCATTAAGCTTTCCACTTAGGATTCCTGTACTGCTTCTAAGTAACTACAGTGTAACAAAGTTGCTTGTTCAAATCCAGAATTTAGTGTTATTAAAAAAAAAAAAAAAGCCCAGAGTAGCAGAGAGTGCCCCTCATGTGAGACCCATCTCAGAACTCTGCTGGTTCACCTAGAGGGGGATGCTGAGCCTTGATTTTGGTAGTTCTGAATTTTGCCATTTTGGTCACTTTATTTATTGTCTTTCTGTTGCTTCCTCGTTTGCAAACAAATGAGCCAACCCCATGGAGCTTGATACAGATTAAATGAGAAAATGACTGCAGAGCACTTTGCGTGGTGTCTGGCACACAACACTCACTAACAGCCAGCTTTCTCCATTATGATGACAGCTACCTTGACCCCTGGCACTGACACAGTCAGAGACCACTCGATGCTCAGCATCATTTATGGGTCACAACCTCTGTTCCCCAGAAATCTGCAAAAGCAAAAAAAAAAAAAAATCCCAGGTAATCAGAGATGTAACTAGTGATTGTTAATGTCCCAACTTGGCCAATTTCATCCTCAACATGCAGACCATAAATCTGAGTCTCCCAACTACCCAGCAAGGTGTTGTTTTCAGCCTTTCTCAGCCAACAGCCCGGCCTCTTTTTATTGCCACCTGCCTCATCTCAACTGCCACCATGCCTCTCCTTTTGTATTTTTTTCTTTCCTAGTTTTCAAGACAGGGTTTCTCTGTGTAGCCTTGGCTGTCCTGGACTCGCTTTGTAGACCAGACTGGTCTCAAAACTCACAGAGATCCTCTTGCCTCTGCCTCCCAAGTGCTGGGATTAAAGGCGCACGCCACCATGCCCATTGAGTCTTGCTATCTCTGTGTAGGAAATAGGACTGTTCATTCCCATGCTGAGGGTGGTTAAGAGAATGGAAACAAGCAAACACACATCACATTATTATTCTGCACAGTGCATAAGAAAAAGCATAGGCTAGTGCTAAGTGCAGAGTCTGCAGCAGACTTCTTACTTAGAAATCCTTGGTCAGGGGCTAGAGAGATAGCTCAGAGGTTAAGAGCATGGACTGTTCTTCCAGAGGTCCTGAGTTCAATTCCCAGTAGCCACATGGTGCCTTACAACCATCTATAATGTGATCTAATGCCCTCTTCTGGCCTGCAGGTGTATGTGCAGGCAGAGCACTGTATACATAATGAATAAATAAATAAATCTTTTTTAAAAAGAAGAAAGAAAGAAATCCTGTGGTCCCCCTGAGCAGAAAAACCCAGTGTGTCCTTGTAAATGAACTTCTCTGCATCTTCATTAAGATTTGGTTCTAGCTGAGGCGGGCTAGGTTTGTGGAGTTTGCACATTTGTGAAATTCAAGAACATTACCTCTTCCTGACAGACATAATGAGTGTAATAAGCAGGGAAGCCTCTGTTCTAATAAACAAGTAATTATGGTTAACAATAAATGCATAAGCATGCTAATTAGTAACCCCTCGCATAGGTTTTTCCCAGTGTGTGGACCCACATACGCCTGCACAAAACTATGCTGGGCTTCTGCTCTCCTCAATAGACATGTGCATAAGTCAGTTACGGGACCATCTTCGTTGTCAAGTCTCTGTCTTTGATATTGAAGGTATTATCTTTTTCACTTAAGAAAAGCAAGTCACGCCGGGCGTGGTGGCGCACGCCTTTAATCCCAGCACTAGGGAGGCAGAGGCAGGTGGATCGCTGTGAGTTCGAGGCCAGCCTGGTCTACAAAGTGAGTCCAGGATGGCCAAGGCTACACAGAGAAACCCTGTCTCGAAAAACCAAAAAAAAAAAAAAAAAAAAAAAAAAAAAAAAAAAGAAAAGCAAGTCACTCCGGCTTCTCTTGTCTCCTACACAATCTGTTTAAACTTGGGTTTCATAGTAACGTGTGACTATTACACAAAACGCCCTGAGAGCGTATGAATACTGACATTGTTATGTAGGTTATTTCCGAACTTAGTTATGAGGATTTGCTCTGCCCATCCTTGGGATTTGGGAGTGGTAGCAGAGGACTGAAAGAGTATTAACTAGTATGAACTAGTATTAATAAACAGCCTTAAACTGATGGGTTGTCCCTTTTGGAGCTAAGAAAGAGGGGAGACTACATAGGGAGACAATGACCCAAAATGGAGGTCTGTCCTGTTTTCAGAAGGACTGTGGCCTGGTGCCTGTCTTCCAAAACAGAAGCTGTTCTCAATGACACTTCCCTGGAGAAGGCTGCAAAACTATTCTCAGCAAGAAATAGCCACAGTTAATTCCCGGGGCCCAGATTAAAAAAAAAAAAAAAAATCCTTGAGGCCTTATCTGTAAGTATTTTTCTAAAGATTATTTTTAAGCTTTTCTTATTTTCTTATTGTTCTTGGTAGCAACAGTAGGTGTGATCATTCACTAACACTTTCCTAACCATTTTCTTTATGCGACAATCGTTCTCATGAATGTCCTTTTCTTTTCTACCTCCCTCCCATCCTTGCAAGGTTGTAACTTGCAAGAATTATCTTTGATGAAGAAATAAGGAAGGCAGTATTCCCAGTGGCTAAAGACACAGATTCGTGATTCAGAAAGACGCGATTCTTATCTCACTCACTGTTTCAGTCAGGATAAGTCGTGTTTTGCTGCAGTAACAAATAGCACTAATTTGGTTTTACATAATGTCAGTGAAAGCTCAAGTGACACAAGGATGAGGTCCTCACTTAGTGGCTCGGCAATGCAACTTGCTCTCAATCCGTGGCATCTCTGCTGGAAGACATATTGCCATTTTTTTTTCTATGGCACAAGAATCAAGCATTAAGCATCACATATCTGCTTTTAAATGTGTTGTCTCAGAATTATCTTAGCAGCTGAAGTCACAATACACTGACAAGACTGGCCACAGGACACTAATTTCAAAGAGAGATGGAAAATGTAATTTCTCATTTATCTGGGAAGAGAGTTGAAAACATTGATTGGTGATCACTGGTTTTGATTGCCATGAGTACTTAGAAATTCTTCTTCTTTTTTAAAAAAAAAAAAATCTTGGTCAAGTTGCTTAGTTCCTGTCAATAAAATAGGGAAATCAGTAGTTTCCTCATAATAGTTGAAATTAAATCATATCAAGTCCATGGAGTACTTGGCAGGGTACCTGGCATACTGTAAACACGCAAGATGAGGTAAGTGCCATTATCAAATGCAGAATGATTTACACACTTTTGCTTGCTTAGAAAATAGGGAGACAAAGATATTAGGGCTTGAGATGAAAGGCAAAAGACACATCCTTAAACCCATTATTTTAACTACTAGGCATCCACAAAGGGCTAAGTCTTAAAAACCAGGTGTGAGTGGCTATTTTTGTTGTTGTTATTTGTTTTTCAAGACAGGGTTTCTCTGTGTAACTTTGGCTGTCCTGGACTCACTTTGTAAACCAGGCTGACCTCAAACTCAGAGAGATCTGCCTGCCTCTGCTTCCCGAGTGCTGGGATTATAGGCATGTGCCACTAGACCCAGCTTTTTGAGAGTGGCTAGTCTTTAGACTCATGAAGAGCTGGGTATGATCAAATCATGTGCCACCCTGTCATGACAATTTAGCATGAATGATTCTTTGTCTGTCAACTGCCTATTATACCATTCCATAAACATAGAAGCCAGGTGACATAGACACTAAGATACCTTCTAATGGAGTACTATTTACAGATACTGAGGTAGAAAAAAAGGGAGCTGATGGGAACTTTTGAGTTGTCCAAAAAGGTACCTTTAGGAAACTGATACTATCTTTAGACCCAATGAAACAAAAGGAGGAAGTGATATCTTAGGGGAAATGTCCAACAGAAGTATATGTCATAGTGGAGTGTAGCCATTTCCAGGACTCTGACAAATCAGGAAAAAATCAGGAAATCCTAACCTCTCTTTTCCGTCCTTTTTCATCTCTATTGGACAAACTTAGCTATAGCTGCAGGACCGGGGGATTCTTTCTGGGCCATAGAGATCAACTTCCAAGGCAAAGAAGTCATCCAGATTGGGAACAAACAATACACTTGGTTCCCACCTTCCCACTTCTACCCTTCTTAGCTGCCTCCTCCCCTCTCTCCTCCCCTCTCTCCTCCCCTCTCTCCTCAACTCTCTGTTCCTGGTTTTTCTTCCCCTAGATTAACTGAGCATCTCTGAAAATATAAAGTGCTGCCCAAACGAAGGAAGTGAAAGTCATAGCACTTCCTCCCACCCCATGGAATAAGCAGCTCACAGCTGCCAGCCTTGGGTGTTTCTGGAGTGTCACACTCACCTTCCACTGCTGCTCCGGCTGCTTTGAATCCAAGTGCAAACATCTGTTGCACGCTGGCTCTGTGAAAGCGCTGAGATTTTTGCTGTTGTTGTTTTCTGTCCAGCGCTTCTTCTCGTGTTGATTGCTGTTCTTGTTTCTCTCTCCTGTATCCACCCTTTCTTTCTTTGCTCCCAGCTCTTGTGCTATAGGTAGAATTGACTCCAGCCTTGCTCAGATGTAAAACATATAACCTAGGCTTATACTAAACACTGTATGCCATTTGTCTTTACACAGTTAGTTCAGCGGTGGACATGGGGCCAAGGCAACCACATTGTTAGATTTTTTTATATTACAAAATATAATGAGATTTTGATAGAAATGCCAGTGCAAGAAGCAGTTTCCCCTTAAACCAGAAGACATTATGGCTGATTGGTTCCATATCAGCCATCTGTCCCTAGGTGACTGTTTAAGTCAAGACCTCTCAACTTAGCACCACTGAAACTTTCGACAAGGTAGTTCTTTGGAGTTGAGATACGAAGTTTTTATAAAACCCTTAGATGTGAAGGGTTTTAGACTGTGGGGTGTACAGCAACAACCCTTTCCTCTTCAAGCTAGATGCCAACAGCACCCAGCACTCACAGTTGTGAGAATAAAAATGTCTCGTATATTCTCAGACCCACCCACTGGGGCAGCATCTCATTCCTGGTAAAACAAGACAAGACAAACAAAAACAAAAACAAAACAAAACAAAAAAACCACTGCTGGCCTAAGCCTAAGCTGACCATGGAAAATTTATCTTACTTCAATAATTGGTTGAGAAATGGCCGTGTAATACAATTCTATCTTACATGGCACATGAAATCTTCTAGAAAATTTTATCTTGGTGGCTTTTTTATTGCTGCGACTAAACACTATGAGCAAGACAACTTATAAAAGAAAGAGCTTAATTTGCTTTAGGGATTCAGAAGTTTATAGTCCATGACGGAAGAGTGAAGAAACAGCTGAGAGCTCACATCTTGATCCACAACCAGGATGGGGGGGCGGGAGGGCTGGGAACTACACAACCTTTGGAATCTCAACACTTCTCCCCAGTGACACTGCTCCTCTTACAAGGCCACGCCTGCTAATCCCTCCCAAATAGTTCCACTAACTTTGGACCAAGTGTCCAAATAGATGAGCCTATGGGGGTCACTCTCATTCACATAACCACACTGGAGAATACTTTCTTTTTTCTAAACAGAGGGAAGAGATAGTCTCATTTCTTTTCCTGCCCATTCCAGTGCCTGGATGTGACATCTGGAATTTCAGCTACTATGGTATGGCCACATGGAATCCATGGACGATGAAGTAACATTGCCAGTGCAGTGAAAATTGGAACAAAACTCCCCACCTTAGCCGGGCGTGGTGGTGTACGCCTTTAATCCCAGCACTCGGGAGGCAGAGGCAGGTGGATCGCTGTGAGTTCAAGGCCAGCCTGGTCTACAAAGTTAGTCCAGGACAGCCAAGGCTACACAGAGAAACTCTGTCTCGAAAACTAAAAAAAAAAAAAAAAACAAAAAAACAAAAAAAAAAAAAACAAAAAAACTCCCCACCTTGAAGACATGGTTGAGGCATTTAGTTATCTATGTTGGATATTATTTCAGCTTTAGGTTTTCTATTTTGGTATGGGGGGGGGGAACACCTTACTGTTCATGTTACTTGGAATCAAATGCTTTGTTATCTGCAGCTCAAAAATTTCCAGCTGACATAGACTTCACTACAGATATGCATAAACCGAGAAATTTCTCAAAGCTTTCTTCTAGTCACAAAAGATACATCTACCTAAGATTGGAAAAAACACAGGGGTTGCAGAGCCAAGGAGGAGGGGGGAGGGGGATGGGCCTGAATGACAAAGCTGTGAGATTATGATGCAATACTTGTTCTTTGCCGCCTTTAGTCTGTTACATAGTTGGAGGTTTGCAACAAACAAACTATGATCTGACTGATACAGATGGAGGAGGAACAGAGCCGCCAGTGTGAGAAAATATCTCAGAGCAGACAAAAAGACAGTACTTTGGAGGCCAGTCTATTTGAACCAGTCTGAACCCTATACCAGCTTCAGGTATGGACAGTGCCTACCAGGATTTATCTATACCAGCAAACAGAGTGAAATGAAGCACTATGTATCCCCCTCCATACTTTTCCCAGATATAAAAGATATTTCTGCATAAAGTATATACCTTGAGTTTGGACACGTAACATGGTTTCAAATTCTCCTGCACCATTGTAGAGTTTGACTGAGTGAGCTATATTTTCATGTTGGATCAGATTGCATCATAAACGTAAAGAGTGAAAAGAAGTATAGATACAGCCTACCCAAATTTATTATTCTACAGAGGACACTAAGAACCAGAAAGAACTGATTTCTAAATCCATGTAATTATTGAGTATCAGATCCTGGACCAGATGTGACATGTCCTAACTGTTCTGCCCTTCCTGTGTTTCTTCACATCCCCTGCATGATATTGGATCCTATTTTCTAAAGAGTCCATAAGGAGATGGAGAGATTGTCCTGGTTTTCCACGAATTACTGTTCTAGAACCCAGATCTTACGAGTACTGGAACCAAGCTGAATACAGTCTTTAAATTCTTCCTGTAGTAGCTGCAGCCTGGAGAGGTCCTGGGATGAGCAACACCACAACCCTACTCTGGGACAGATGGCCAGTCTAGAGAGGCTGGTCCAGCAGCCAGCATTCTGTTAAGCTATGTCCAGCCAGTTGGATGCTAGAAGGGCAGCAAAGCCAGGCATGGTACGGGAGGTGAATGGCCCCTCCTGCTGGCAGGAGACACAGAATCTTTTGTGCCACCAAAATCCAATCCAAATTTAAAGCTGACACACAGGTGGAGTGGGAGGGCTCGTGTGATCTGATGGCTTCTCTGAGGCTCTGCCAACCTAAAAATATCTCCACTACCCGCCTGCCTAGGACACCCTCCCTTCTAAGCAGGCTTCCAATTTCTACCATTTGAGTTGCTAAGGTCTTAGATGACAAAGAATGGGGCATGTTTCCCAGCAGGTCACCATTAAAGGGGGTTTCCGGGGTGTGGAAGGGAGACCCATGTGTGCATCTATTTTTAGCACGAAAAGCTAAATCTGCGAGAAGCTCAGAGCAAACAGGAGTGGCCTGCTTTATGATTTTGTTTCCTACTGAGACACCAATCACTCAATTCATTCATGCTTCTCTGACCAGGGGCTTGCAGAAATTAGGTAGCAGGCTTAAAAAAAAAAAAAAAGGTAGTAGGACTACAAAAGAAGCACCAGATTTTGCCTCTTCTCTATAGCCAGTCCCATTTAGGTTTGAGTCTTCCCTGGTGGGAATCTGGGTTCAAACAAAAGAGCTTTTCTGATGCACAGCAAAGCATGGAGTCAGAATAATCTCAAACCTTGTCTGGTCATGCTAAGTGTTGTTGATCCTTCCCAGGATTTTCCCCTACTTCTTTTTCTCACTCCGTGGCAAATTCCAGAAAGAAATACAAAAACCAGACTTGTTGGGGTCTGGCATGTTACTAGGAAATAGATGAAATATTGGGGGGCATGGGAGAGTAATGGAGGAAAACCATAACCCTGTCAGTTAGTTCTGTCCCCTTTGTTCCAACAGGTGTGAGCTTGTTTAGCTCCCTTGTCAGAGGCTGGAATGAAGGAGAGAGATGGACAGAATAGGTCAGAAGGAAGTATTCACTGACTGAAAGGCAACAGCAGAGTGATTAATGAGCTCAGAATATAAAATGCCCAGAGTGGAGGATAGTGTTGACAGGATTGGGAATATTGTTAAGAATGTATAAACTCTGGTGAGAAAGGGAGGCTGTCTGAATATTTAAGAAGATAATTGATTTAAGACTGTAGACTAGAAGCCAGACATGTGGTGAGTGCCTGTAATCCCAGCACTCTGGGAGGCAGAGGCAGGTGGATCTCTGTGAGTCTGAGGTCAGCCTCATCTACAAAGTGAGTCCAGGACAGCCAAAGCTACACAGAGGAACCCTGTCATGAAAAACAAAACAAAACAAAACAAAACAAAGGACTGGACTGGGATCATGGTGAACATCTTGATTTTGGCCAAGTCATTCATTCATTCATTCATTCATTCAATAACAAGGTACACATGGATAAGATTGTAGAACCCAACTGAAGAGACTGATTAATGTCAAGCTGTTCTGTGATCGTCTTATCTGAGGCAGACATACATCAGTGATGAGGGGGAAGAAAAGCTTGCCCTCGACACAAATGGATGCTCTCATTGATAATTGCTCTGGCAAAAATTTAATTTAATGCTGGCTCTAAGGATGTAAAGAAGATATGAGGGCCATCTCTTCAGCTAACACCCCAAGGCCAAGAGAGGCCTGGGATATATTCAGCATGAGTGTACCTTGAGGCAGCAGGAAGACTGTCCTTTGTCAAACAATGGCAGGTTAGAAGCAAGGAAAGGAATCTGATCCAAAGGTGGAGCCTGATCTGATGCTGGATGCTAGTTTTAGTCATTTGTAGATTTCATAATTTTCTTCCGTTGACCCAGAGGAAACTTAGAGAAAAAGCCTCCATGCCATTTACAGCTGGGCCACAGTGACACTGAAGTGCCTGAGGGAAAAAAAAAAACCTACTTGGGACCCAGTAGCAGAGCAGTGAGCAGCATCCCTTCCCTGGAGGCCACTGAAGTGAAGTCAATAGCAATTATAGGGCGGCTGTACCTAGGAGCACGGCCGCGAGGATTGATGGATGAGGCCGTGGCTGGGAGATAAAACAGACTGAAATAACCTCGTAAACTTGTTCCTAGATGCGTGTGAGGCAGCACTCTGGAAAGCTCTCTGAGATGGTAGAAGGGTCTCGGAAGGCAAGGGCCGTTCTTAGCCCGGCATGATTTCAGTTCCCTTTTCCTATACATTAAACGTGTCCGGAGCAACTTGGCATTCTATTGAGCTTAGTGGGAGAGATGACGAATTAGTCCTCATTCCTGGATCCTTTCATTCCATTATAAAGTCCTGTAAGTGACGTCACCCTGTCCATCCAGGTGTCTGAAACCAGAAGCCCCTGAGTCCTGGGCTTCTGGGGGAACTCAGGGGGACCACTTGCTTTCCTGTGCATTGCTGGTGATGCCAAGCCCAGGGATGGGTTTTGGAAACAAGAGTTCTGTAAGCCTTAAGACTATCTGGATCTGGCTGGAGAGATGGCTCAGAGGTTAAGAGCACCGCCTGCTCTTCTGAAGGCCCCGAGTTCAATTCCCAGCAACCTCATGGTAGCTCACGACCATCTGTAATGAGATCCAGTGCCTTCCTGTGGCAGGCAGGTGCATGCTGGCAGAATACCGTATAAATAATAAATAAATCTTAAAAAAAAAAAAAAAAGACTATCTGGATCAACACTCTGGTGTCACAGACTCAGCGGTACTTATGTGGCAGGCTCTGGTGGGGAGGAGGGTGATAAGATGTGCCTCTTGGTAAAAGAAGTACTTCCTGGAAGTTGATCTCAGAGCATCACCCCCATTCAGAGGTTATCACACTTGGAGTTTAAGAATGTCTCCTAAAGGCTTCAAGATAAAATCTTGAAGGCTTTGTCTCCAGAGACTATTGAACAATGGGGGCTTTAACTTTATCAGTGGGTCAATCCATAGTTGAATGGGTTATTAGGAGGTAATTCCTAGTTGGAAGAAGGAAGCCACTTGACTGTGTCTTTGAGGGGTTTATCTTATTTCTAGACCTTTCATACACACCCTCTCTGCTTTCCGACTGTCATAAGGTGAGCCACTTTGTTCTACCACAGAGTTCAGCCTCACCGCCCACGAACCCAGAAACAATTGTGGCAAGTTACATGAACTAAGTCCTCCCAAACTTTCCAACCTTTCCTTCCTTAAGTTGGTTCTGTCAAGGTATTCTGTGCCAGCAACAGGATGGATGACTGACAAAAGCTGAGAAAGGGAGACGACCCCATGTTTAAGACTCAGGCACCAGCCACTGAGACTCAAATAAGCCCTGGTTCTAGCTCCGAGGCCACAGGGACATTACTGAACCTTCAAAGTTCCATTGTCTTGTCTGTAAAATGAAGACATCGAGGGCATGTACTTACGGGGAGTCAGGATTAGATTAAGAGCATCTGCTGGTGGGGGCATAGCACATGCTTTAAATCTCAGTACTTGGGAGGTAAAGGCAGGAGAATGTCTGTGAGTTCAAGACCAGCCTAGTCTACAGAGTGAGTTCCAGAGAATCCTGTCTTCAAAAAGCAAAAACAAAAACAAATTAAGAGAATTGGTGTTGAAAACTCTGTTCTACATACAGTGCATTCAAAATGCTCCATAGGTTGGTTTCCTTTTCTCCTGCCTCAAAGTAAATGTCAGCTGCAGACTCTAGTGGATTCTTTCTTTCCTCCTCCTCCTCCTCCTCCTCCTCCTCCTCTTCCTCCTCCTTCTTCTTCAAGACAGGGTTTCATTTTGTAGCTCTGGTTAACCTCGAACTCAGAGTTTCACTTTCCTCAGCCTCCAAGTGCTTGGATTAAAGACATTAGCCACCATGATTGGGAAGATTTAACATGTCAGTTATCACCAACTGGAGAGAATAGTTCACACCAACTGGTGAGAATATGCTGGTTCAAGCTCCTAGTTCTCCCATTTCTCTGAACTCTAGTGCGTCTTTCCTGCATCTCAAAGCATAATATGATTCTGTTATGCCACTCTAGGCAAGAAGTAGTGATCCAGTTTCCTATGGTCAGTCACACAACGAACGACCCCTAAAATGTAATAGCTTAAGCTAACATCTGCCAATGTTCTATCTTGTGTGTTTATGGGTCACAAGTTTGCACAGGGCTCAGCTGATCCTTTTGTTCCACTTACTGTTGGCAGAGGTCACTTGGTGATAGTCAGTTGACAAATAAACTGTGAGAGAGAATCCAAGGTGGCTTCATGCACACGCTTAATTCCTTGGTACAAATGGCTGGGATTCTGGGCTCATCTGGAATTATCAAGTATTTACACATAGACTGGCCAGCATCATAGTTTTCAGGCTGCTTATATGGAGACTTGGAACTCCACGAGCCTGTGAAATAGGAGTGTGACTTAGCTTCAGGACCCGGGACATCAGCCCTACCATATTCCTCTAGTCGGTCACTAAAGCCACACTGATTTTAAGAGAAAGGACATGCGAGCCTCAAAGAATGATGAAGAGTTTGAAGCTATTGATTGATCTGCCAGCGGTGATGGGAACATACAGACCAATACTTGTGATGTAAGGGAGGACGTTAACTATGGGAGTGAAGTGGTAGGGAAGATTCATAACAGCTATACATTCCATGAACTCAGAAATTCTTTTTATTTCTTTTTCTTTAAATAAACTTAGGGATGGGGAAATGACTCAGAAGTTAAGAGCACTGGCTGCTCTTCCAGAGGACTGGTTCAATCCCCAGTACCCACCTGGCAGCTCACAACTGCCTGTAACTCCAGTTTCAGGGGATCTGACACTCCCACATAGAGGCAAAACACATACATGCAGGCAAAACACCAGTGCACCTAAAAATCAAAAAGTCTTCATCAAGAAATAATTTTAATAAACTTTATTTGACTAGAGAGGTGGCTCAGCAGTTCCTGAGCAATTCCTGACTAGAGGAATATGGTAGGGCTGATGTCCTGGACGCTGAAGCTTATTCCATGGGTTCATGGAGTTCTGAGTCTCCATGTAAGCAGCCTGAACACCCTAAACTACCACGATGCACAGGCTATGTTTATTTGGCTAGAGAGATGGCTCCGCAGTTGAGAGCACTTACTGCTCTTGCAGAGGACCGGACTCAGTTCCCAGTACCCACATGGTGGCTCACAACCATTGGTCTCTCCAGTTCCAGGAGATTAAAATTCCTCTTCTGAACTCTACTGGTATCAGGCATGTATGTGGTTCATATACACACATTCAGGCAAAACATTCATACTTAAAGTAAAAAAATAAATACATCTTTTAAAAAAAACAGCACGTACACTTTTTGTCTGTTTGTTTGCTTGTTTGTTTTCCAAGACAGAGTTTCTCTGTGTAGCCTTGGCTGTCCTGAATTACCTCTGTAGACCAGGCTGGCCTTAAACTCACAGAGATCTGCCTGCCTCTACCTCCTGAGTACTGGGATTAAAGATATGCACCACCATGCCTGGCTTAAAAGCCATGTTCTTTTTTTGGGGGGGGGGCGGGGGAGTTGATCTCGAGACAGGGTTTTTTCTGTGCAGCCCTGGCTGTCCTGGAACTCTCTCTGTAAAACAGGCTATCCTGGAACTCATAGCTCTGCCTGCCTCTGCCTCCTGATTGCTAAGACCAAAGGTGTGCACCACCATGACCAGACAAAACTCATATTCCTTAATCCTACTTGCAGGAATCTATCATAAGGAGATAGTTATCATTGTATACATACTTTTAAACATAAAGATATTTATTTTAGTAGTAGCAAACTGATGATAACCAAAAGTATGTCTAGCAGTTTAAGCCAAGATTTTTTGAATAAAGTGTAATATCTTCACATACAACATACTATACAGCCATTAAAAATAAAAATAAAAAACTTCCTTATCACAGAAAATTTCTCCAAGGTATCATCATTAAAGGAAAAGTGTGTACTATGATACCATTTTTCAACAAACAGTATATATTTCCATAGGACATAGGAAACAACATTGGTGCTAGACAAGTACCATTACTTCAAGCATCCATTGCTTCCTGAAAGTAAGTAGATGAATCTGCGAATTATTTCAATGTGACTGTCATGGCCTGAATTGTGTGTGTCCCTCCAAAGGCAGCTGAAGTCCAATGGCTTATGTGGAAATAGGGTCTTTACAGATGATTAGATAAAGGAGGGGTCATCTGATTTTATCAGATCTAGAATCACCTGGGAGCCCAGCCTCTGGGAATGCCTATGGGGGATTAAGTTAATTGATGTGCGAAACTCCACCCACTGTGGGTAGTACCATCCCCTAGGTGGGATCCTGGGCTCCATGAAAAAGTGAAACTGAGATGAGCACAAATATCCATCACTCCCTTAGGCTCCTGCTCCTAGTGGCTTTCCCACCATGCTGGACTTAACCTCAAATCATGAGGAAAATAAACCCTTCTCCCTTTGAGTTGCTTTTGTCAGAGTATTTTTATCATAGCAATAGATATAGTAACAAAGACACCAAGGAATATGACAGATTGTCAGGAAGCCACTGAAAGCTGGGCAAGAGAAAGGAGCACAGTTTTCCTCCAGTGTCTGAGGAGGAGCCGGCTCCAAACCACGAGACAGTGCATCTTTGCCATTTGAGCCACATACTTCCTTGCATTCTATGGCAGATCCATCAGACTACTACAGATTGATGACTGATCACCAGTCAAGGATGCCTGGCTCATGCTGGCATAATCAGTCTTCTGGGAACTGGGAATGAAAAGACTTGACCTGCAAGACTGGAATATCAAGGTGGTCCCAAGGCAGACATGAGCACATAGGAACTGAGAGAGCAAGAGAAGGAGATTTACAGGGAGTGGATGGGAGCAGAGGAAAAGAGGAAGCTGATCCACAGGAAGGATATCCTAAACCCAGAGAGGCTTTAGACTTAGAGTCTGTTGGAGCTTAGCTTCCTTAATGCCCAGAGGCACTTTGTGCTTTGCAGTTTTCCCTAGAGCCTACTGCAGTCTTCAATAGATACCCACTTTGTCTGGGCCAACCAGAATAATTTCCATTCCTTACAACTAAAAGGGAATTGATTAGAGCAGAGATGAAAGACACAGGAAAACTAGCATTGGCTCATTCCAGGTAACAGTTCTGATTTCGTTCTGAACCTTATCATAGTTTCTAGTATTTCTACCCGGAAACTGATAAGGTATTCAATGGCTTGAGCTAACTAAACTAGTTCATATCCTTTCATTTTGGAAGTAGTTCTTGAGAGCTTCCCGGACCCTAAGAAAACACTTAAGAACTTTGTCTGTCCCTGGGGCAAAAATAAGGACGATGAAGCAAAATATAAAGTATGTTAATTGGTGTGAAAGGTCATGGGGAAAAAAATAATAAAGCAAGGGAGTGGATGGGATTTCCAGGTAAGGAAGATGGCTTCCTTGTTAAAAGAGAGATATCAAGCGGGCTTCATTAAGATGTAATTTGAACCAAGAAGTGAAAGAGGTGAGGACAGCAAGTCATTTGACTATGTGGGAGAAGAGTGGTCCAGGAAAGAGGACACAATGGCAAAGCATTTGAGGCAAGAGCATACATGGCTAGAATGTTCCAGAAAAAGGAGACTAGTGGAAAAATCTAAAGAAGAAAGAAGGAAAGAATGCAAGCATTCAAAATGCAGGGAGAGGAAGGTGACAAGCCGACCATCTGGAGGCTCATAGGTCATTTTGAGAACTTTGGGTTTTTTGATTCTTGATCTATTGGAGAAAAACAAAATGTGCAAAACACGGTGGCTGATTATTACCTGTGGTTTCAATGGTTCAGAGTGGAGATCGTAACCAAGATGTCGACAGCTGCTTTATTCACCTGAGAGCTCTTGGCTAGGGCCAGAGGACCTGCTTCCAAGATGGCACACACACTACTCTGCCTGGCAAGCTAGTACTGGCCATCGGCAGGAGTTTCAGCTGTCACCACATGGCCGTCCTGGCAGGTGGCATAAGCCATTTCACTGACAGACAAAGCAGCTTCCTCTTTAGCGAATGATCCAAGAGAAGAGAGAGCAAGGGGGAAGCTACGATGCCTCTCATGACCTTGACTTAGAAGTCACATGTGACACAGGATGCTTTGCAGTATTCGATTGGTGACAGAAGCCAGTCCTACTTGGAATTAGAAGCATGCAAACGAGAGTATGACTACCAAGCAGCCAGTCATTGGTACAGTATGCACCAATGTACAGTATGGGGAGTACAGTTATTCTGGTTAACTGATGGGTTTGGTGTAGGCCAAGAGAGAGAATCTGCCAAGTTCAGCAGCTTCCCCTTGCAGAGTTTATCTAAACACAACCACATTCAGAAACTTGGCATCTCTTCAGTGACAACTTTTAAGCCACTTACCATGGCCAACTTCAGACTATGCAGACCTTTTTCTGAGGTATGACTTGTTCCCAGAAAGAGAGACTTTTACTGAGGGTCTTGTAAACAACACACGCCAATCTTAGATGGCCTGAGATCAAAATAAGTGGAATTCTCTAGAAGGTATCTGTGATGTGTCGCAGAAACTACAGAAGGATTGTATTCACTGAACCTCAAGAAAGTCAGGAAACAGGCTGTCTCTAAAGACCTCAGAGCCCGGGGTTCTTCTTTGGGTACCATGACTGTGATGCCATTCACCATAGGACCCTCATCAGAAACCACTGCTGGTGGTATGCTCTTAACATAAATTTCTATTTATTCTATTTTAATAAAACCCCTAGCTGGGCAGTGGTGGCACACGCCTTTGATCCCGGCTCTCAGGAGGCAGAAGCAAACAGATCTCTGAGTTGGAGGACAGCCAGGGCTACACAGTGAAACCCCATCTCAGGAAAACAAAAACAAATAAAATCCCTCGTCTTGGATGTTTTATGAAAGCAACACAAAACAGACTAAGACACCGCCCATCATTCCTTTCTAAAATGCCAACGTTTCATGTAAAAGTATGCAATAGAGGCACCACTTGACCTAGATCAATGACCTATGGGTGGAGAGGAGGTGACACACACCCTACTTTAAGGGTCATATTAAGGAAGTTCCCAGACAGAAAAGAGTGGAGGGCTGAGTGGCCAGGCAAAGAATGTGGTCTATAAAGCTCATAGGCATATTGTGCTTAAATGGTCACATTTGCTCTTTGTATTAACACATACATATATTTATTTTTATATACACCTATTTTATTACCATGCCTAACAAAACATCATATAATTTGTTAACCATTCAAATTAAGATTTCCTAAACTGGGTGTGGCGGCACACGCCTTTAATCCCAGCACTCGGGAAGCAGAGGCAGGCAGATCTCTGAGTTTGAACCCAACCTGGTTGACAGAGGAGTACTAGGACAGCCAGGGCTGTTACACAGAGAAACCCTGTCTCAGAAAAAAAAAAAAAAAGATTTCCTAATTACATCATACCATATTTTTAAAATTTAACTGATTTTAATTCACATGTTTATTTTAGCCTAGTATAAGATCACTCCTTACTCTTCGCAAGAAGATGGGACATCAGACACCTGGATCTTTAGTTATCTATGAAACAATCTTACAAATGATTTACTCCACACAACTTTAAAACGTACCACCAGATGCTTGCAAAGGTGAAAAACTTACCACCGTCAGAGCTTTGGAATGCATCTTCATTTCTGGCATGGCAAAGTGGCTCAGTGTGACGGACACTTGCCACACAAGCCTGACAACCTGAGCTCAACCCATGGAACCCATAGAAAGGTGGAAGGAGAGTACCAGCCCCACAGACACGGCATCCATGTGCCTATACACATATACCATAACATTTAATCCCACCACTTGGGAGGCAGAGGCAGGTGGATCGCTATGAGTTTGAGGCCAGCCAGGTCTACAGTGTGAATCCAGGATAGCCAAGGCTAACAGCAAACCCTGTCTCAAAAAACCAAAAGAAGAAGGAGGAGGACGAGGAGGAGGAGGAAAGAAAGAAAAACAAACAAACATGTAAACAGAACTTTTCCATATGTAAGTGTCAGAGACATGCAAGCCTGAGTGTATGCACATTCACATGCATGTGGACATGCATGTATGTGTTTGCACGTGCATGTTGAGGCTAAAGGTTGATGTTGTGTGTCTTCCTTTATCACACTCTCCTTCCTTTAGTCTACTTCAGTTGCTGAAGAAGATTCACTAGCTGAGATTGCTGATTTGGCTAGAGAATCAGTGTCGCTCAGACAATTAGCCCTGAGGACACCCCATTTCTGGCTCCTGAGCATTGGGGTTGCAGACAGCTACCATGCCTGCTGGGCTCTTTCATAGGTTCTAGGGACCCATGTTCATATTTACATGAAAATTATTTTAGCCATGGAGCCATCTCCACAGTATTATAAACAGGGCTTTTAAACTGTTATCTTTATTATATGCTAAGTCTATAAGATTGAGCATTCTCAGTTAAGTTGTTTCATTCAGTTCTTTGCCAGAACATGAAGACATTGTCACCATTCTGGAAAGTCACTTTCCTGACAGCAATGCTGCTGACAGTGATTGGGTCTCCAATGAGCTTATATGAGCCTTTATTTGTAGCTGTTTCTTTCATAGTGATTTTCCTTCCAGGACATCGTGTCTGACTATCTGGCCTGCAGTGAGACCCTCTCTGGGTTGCTGCATATTTAACTGCATTCCCAAAGCTTAGCCCTCTAGCCTCTTGTTACTCTTTGGTCATAGCCAAACATAACCCAAGACTCTGCCTTCACCTCCCTTAATGTCCTGGCATTCAGGATTCTGTGGAGTGGGTCAAGAGGTGACCATAGACCTAACAGAGACAGAGAGTGAGGAATGTCTGTGTGAGGGTCACGAGAAAATGGGGCTCAGGTAGGGCTTACGTGGAGGAAACAAAACTTCTCTCTTGCAGCCTTCCGTTTCAATTGTTTCCCGAGTACCGCCACTAAACCAGCAACCCGAGAGGCATCTCAGCTTCTAGCTGGACATGAGCATCTCCGCTTCGCAGGTGCAGAAGCAGTTTCAGAACCCCCACTCTGCTTCCAGCAAGGGCTACATGGTCCTTTCCAGGTCCAGACAGACGTCCTGTTTCTGTTCTGTCATTGGTCATTGTGTGTTTTTGTTTTTGTTTTTTTTTTAATGCCTGTAAAGGCTTGGGGGAGAAGAGGGCCAGAAAGAGCTCTGCCCAGATGGCAGGGCAATAAATGGCTCTGGTTTAATAATTTGTTGCTCTCCTCTTAATTAAAAGGCTTTTCCCTAAATGACTTGCTGATCACACAAACAGCACACAAGGCTTGGGTGAGGCCCAGAGGCCCAGAGGCCCAGGGAAATCTAGACCTGGGGTGGGGTGGGAGTGGGGGGAGAAGTTGCATAAGAGGTATAGATGCTAAGAAGACGCCCACCCTGTGCGTGCCAGGGCCTCTGCAAAGCTGACATTTTGGATCCTCTTTTCTGGAGGCTGACTTTGTCTGGACGCTCACTCAGCCATGGGGTGTTTTAATTCACAAGATCAAGATGTCTTTCATAAAGAGCCATCTGACCTTTGGGAGTTTTCAGATGGCCTCTGAACCATTTTGAGTGTGTGATATAACACGTGCGCAGCGGATGTCTTTGTTTTGATCCCAAATGTGGGATGGGGAACAGACTTGTGAGAGAACAGGTGATGTTTATCCACTTAGAAGTCGGAACCACGTCTGGAGGGGGGGAGGGGGGCTTGGTGTTTGCCAGCTGAAACACATTCTAGAGTAGGCTGGGGCTTTTTGGGTCTTTGCATTGTTTGGCTGTCCATCGCTCCACTTCCGGATGCTCCAAGAGAGGATTGCTCCAATGAAGGCTTCCAGGCTCCGGGCTCCTGCTGCTGTTTCCGGTTCCAGCAGCAACTTTGGTGGAACTGCTGGTCTCCTGAAATCCTGCCGACTACGCCAGGTTGAATCACTCCCAGGAACTGAATCCAGCAAGGTCTACTTCCCCGGTTCCCATAAACCTCCTTTCTCTCCTATCTAGGGTAGGTGGGTTGGAAGGGAGGTATTAGCATTTAATTAAGTAGGTTTGGAAAAGGGGAAGCCTACACGGTGATATGTGGGGTGGGGTGGGGGGTGTGAGATGGGGTTAGGGAGCCGTCGCTCCAAACACTGTTATCAACATCTCCAGGTAGAATCAAATGACACTATTTGATAAGCTCCCCATTTCGTCTGAACAACTGCAATTTATCAGTCAACATGACTAACATCTACCTTGCAGAAAAGGATCACACGGAGGCATATTTTCAAAGTCTTGGATGTAGTTAGGACCCGTGCTAGCTGAGGATGCAGTTTGAGGTGGGGCTCATGAGGGACTGGCTGTGTTTGTATGGAGGCTGGTGCTCTGTCTTCCGTTGCAGCTGGGAGTTACACAGAGACACGTGAGTTGGGGTGGGGGGGGGGGGGGGAGGAATGCCTGCAACACACTTGAGTCCATCACACTTCATCAAGAGATTTGTCTAGGTCTCCTTCACTTAGTCTTGTTCACAGAGTCCCAGTGATCATGTCATATAGGAAAACATCCTGCCAGCCAATCAGTTTCTGATGAACAGTAAGCTCTCGGATGAAAGGTGTAGCTCACGGGTAGAGTGCTTGCTTAGTATGCAGCTCTGGGCTCATCGTAGTAATAACATTTAAAAGAGTGTTATTATTACTTCACTCAAGTAAGCAAGTTTTTCTCTGCGTCTGTGTGTGTATCTTGTATAACCACCATTCTCTCTACAGCTATAGCATGTCAAATACTGTCTTATCCTTCAAGGTCTAGCTAAAATATGATTTCATCAGCTTCAACTGTTCATAGCCCCCGTGTACCCATGATCAGAGCTTCTCACTAAATCCCCAGAGCAATTTGTCCATCGTTCTTTGTGGATTGATTTTTTTCAGGCAATACTTTCACTTAAGTACAAATAGAGGATTATGGGGCCTATAGCAGGTTGGTGAGGGCACTGAGAGAGAAGTATGGGATAACCTATTTAAATGAGAACAGCAAACTGGCAGGTGAGCGTCTATTTCCCTACCCCATAAATAAAGACCAGAAATCTAAAAGGCTTTGGGTATTTTCTAGAAGATATACCGTTTGTTATTCACATAGGGTTAAGAAAGAATAGGTCTACTTTTTCTGATGCTTACAGAAGAAAAACAAAATTAAAACTCAAATAATATCGAACGCATTGCTAAGAGGGGGCTGCTTTCCTGGAAGCCAGTGCTAAGGACCAAGGAAGTGATCAAATGGGAGGCTAACACTCTTTCCCAAATGGAGCTGATAGCCAGTGGTTTTCTATTATTGCATCCAGGAGTGGGAGGTCCCTTCCTGTAAGCTACCTAGAAAGCATTTCTGCTCTTAACTGCTCTATTAGGATAATTTACATTCATGATGAATGGAATCATTCCTTCCCGAATTAGCCTGAGTGGCTCCATCAAATGCAGATGTGAACAGTTCTGTTTGCTGTTGAAAGCCGTATTCTCCATTACCCCCGTGATGTCTGAGCCTGCAGCTTGTAGCTGCCTCTAAGTAGCTTCCTCTGGAGATCTTTCTTCGGTGGGCAGAACAGACTCTGATCTTGCGGAGAATCTGGGGTGGACACTAAGCAGAACCTTCTGACAGGGAGAAATATGAAATGCTGGAATTAAGGACAGTCACCTTTCCTCCAAGATCCATCACGCCCCACATCTTGGGTGGTGGTTAGATGATGTTTGAATGGAAAACAGCGTGCAGATCCCAGGGCCTCCGAAAACTTCCCTTACTCCTGAAGTTCCTCAATACCCTGGCGTCTTGTTTACATTTATTGAGAGCTGAGGTCAAAGCCAGCATGGTGGCCCAAGCCTTTAATCCTAGCAGGCACTGGCAGGCAGATTTCTGTGAGTTCAAAACCTGCCTGGCCTACTTAGTGAGTTCCAGGCCAGCCAGGTATACATAGTGATGCCTTGTCTCAAATAGCAGCAAAGGAGTTGAGCTCAAGGCTAGGAGAAATTCCACACAAAGCAAATAATTTAAAATAAACTTTAGTCTATGCCAGTGCTTGTCACTGTGTATGCTGTGACCCCTTCGACTAACTTCTATCTCCAAAAATATTTACATTATGATTCATAACAGTAGCAATATTACAGTTATGAAGTAGCAATGAAAATATTTTTATGGTTGGTGGTCACCACAACATAAGGAACTATAGTAAAGGATCACAGCATTAGGAAGGTTGAAAACCACTCATCTAGCTATGGGCAGGTGAGATGTGGACAGGGGAAAAAAAAAAAGAAGGATAAGAAGTTAATAAAGGGGCTGGAGAGATGGCTCAGAGGTTAAGAGCACTGTCTGCTCTTTCAGAGGTCCTGAGTTCAATTCCCAGAAACCACATGGTGGCTCACATCCGTCTATGATAAGATCTGGTGCCTTCTGATGTTCAAGCGTACATGCAGACATAACATTGTATATATAATAAATCTTAAAAAAAAAAAAAAGTTAATAAAGCCTAGCATGGTGGTACACACCTTTAATCCCAGCACCCAAGAGGCAGAGGCAGGTGGATCTCTGTGAGTTCAGGGCCAGCCTGGTCTATAAAGCAAGTTCTGGTCAGCCAGGGCTATTACACAGAGAAACCCTGTCTGGGGGAAAAAAAGAAAGAAAGAAAGAAAGAAAAGGAAAGGAAAAAGTTAATAAATGTAAATAGACAAAACATAAAGAATCAAAAAAAGAGGGAGTCAGAGAGAAGCACAGGGGTGGGAGAAGGGAGGACACAGGTGGAGCATTCAAGGTCTGTTATCTGCCCCCCTGGGGTCTGCAGGGACATTGTAATTGGCCGATGACTTCTAATCTAATATTATATTTCCAACTCACATCAGCTACAAACTAGGACATTTCTTGTGGAGATAGTGGATAAGATGCTGTCAAATGCTGGCGCCTCGCCTCTGTAGCAGCACCCACAGAGCAACATACGAGGTCCGCAGTAGGAACTGGGATAGCTAAGATCTGGTTTGGACCCCAGTGTTCTCTCGAAGCTTGAGCAAGTCACCTTGTCCTCATTTTCCTTGAATAGCCATGAGAAAGCCATCGGGTTTTTTTTTGTTTTGTTTTGTTTTGTTTTGTTTTTGTTTTTTTCTGATTTGTAATGTTGTAAAGAACCTGCCAGATGTTAGGAAGAAAAAAAAAAAATCTATGAGAAAGTTTGGTGTGCTACCTCAACTTCCTAAGTCAGTTTCGTATCTATCACCATCCCTGGGAGAGAGCTATGTGTTTGAATACAGCATTCTGCAGCACAGGCCTCTGCTGCAGGGTCCAGACACACAGTCACCTTTCTGGAGTGGAATAGTGGTGCCTGAGCCTCCCATTCAATGCCCATTGTGAAATGTCAAGAGGAAGGACTGCTAAGAGGTGAATAGGGCTCCCCTCTTCCTGCTGGGTGGGTCCCCCCATGCATGAGATTAATGGCTAACATGTGTACTATAAAAGCCATTCGGTCTGTGTTTCTTTCGGTCTCCTGTCTGTCTCCAAGGAGGAATTCTGCCCCCTGAGCACAGCTTGTACCTGTCACCTCAGTATCGTCAAGCAGAAGGCCATCAGAAGATGCAGCCCTTTGAACCTGTGCCAGTACCATGAGCCCAAATAAACCTTTTGTTGTTTAATACCGGTTACTAATATTTACTATTAATCCATATAATTATCATGGTGCTTATTATTTAACTTGCTACCATATCAGTAAAAGACACAGACACTTGTTAGATTTTTAAATATGGCTTAAACTCTAGGGCTGGGCAGAAACTACCCCCATAACCAATCTTTTACCTCCCAGCCCCACATCCCATGCCAATTGCTCTGATAATCCCTAGCTGGGCTACTTCCAGTCCAATATCCCATAAACACTTGCACATGTTCCTCATCTGGGCTGTTTCTCTCCATCACCTATCCTCAGAGCAGGCTCCTCCCAGCCACGTGCTAGTTGTTCTAACCCATGGCGACGGCGACTGGGCCTCATCTCCTCTTCACTCTATTCCTTCTCCCCTTCCCGTGAACCTTCTGTCCTTCAAGCCCTCGAACCTTAGCTCTACCTGTCTCACTTCTGCCCTGCCCACGTATGCAGGCAACTTTATTCAGCCAATCAGGGAAAATTTGGGAGGCAAAGTTCACAAACGTCATTTCCGGTATAGGATAGTCTGTTCCTAGAACAGTAAGACTTGGGGGGGGGGGCCTGAGGGGGGAGGCTGTAAGCAATTAACATCTGAATACAAAGCACCACACCATGCCGCCACACCTTTTTCTTAATAACACGTCTATATACTAGTCCGTGATATCGTGCTTTTTTTGTTTTTTGTTTTTGTTCTTTTTGGGTTTTTTTTGTTGTTGTTGTTTTGTTTTGTTTTTTTGTTTTGTTTTTCAAGACAGGCTTTCTCTGTGGAGCCCTAGCTGTCCTGGGCTCACTCTGTAGACCAGGATGACCTCGAACTCACAGAGACCCGCCTGCCTCTGCCTCCCATGCGTTGCGATTAAAGGCGTGTGCCACCACGCCCCGCTGTGATATTGTGCTATGAACAAAAGAAATCAGTAAGAATATCGCCCAGACAGTCTTCCAGCCTGGCTGCCTAGCCCGATCCCTACTATCGCTTCCCCAGACTTCTTTGCTGACTTCCCACAAAGTCATCCTGCGGACACTTGCCTGCCTGAAGGGCCTCCTTTATTCTGCGGCAAGAGCGATCTTCCACAGACTCACGTCGTAGCACGGCATCCCCGTAGGACTCTTTTATGTAGCTTCCTCTGTTCCCAGAACAGAATTCAGACTTCGGTTCATGGCCTTCAAGGCCTGAAGACCTATCACCTTTCCCCGTAAAGCCTCCGCGTTGCTGCTCCCCTCCCATAGCATCCACGTCAGGCGCCTTACAATTTTCTCATGCCTGCCTATGTCCTCCTGCATGGGCCCCATATTGCGCAGTGCTTGCCTCTGAACATAGGACGACACTTACCATCTGTATCAGAGCAGCCGTGATTACCCGTAAGAGACCCACGGGAGCTCTATAGTCTGTAGATGGTTCCTCACAGAAGGAAGGAGGGTCATTAGACTTGCCTCTGAGATTTCAGCCACTCCTTCCTGCATCCTGATCCCAACTCTATAGAATCTTGTTCCGGCTGCACTTGCTGCCTGGAGGGGTTTGAATAGGTAGGAAGTAGTAGGCGAAGGGAAGGCAGGGCTCCCCATCTATCCAGCTTTGAGGAAGTCAATCAATCACCCATTGGGGAGTCGGGCTTTTCAGTAGTGCAGTAGCTCTCATTCCTTGGGTCTTTGCCTTGTGTTAGGTGACTAGAGGCTTGTTCACATTGCCCCCCTAAAGTAGCTGCTTGCCTCTGCTTCTGGGGCCTACTGGTTGCTTACTCTCCTCCTCTGGGGTCCACACTACCTTTCCGGACCACTCTGAATGGGTCCCCTCTGCTCTCTCTCCTTGGCTTGCTCGGGTCCTCCATGACTGAGCCTTTAATTCTTCCCCTGCCTCCTCTGCTAGACCTTGAATTTTGTGAAGCAAGTCGCATCCTTTGGCTCTGACCTGTGGCTTCAGTCCGGATGCTTTCTTTCACCCACTGTGTGGCCCCTGAGTTTTCCTCAAATGAAGATATGAATGAAAGGATTAAAAAAAAAAAAGTTTAAGTGGCAATATTGGAGGAACAGAAGAAGTGACATTTTACAAGTGGAAGAAAATTGGAGCAGGGTGTCGAGAGGGATGCTTTTGGCAAAGGATTTGCAACGTTGTCCCAGAAAAAGAAGAAGAAGAAGAAAAAGTGCCAGATTTGAGAGGGAGGCCTGTGAAGTAATTCTAGCCAGGAAGCCCAAACAGAGAGAAGACAGCACTGGGAGGAGCTGAGCTACAGTCCCTGGAGTGACTGTTGTAGGAGCCTGCAGCAGGTCCTGACTTTATAGAGTTTGAGGGAGGGGCCTTGGGGAGGCAAACAGGAGTGGAACTGCCAGACTCAGTAATTAAGTCCATCAGAACGGAACAACCGCTAAGGAAGGTGAATTTCTTGCCTTATAAACCTTCACAGCGCTCCTCTGTGCTTTGGATATGCAAATACTCCCGCCACGGCCTCGCAGCACCCTAGGAAGGAGCAGCCTGCCTCCTTAAAGACTCAAAGCCTCCAATCTGCTTCTGGATCTCATCACAGCCCTCCTGGTGTAATTAACCTGAGTGGCAGTGTGCCCTTGAGGCGACTGTCGAAAAATCCTCCCCAAAGACTGTCAGGCCCTGTTCTAGGGCATTGGTGAAAAAGGGAGGGGGAAACCCTGAGTTTACATCACCAGCAGGAGGCTCCCGGGGGAGACTTTAATCTCGTTTAGGTGTCCAGACACAGGCCATTAGGCAAGGGAAGGCATGCAGTGACCATTTGTACATCTAATTAAGCCTTAGAGAGAGTCCTGCTAAGGCACCTGTCTCTGGCCTGGTTAATCAGGCCCAGCTGATCTCTCCAGGCTTCTTTTTTTTTTTTCCTCCTCAGGGAGGAGGCTGATACCCTCTAAAGCCCTTCTGATTTCACTTTATGGGTCAAGAAACGAAAATTACACAGATTCTCTGGAAATGTGTCAGCAACACCACTGCTACGTTTTCAGGTCCCTGGGGGTACACAAGGGGGAAAATTAAGAGTTACAGACCGGAAAGGATGTGACTTAGACACAGAATTTGTCCTCTAGGGACCCAGAGTCCAGGACAACCCAGAGAGGATGTAGAATAGAATCCTCAAAAGGACTTGAGTTAAACCTCAGAATGACAAACTCATACTTTTGGATCCTTGTGTGATTAATGCAGTTTTGTGCCTGTTTTTCAGAGTAAGTTGATAGTTAACTAGTCAAAGGAAGGAAGAAAAGAGGGGAGGGGAGAAGGGACAGTGGACAGAAGGCTGACCTGAGAAGTAGGAGTCATTGATCTGTGGATAGAAACACCAGACTGAGTTTGGCTAATTTATGCCCCTCTCCTTCTGTTAATCTTGATTGCCAATGTGATGGGGTTTAGAGTCACCATGGAAACAAATGGCAGGGCACGTCTGTGGGGGAGTTTCTATATTCAGTTAAATGAGGTGGGAAGACTCACCCTAATGTGGGCAGCACAGCTTCTATGCACTGATCCTGGACTGAATAAAAAGAAGAAAGTGGCCCGAGCATCAGCATTCACCGCTCTGTTTCCCAACCTGCTGCCTCAAGTTCCTGCAACCACACTTTCCCACCATGACGGACTGTACCTTCAACTGTGAGACAAAATAAACCCTAGTTTTCATAAGATGCTTCTGTTTGGCTCCTTGCAACCCTACCTTTGTTTCAAAACGTTCAAAACAAAACAAAACAAACAACAACAACAACAACAACAACAACAACAAATGGTTCCTACTAAGGAACCAGGCACTAGGTAAGATCAAAAACTTGCAGCTGCAAGACCACAGCACAGCATGCTTTCTTATCAGCATACTTGCTATGGTTACCTGTTGTTATGACCACCTTGCAGTTATGTGTTTGTTTCAGGAGGTCATTTTGACTAATTTATCATGCTGATGTTCTGCTCCTGTAGCTCCACCTATTTTGCCCATCAAATCTCCCTATTGGAAACTCCCTAGCCCTGAACTATAAAAACCTCATCTTCCTTACATCCAATGCTGACCTCTCAAGCCCCACCTTAGTGGGAGGAGCCTGATTTAATTAATTGCTTGCTGGGCTGGGAGTGGTAGGGCACGCCTTTAATACCAGCACTTGGGGGGCAGAGGCAGGTGGATTGCTGTGAGTTTGAGGACAGTCTGGTCTACAAAGTGAGTCTAGGACAGCCAAGGCTACACAGAGAAACTTGTCTTGAAAAACAAAAACAAAAATTAATTGCTTACATTTAAAAATTTTTTTAAAAATTTTATATGCATTGGTGTTTTGCCTGCATGTATATGCCTGTGGGTGTCAGATCTTGGAATTACAGACAGGTGTGAGCACCACTGAACCTGGGTCCTCTGGAAGAGCAGTCGGTGCTCTTAATCACCAAGCCATCTCTCCAGCCCAATTAATTGCTTGCTTTAATTAATTTGTCTGTGATGATTTTTGTTAGTGGTCTTTCTTCTCCCATCTCTGGGATTAAAAACCTCTGTTGGAAACTAGAGTGGCAATCTCAGGAAAGGAGCTAACCCTGAAGTGACTCTTCAGAAAGAGCTTCATTGGAGGATTCGGAGAACATGGGGGTGGGGCTTGATTGGGATAATCAGGAGATGAATGGTATCACTTCTGAGACACCTGAGGGGGCTTTGGCAGGGGTCTGGCTCCCCCTCTAAACCCTTGAAGAACAGCATTGGGGGGGGGGTCGGTATTGGAAGGAAAACTTTAAAAATCTCTAGATCAGAGGGGATTTCTGACTTTTCTAAATTTCTAGAGGGTGACAGGAAGTTCCATGGCATATGTGATTTAGCTTGGACTAGGCTACCAAGGAACCAGGTACTAGGTAGGCCCCAAAGCTTGCAGCTGCAAGGCCACACAGCACAGCATGCTTTCTTGTCATTTCTTTACCCACCTTTGGCTGAAGGGGTCCATGGCCTGATTTCCAGGGTGGAATAGGTGGAGAGAGGAGAGAGAGAGGGAGAAAGGTAGGGGGAAGGGAAGGGAAGGGAGATGGGAGCAGGGAAGGGAAGGGAGATGGGAGCAGGGAAGAGAGGAGGGGGACACCATGCTAGGTATAGGACCTAGAATCTTCTGGCTCTAAAATTCAAGTTACATGTTTATCTATGAATCACCTATTTATCAATGGACATTTATTTGTTACTTAATTCAGTCCTGAAACAATGCTAACAGGGGAGTGGGCTGCTTTTAATAAAATGCATGACATGGAGCTAACTTTGAACTTCATGTATTTTTTTGTTTGTTTGTTTGGTTTTTTTTTTTTCCAAGACAGGGTTTCTCTGTGTAGCCCTGCTGTCCTGCAACTCCCTCTGTAGACCAGGCTGGCCTTGAACTCTCTTCTGAGATCTGCTTGCCTCTCTCTCCTCAGTGATGAGATTAAAGGCGTGCCCCGACTGTTGCCCTGGCAATTTTGAATTTCAAATGGACAGTAGTTCTTTTTTAGTGCAGGTGTGCCCCGTGTGGTATGTGGGACAGATACGTGAACAGTTGGTAAATCTAGCATTTCTAGCTATCTGCAATCAGTTCTTCAGACTATGTAACCATATGACAGAAGGGCAGAAAGGGGCTTACTGTCTCTCTCAGTATTCCCTTACAATAGTATCTGCCACATATTTTGGATTTACAGACTGAATGTTGTCCTTTCATTACATTCAATTGTATTTTGTATATGTAAGTGAAGGTCAGAGGACAAGCTGAGGGAATTGGTTCGCTACTTTCACTCTGTGGATCCCAGGGATTGAACTCAGTCTGGCAGCAAGTATTTTACCCATGGTGCCATCTCCCAGGCCTTATTGGATTTGTCTGTTTGTTTCCTTTTGTTGTCTTGTTTTGTTTCCAAGACAGGGTTTCTCTGTATAGCTTTGGCTGTCCTGGAACTTGCTCTGTAGACCAGGCTGGCCCAGAACTCAAAGATCCGCTTGCCTCTGCCTTTTGAGTGCTGAGATTAAAGGTGTGTGCCACCACACCCCGGTTTGGTTTTGTATTTAAAAGAAAACAGGCTTTTATTTTTACCGCAGTGATGTCTATAGCCATCAGAATTTTACTAGTGACAAGCCAGTTAAACATAAAACAGTACAAAATAAATTGTAATAATTTACTTACTTTATTTATTTGTTTTCTGGGTCTGAAACTCAGGTGGCCTGGGCTGACTGAATTGCTCTGAAGCTGAGGATGACCTTGAATTCCTATTCCTCCTGCCCTTACCTCTCAAGTGTTAGGATTATAAGCATAAATTTATAATCCTAGCTCTTGGGAGGTAAAATCCACTGCTGGATTTTATACTTAATAATAATAAAAAAATCTAGCTTTAAAAATTAGTCATCATTTTGTCTTCCAGGTTGTAAGGGAATCAGATATAGTTTCAAAGCAGTTTGGGGTTGTTTACATGGCTCACGTTTTGGAGCCCAGTTGTGCTGTTAGGTCGAACGGTCTGCATGATTTCCTTACGTCAGAGTTAAATTAGAACTCAGCTGCCACAAATATGCTCAACACTCTTTCCCTCCCACCCTTTTAACCATTTTAATGAATAAGTTTTCACTATTGCCATAAGAACTGCTTAAAGTATATAATCTGAAAAGCAGGCCTGTCGGCGCATGCCTGGAATCCCAGCACTCAGGAGGCTGAGGTAAGAAGTTTGTGAAGTTTGAGGCCAGCCTGGCCTACACAGCAAGACAGGATTTCAGCACTTTTCCTCCCCCTAATAAAAGCTTGACTATCGCAAGACCTCAGTAGATTACGTAATCTATCAACAGGGTCAATGCTAGGAATATTGACTGAAATCTGATTGGTTTGGTTTTTGAAGGCAAATTTTAATTTTAGTCTGTTAGAGCTAGAGAGGAGACCAGATTGTTTAGTTCAATTCCAGACTTTCTACACGATGGTTTCTAGGAGCAAGATACATGCATTTATAGCAATTCTGGGTTCTGAGATTAGGATGTGTAGATCTGTATGTTTTCTGATTTGTAGCAAAGGTCAGTATATTGTTCTATGGGTGAGTCAGCTGAGTCAGGAGAGTGAAGCGACTGTTGTGTGGACTGGTGACTGCAGGATGATGGCCATTGCACCTGGTCTTAGCAAATTCGCCTACTCTAGTGGGGACAGGAAGAGCAAGACAGACAGGTGTTGGCTACTTAGTAGCTATTCACGCTGTGTGGCAGGGAATGGTTACCTTAAACACTAGTTGTAAGTGTTACAGCTCTGAAGGGAAAAGGGTTTTCCCTACAGAAGTTCTGCTCCAGCTGCCAAAGTTCTCCCAGTGCAAGTTTAACAACTGTGCTCCCCTCCAGCCAAAGAGTTATAGTGTTATGGCTCTGACCGCAAAGGTATCCTGGCGGTAGAAAGCCAAGGAACACCAGGAAGTCACACCTCACAACAAACTTCATGCAGAGACTTATTGGGAGGGAAAAAACTCAGGAGGGTGGCCACCTCTGCTCCAGTGAGAAGCAGCAAAGAGCAGGGCAGAATGCAGGGTTTATATAGGCTTTTCTTGGGGATAGGGGGTGAAAGTCTGGGCATGGGACCTGGCCTCTTAGGTGGGGATGGGCCATTTGAGTGCCGTTTTTTTTTTTTTTTTTTTAATTTATTTATTATGTACACCAGAAGAGGGCACCAGATCTCACTAGATGGTTGTGAGCCACCATGTGGTTGCTGGGAATTGAACTTGGGACCTTTGGAAGAGCAAACAGTGCTCTTAACCTCTGAGCCATCTCTCCAGCCCCCCCCCCTTTTTTTTTTATCAAAGTTTACAAAGGGTGTCCCACGTTTCAGTTGGCATGAACAGGCATCACTAGCAACATTCATCTTCCACCTGTCCTGGGATTTCGAAGTTCACAAAGCATTTCACCCACTATTGTTTCATCTCTAACAATGAAGGGATATAACTAGGTGATACTGTTTTCTATCAATGTCTTTTGTCTTTACAGATAAACCAACAGCACGGACATACAGAGCAAAGTGTTAAACCTGAGAGTCTTGACCAGAGCAGAAAAGACCAAATTCATAAACTGTCCATTTAAAGCAAGCTGTAATTTTGGAGTGCACCTGGGACTGACCAGCTGGCTGCCTCACGCTAAGTCTGGATTTTAGAGAGCAGCCCCTATTGGCCTCTTGAAGTCCCTTTTATAGGAGAGATAAGGTATTCACAAGGATGAGAGAGTTGGCTGTCATACATTGTTAGAAAGATACAATGAAAGGGAAGAGCTGGGTGTGGTGGCTCACAGCTGTAATCCCAGCACTCAGGAGGCAGAGGCAGGTGGATCTCTGTGAGTTCGAGGCCAGCCTGGTCTACAAAGTGAGTCCAGGACAGCCAGGGCTACACAGAGAAACTCTGCTTGAAAAACCAAACCCAACCAACCAACCAACCAACCAAACAAACAACAACAACAACAACAACAACAAAAACAAAAAAACAAAAAGGAAGGGTAAAGCTATGCATAACATGAATGGGTTGCAAACAGGAGCTTATTCTTAATTACAAATAGAAACCTTAGGGCTGGAGAGATGGCTCAGAGTTTAAGAACACTGTCTATTCTTCCAAAGGTCCTGAGTTCAATTCCCAGCAACCCCATGGTGGCTCACAACCATCTATAATGAGATCTGGTGCTTTCTTCTGGCATGCAGGCACACATATAGGCAGAATACTGTATAAATAATAGATAAACAAATCTTAAAACAAACACAAAACAAGTAGAAGCCTTAACCTGCAAGGACTCATCACAGGACAAACAGGAACTTATTCTTAACTGTCTTAACTGCAAATAGAACTCCTAACCTGCAAGGTATATTATTCTTGTTTTGGTCTTGCAGAAGACCATATGAAGAGATGAGAGAGAGAGAGAGAGAGAGAGAGAGAGAGAGAGAGAGAGAGAGAGAGAGAGGCAGGCAGGCAGACACACAGAGACACACAGAGACAGAGACTGACTGACTGAAGGCATAGTGGCCTCCAGTCTTAAGAATAACTAATAAAGTCAAGCTGGGCGTGGTGGCGCACGCCTTTAATCCCAGCACTCGGGAGGCAGAGGCAGGCGGATCGCTGTGAGTTCAAGACCAACCTGGTCTACAAAGTGAGTCCAGGATGGTCAAGGCTACACAGAGAAACCCTGTCTCGAAAAACAAAAACAAAAACAAAACAAAAAAACAAAAAAAAAAAAAGAATAACTAATATGATATTTGAGGCACCACTGTGACCCCCAAAACACAGGACATAGGCCCCAACACTTGCCAAAACAGGAACAAAGACCTAATCTATCAAAAACCTGGTCCATAGTTCCAGGATCCAGGAAAGCCCCTAAATGTATTAACTTTGCTTTTTGCCTTCTGTATTTCTGCATCTTGCTAACTGAAGTGTGCCAACTAAGGATGTGATTTGTGCATAAAAGATAAAGAACTGTGAGGACCATGATTTAGGACTATGATTTAGATATGTGCAGCTGCTGGTCTGTGGTACAGACTTTCTTTTTGGCTTTATGGTGTACTCTGGTGGACACACCTCACAACAATCACAGCAGATTTGGATATTTTCTCTATTAAGCCTTACTTAAATCCTGTAAAACAAGTCAGTCTCTGTTATTAACAAAAGAATGTTTCAAATGACACAAAATGTATGATTATTGTAAGAAAATTAAAACAATGCACAGAAATATAGTTTTGAATGTTGGAGTATGTAACCCACTCTACATAACTTTCCAGTGGCTTGACTGAATTTTGTATTTTCCTGTAAAGGAATTTCTTTTTTTTCTCTCTCTCTCTCTCTCTCTCTTCCTCTTCCCCACAATCTTTTTTTCTTATTAAAGAATACTTCCCCTGGGAGTGATGGTGCATGCCTTTAATCTCAGCACTCTGGGACGCAGAGGCTGGTGGATTGCTGTAAATTCGAGGCCAGCCTGGTCTACAAAGTGAGTCCAGGACAGCCAGGGCTACACAGAGAAACTCTGTCTTGAAAAAAAAAAAAAAAAAAAAAAAAAAAAAAAAAAGCCACAGGGGAAAATACAACCTTTTGCCTGAAATGTCTGAGTGTTTTCCCAACTAACTTCCTATTCAGAGAACTACCTCTTTGTAATGAGCTATGTTTAGAAACAGAATCATAACGACCTTCACAAGTACATCAAGAATGTTATATTCAACCATTTCAGGGTGGAAAGAATGCTGGTGCTCAGAAATGGAGTCACCTGACCAGGACAGTATCTGACAGATGTGAGGGCTTAGGAATCAGAATAAAAAGTAGCTGAATATAGTTTTGAGAACATTGTAGACCAGTTTGGTTGAGTTTTCTCATCTATAAAATGAAGATAACAGAAGCCAGGCGAAGTGGCACACTCCTGTAATCCAAGCCCTGGGCGGGGGCGGGCGGTGGGGGCGGTGATCTCGGTGAGGTCTAGGCCAGCTAAGGATACATGGTGAGATCCTGTCTGAAAGAAAGAAAAGGAAGAAAGGAAGGAAGAAAAAGAAAGAAATGGAAGAAAAGGAAAGAAAGAAAAGGAGAAAAAGTAATAATCTTCTGACGATGCAGATCTGTGGGAGGTAGAGGCAGGGAAGTCATCCTGGGCTACAGTTTTAGACAAGGCTGAGTGAGATACACGAGATCCCGTTAATGCTTCATAGGTTGTACAGTAAGGATTAAGTGAAGGTTCATATTAATGTTCAGCACACTGACGTAAGCTCTAACAACTTCAAGTCTTGCTTGGTAGAGGAAAACAGAGAATCTGGCGGCGGCTGGGCCTTAAATTCTAAAGACAACACTATTAGAAAGGGGCGTGCCAAGAATATCTTTATTATCTACCAAATCAATCCTGGAGAGCTGACATGTCACACCGCTGACACTGAATCCTTAGCACCACAGGTTACTTTTAAGCCTGACTAAACTTTTGGAGAAACTGAGATCTAAAGCTCCCAGGGTGCACCATACCTTGCCCCACCCACAACTTTACATCTGTTTCATTCACCAACCTCCAATAGGCAGCCTTTTGGAATTAAACTACAAACCCCAGAAGGCCCTACACCAAGTGAGTCATCACTCACAATTTATGACCTGATCTGCGGCCGTATTGGCTGCTGGGAAATGTAGTTCGACGGTGGCCGAGCCAGTCTATGCCTGCGGCCCCCTCCAAGATGGGTGAACTTGCAGCGCTTGAGTTTTAGTTTCTCAAACAGTCCAGCCAGAAGCGTAAACTGACTAGGCAAGGATCTGGAGACGCAACTGGACTAGGGAATCTTCTGCGAAGGTGCCTCGCCTTACCGGCATCACTAGGTAAGAAAGTGGGCTGCAAAGGAGGCAGCGGCGTTGGAGGCGGACAAGACCAAATACAGAGAGGGAGCAGCAGGCAAGGGAGGATCCAAGTGGAAATGCCAGAAGCAAAGTGGGGCGGGGCGTCCTCTCCCTGCAGGAAGTGAAGCCTAGGTCGCAGCAAAGAGGAATTTCTATGTGGTGGGGTGCTTTTGTGGTTTCTGTCTCATTAGTGAAGTGTCTTATCCTGTTTGATCTCACCCCCCGACTCCGGTGGGCAGTCAGCATATCAGGCTTTGGCACAAGGCCGAGAGTTTTAATTGCTGCCGTGTGGCTGGAGTGTAACATCCACGAGAGGAGGTGTTTTGGGGGTGCTTTGTCTAAAAGGAGCCCTAGCAGGGAATAACATCTCTAATGTCTAGAGTCTAGACCTTCCTCTGCCGACTGACAGTGCTGCTGGAGTATTTGCTGTGTTTGTAAGCATTATAAAGCAATGCTTTCTGGGTAAGGCTTAAGTCAGGACCCAGCCAGAGAATTTGGTGTTCTGGTCCCTCCTTTTAGGGCTTTGTAAAATTGGTCCAGCCTGTAGGGAAATGTCTAGGGTAAATTAAGTCACAGTACAAAATAAAATGTATCGGATGACTTTACTCTGTAATGAGTGCTTGTATTTTCCAAGTATGTGTGGCAAGAAAAACATCAAAACTGTCCTGCAATCTGAATTAACAGTAGTAAGGTGTGTTGGGGTGAGATGACAATTGAACTTAACCCTTTACACCATTTCAGCCGGATTTGGTACAGTGACATTGCCCCTGACTCCCCGCTTTCTCTCCTTATTTTTCCAAGGGTCACATTGCTGTTCGTATTTTGGAAATCAGGCTGTTGTGATAGTAGTGGTGGGTTTTCGGGACAGGGTTTCTCTGTGTAGCCTTGGCTGTCCTGGACTCACTTTATAGACCAGGCTGGCCTCGAACTCACAGAGATCAGCCTGGCCCTGCTTCTGAAGTACAGGGATTAAAGGCGTGAGCCACCATGCCTGGCTTGGAAATCAGGCTATTATGGCCAGCTGCCCTGGCTTGCATTCGGCCACCTGCAGGTTGGTTGAGAGGAGTAATGAGGGTTGACTGCAAGGAGAGAATTTAGTTGGCAGTCTCTAGGAGGCTAATACTCTTTTTCCTTCTTTAGATTGGAAACAGGCTATTTTAGCAAGTGTCGCGCCATGGTATGTAGTTGGTTGGTCTGTTTCTGTGTGATCCAGTATCCTTTCTAGTTTAAAATGTAGTCTTTGTCCTTTCTAGTGAAGTTAGGGTTCACTGTAAAACTTTGCTGGCATCTGCTGACTCAGTTTGGCTAGGGAAAGGGGAGGAAAAAGATACCCAGTGAAAGACAATTCGTTTTGGATTTCCCAGAACAAAGGCTTATTAATCAAAGTAGGAGCATGGTGACCACAAGTTTTATTTCAGTCTTTTTACCTTTCACAGCTTTTGCTAGCTTCCCAATTAAAAGGTGACAGTTCTGCACAAGCCCATTCCTGTTTAAAAATGTCCTTGCCGCTTACGGAGGAGCAGAAGAAAAAGATCGAAGAGAACCGGCAGAAGGCGCTGGCCCGCCGAGCTGAGAAGTTACCAGCAGCACAGCCCCAGAGCACAGCGGCAGGCTCCATCGTGGCCGGCCCTTCCTGCTCCACGCAGGGCCCTTGCCTGAGTTTCCCAGCAGAGCCTTCAAAACTGGTGGGCCATGCTGCCCCTCTCAAGCAACAGAATCCCCACCATTCATTTCCTGCTGAAGAAAGACCTCACAGTTCCCACCACTTTCAGCCCGGCACCCCAGAGCAGGCAAAGGGCCTATGGAAGATCCAAGGAGAGAGGTCCACAGACTGCCCCAGCCCTCATCCAACTCCTCCAGATGGCTTCAACCAACAGCTCTTGGGTTATAAGTCCGGTCAGGGTCCTCCCCAGGCAATCCAGGAGCCTTCGGCTAAAGCACAGAGTTCCCAGGACACAGCAGCTTCCTCCTCGGGCCCACGTCTCATGGATCCTGAGTTTGAGGCCAAGACAGCAAGGCCCTCCACCTCAGGGCAGAACATTTCCAACACCTGTTATGCCTTCGGGGCAAAACCACCTAGGACAGAAGGGAGATCCCCAAATAATGTGCAAACCACACCCCAAAATGTAAGCTGTCAACAGGGAACATGCGAACAGACTGGAGACCGTTTTCGGGTAAAGATTGGCTACAACAAAGAGCTCATTGCTGTGTTTAAGTCCCTGCCCAGCAGACTGTACGGTAATGAAGCCTTTTCTAGTTTCTATTTTTGGACTCTCTTTTTAACAGTTTCTCATAAATATTAAGAGGGCACATTGGCACTTTGCATTTTTCTATTTTAGCTGGCTTCCCTCTTTGCAATAGACACTGTCTGAAGCAGCCGTTAAACTTAGCCAGTGCACGGCCATAGAGAGAACTCTCAAGTGTTTATTGAGAAACCAGTTCCTCTGCCAGGCGCCTTGTTTGTATTGCAGCATTCAAGCATAAGAGCAGTAGTTTGAGATCTGTAGTTTTTTCTTCTTCTTCTTTCGGTTTTTAAAGTGCTGAACCGGCTCACTAATGTTAAGTAATGTACTTTGGTTGGTTGTTCTGAAGGGAGAGTGGGGTGTGTGTTTGTGTGTGTGTGTGTGTGTGTGTGTGTGTGTGTGTGTGTGTGTGTGTGTGTACACTGTCTGCTATCCCTGAGCTCCTGCTCATATCATTGCCCGACTACCCACATTTCAGAGGATTTGAGTTCCAGTCTTAACTGTTGAGCACGCTTAGTTAAATGACTTCCCTGGGCCTGAGCTGCTGCTATCTATCTATATGAAACAAAAGAATTACCTGTGTTTGCTGTTTGTCTCCCATAGAGCTATTTTTTAATTGGTGATCGCCTGCCAGTTAACAGCTTTGAATTTGGGCCTCTATCTGTTTGTTCGGGAAATAAGGTCTTAGAGAGTGTCAGAGTACAAATGAAGATGAAAAGTGACCAGTCTTCTGTTTATTTCAGATCCTTTTACCAAGACATGGGAATTCAGCATGACCGACTACAGAGCCTTGAGTAAGTGGATGATGCATTTTTTCTCCTGCGTTGGAAAGTTAGCATGAGCTAAAACACCTCAAGGTTCTGTGCACTGGTCCCTTCCCAGTCCTATGTTCCATGATCTCTCTTCTCTCTTATAGTAACCATTTTATGAATGGGGAAATGAAGTCTCACATGAGGAACTAATACAGGGACAAGAGCTAATTAGGTATTCAACCAGAATTCAAACCAGAGTGCCTGTTTCCCCTGGGCTATGGCAGATCCAGTAGTGACAGGTAGCTATGTCAGGCCTTGCTCCTACAGAGATGGCTGTTTAAAGTCTGACACCAGCTAATAAAGCGTGGGAGTGTGTGGGGGAGGTGGGGAACGGGGCGGGGGTTATTGCTCAGGCAGTGTCTAGTCCTCACCAGCCTTGGGTGCACTACTGTCTTCTGAGTCTGTCCTATAACTGGTGTTTCTGTCCCCTTTGACTTAGGGCCTCTGTCAGAGTTTCCCTTTCTCCCTCTTATTCCCAGCAGCCGTGTCTACACCCACTCTCCTCTGCCCGTTTCAGAAGCAGAGGATACATTTCATGCTCAGATCACTTCTTGGAGGATCTGGGACATGAGGTAGAATTCTTTGGGTTCACCAGGACATGTTTGTGTGTGGGGGGGGGGAAGATGACGGGCCACTTTCTACAGAATTTTTGTGTTCTTTCCTTGGTCTCGACGTTATAAATGTGTGACCAGGTGGTATCCTGCACTCCAGTAGGGCTGCTGGGATGCAGACTGGACCTGAAACAACAGAATCATGTTTGTTCAGTTCTGAAGGAAAGAAACCTGACACCAGCATGTGTGCAGGCTTGGTCTCTCCTGGGCTCTTGTTTTTGACCACAGTATTTGTGACTTGGATGGCCCTTTTGACTTTATGATGATTTTTGTTTGCCATGATTACCTTTTTAAAATTTAAATAAAATCTTTAGTAATGTAACAGCCATGAACTAGCTGCGTCAGAACACACTGAGTGCAGAGTGTGTAGAGGACACAGCGCCAGTGTCAAGTAACGTGTATAAGATTCAAAGGTCAAGTGATGGAAAGACATCAACAGCTCACAGGCAGACTCAGCTCCCCTTGTTCATTGTTCTTTTTTAAATTTATATATTCACTTTACATCCTGATCGTAGCCCCCTCCCTCCTCTCCTCCAGGTTCCACCCTCTTATTCCTATCCTTGCTCCCTTCTCCCTGCTCCCCCGCCCCACCTCCCCAGGCAAACCCACCCCAACACATCAAGTCACATCAGGGCTGAGGTCATCCTTATCCACTGAGACTAGGCAATCCCTGTTAGGGGGAGGTGACCGAAAAGCAGGCAACAGAGTCCATGTCATAGACAACACCCGCTCTCCTTACTAGGGGACCCACACGAAGATCAAATTGCCCATTGGTTACATATATGTAGGGGGCCTAGGTCTAGTCCATGTGCGCTCTTCGCTTGGCGCTTCTGTTGCTGCTGCTGTAAGCTCCCATGGGTCTAAGTTAGTTGACTCTGTTGGTCTTCTTGTGGCATTCTTGTCTGTTTTGGGTCCTTCTATCATTTCCACTCTCCCCGTCCCCCCCCTTCCCCCCCCCCCAAGACTCCCCAAGCTCTGCCTAATGCTTGGCTGTGAGTCTCAACATCTGATTCAATCAGCTGCTGGGTGGGGCCTCTCAGAGAATGGTTAAGTTAGGCCCCTATATGTAAACATGGCAGAGTATCGTTAATGGTGTCAGAGGTTGGCTCTCTCCCATGGGTGGGTCTCAGGTTGAGCCAGGCATTGGTTGGATTTTCCCTCAATCGCTGCTCTATCTTTATCTCTGCACATCTTGTAGTTAGGGTACGCTCTGGGTCAAAGTTTTGTAGGTGGATTGGTGTTCCACTCCCACCACTGTAAGTCCTGCCTGGCTAGAAGGTGACCGCCTCAGTCTCCATGTCCCTAACTGCTAAGAGACTCAGCTACAGTCATGCCCATATCCTACCCTGTCTCAGGTTTCCAGCTTGTCTCAGATGCCCCTTCCTCAGTTTCCCTTTTCTCTCCAGACCCTCACTCAGCATGATTTCTTTTTTTGTACTGCTCCACCTGCCTTTTTTTTTTTTTTTTTTTAAGGTATTAGGCACAAAAAGTCTCCATGTGGCTTTTTAGGGTGAAGTTGGCTGGAGCGTGTGGACCCTCTGGATACCCTGAAATCCCCTGCAGCACTTTGGATTTGTAAATTGCCTTTCTGTTTTTAAGTTTTGGTTTTTCAGGTTTTTTGTGTCTTTTTGTGCTTTTTATTTAGATTGGACTATACCTTTGGTTTTGTTTTGTTGTGTTTCTCTCTGTAGCTCTGGCTGGGACTCACACTTTAGACCAGGCTGGTCTGGAGATCCACCTACCTCTGCCTCCCTAGCAGAGTGCTGGGATTAAAGGTGTGTGTGTGTCACCATGCCACCGCTGGCCAGCATTTTTCTTTCTTTCTTTCTTTCTTTCTTTCTTTCTTTCTTTCTTTCTTTCTTTCTTTCTTTCTTTCTTTCTTGTTCTGGGATTAAAAGCCTTGCACGTAGTAAGCAACTACTTTATGGCTGAGTTACATGCTTTGGCCCAGGTGTTCCTGTTGGTATTGTCACATGTCAGTGTTGCCCTCAGCAGTTAGCGCTTTAAATGTGGATTCTGCACCTCCGAAGCCTTTTCTTTTCCTACAGTGCTGGGGACCGAACCCAGGACTTCAGGTAGCTAGGTTCATCACTTTAGTGCCGTGTTGCTGTTAGTTTAGAAGAGCAGCCTAATAAATGTTTATTATTAGGCTTATAATTATTATGGTGGTATTATCTAACTGGCTTTTGCAGTCAATAAAGACGCAGACAGCTGATGTATTTTAGAATAGCCTATTTTCACCTGGAGCAGGCAGATATTACCTCCTAAGCTATCTATTTATACCCCAGTCTCCATCCCATGCCATCTGCTTCTAATAATTTCTGTTTGATTTACCTCCCATCCATAATTCCAAAATACTTGCTAAGGTTGTTTATTTGAGCCATTTGTTTCACGTGGGACTTCATTTGGCCCCACGTGGCTCTTCCTATCCTATAGCAATTCTCTTCTCTCCTTCCCAAGATTCTCTCTGCTCAAAACCCTTGGACCTTTGCTCCGCCCCTTCCTTCTGCCTTGCCCAGGTGTAGGCCTCTTCTTATTGAGCCCCTCAGGGAGGCAAGGTTCAGGACAGCAACTAGAACTTTCGAGCCAGTAATTAGCATCAAAATACACAGCATCAGACCAAACTCCAACAGTACTGTGCTATATCCCTAACCTGGATTTTGCTTTTTTTAACCCTACCCCACACTCACCACACAATACACAGCACATTAATGCCCAGAGCCCACGATCTCCGGACTCAGCCACTGCAGGCACCTTGATCCCGCTTGTTCCCTTCTTTTGTTTCTGTTGTTAAATAAAACAGTGTTACATTTGTATATAATTTGTGCCCTGCCTTTCTCATAAACATTTTTATTCTAAGGGAAGCTAGCAATTCTGTGTGACGAATGTATGGGTGTCACCATATAATGGCCACTGTGAACCTCAAATTATTTGTGTTATTTTGTTTTGTTTTTTTATGGTTTTTTGAGACAGGGTTTCTCTGTGTAGCCTTGACTGTCCCGGACTCACTTTGTAGATCAGGCTGGCCTCGAACTCACAGCGATCCGCCTGCCTCTGCCTCCCGAGTGCTGGGATTAAAGGCGTGCGCCACCACGCCCGGCTTTGTGTTATTGAACATAGTAAGTTTTACACTTTTTCCAACACTTGCTACTGAAGGAGAAGGCTTATGATTGCACGCCGTTCTGTTGTGTGAATATGGCAGAGCTGCCTAAGTCATGCTCTTGCTGTTTGCTCTGCTGCCCTGCCCCCTTTCCTGGTCTTGCGTCCATAAGGAAACCCTCTGTGCGTAGGTTTATGTCTTCCCTTCCTGAGGTAAAATCATGAAGACCACCTCGTAAAACTCAGGCCTGTCTCACCAGTTTTCCAAAAAGGTCTTATTCACAACTAGTAATGTACGCGTCTCTGGTTGTTTGTTTGTTTGTTTGTTTTAATCTTGCAACATTGATCTGTAAAAAGTGGCTTCTTTTCATTCCTTTGGTTATTTGTAAAGTTGCACATTTCTGTTTTCCAGTCCCTTTGCCTCCTGTTTCAAATTGGCTGCGTCTCCAGCCTTTCCTTTGTGCTCTTCCTGTGTTTAAAGTTTTCTGCAAATGTCTTCTCTTAGTAGTTTTGCCTTTCGACTACTCATTTTTTTTGACAGTTTAGTTGTGTGTTGTCAAGTCCATAAAGTGCATAAGTGATTAGATAATGTGGAAAACCCCGTGTCTGTGGCCCGTTGGCCCTGTTTCTCATCTCGTCGTCCACGCAGTTGGTAGAGTAGCTATGCAGAGGGGACCCTCGGGTGCTTTGGGGTGTGTTAACATCCGCAGATCCGCAGATTCTCAAGCACAACCGGTTACTTACATTTACCCATCATCACAAACTACACTTCTCTGTTAATTTCTGGTATCTGTTTTGTTTTGTTTTGTTTTTTAATTTAAAAAATTTAAGGAACAGAAAATTTTGTGCACGTAATCTCTCTCTCTCTCTCTCTGTCTCTCTCTTGTCCCTTTCCCTGCCCCTTCTTCCTCCTCCTCACTCCCCACCCTCAAGGTTCTTGTTATGTTGCCCAGGCTGTCATCCAACTCCTCGGCTTAAGCCCTTTGGCCTCTGAGTAGATGGAATTACAGGTGCATCTCACTGTGCCCAGGATGTTTGATAAATACTAAAATGCTCCAAGCCTCACTTAACGGACACCCACAAGCCTTCCTAATCTACAGGCCTCTGTCTCCTCCCCTGTCTTCCTCACGGCCTTGCCTGCTCTGCCCTGTTTTCCATCCTGCCTTCCTTCCTGCATGTCCTGGCTCAGGTGAAAGTCATCCAGTGTCATCCACCTTATGACATCAGTCCCTTCCTCTTCTTCACAGTGAAAGCAGCTGCGCAGATCCCCACGGTCTCCCTGCAGCCATTGGAAAATGTTGATCTCACTGTCCGGGGACAGAGCAGCCTTCCCTCAGCTCCATCCCTCACCTTTGTCACAGGGAGATGCGTGGTCATCTCCCGGGCCCGCTTCGAGGTTGACATCGGCTACTCACAGGTGCTGATCGCCCTGTTTAAACAGATGGATTCCAAGATTTACGGCAAGTGATGGATCTCTCCGTGATCTGTGCTGTCAGCAGTGTTTGTCTCCATCTTTGACTGTCCAAATTGACTTTCCTGATAGAGATATAGCTATATCTACAGGACAGTGACACCTCAGTTGTCACAGAGAACGAATAAGTAGTGGCAGCTGTTTTATCTCTTGAGCTTCCCAAGGAGAGCATTGTATAGTTTCCTAATCACCTGGTCAGCGTTGCCTTGACAAATGCATTGCTGCATCAGCCTTAAAGCCCATTTGTTTCTATTTTAGCCTTAGAAAGGCCCTTCAAAAAAAAAAATGCCTTTCTGTACCCCAAGACAGTAGTGTCAAACTTAGTCATGCACAGGAAACACCCGGGAGGCAAGGTGCTAACAGTGTGGCCATGGGATGGTGCGGGAAACACGTGTCTCTGATAAGCTCCCTTGTGGTGGCTGTGGTACCAACCTCGGGACCAGCACATCCGTCATGAGAGCTTGCTGGGGGTTCATGAGGTTGGAAAGCGACTGTGTGCTTATCTCTTTTTTTCTCATTGCAGATGTCAAGACCAGGAAGTGGAACTTTCTCTTGGAAGAGCACAATAAACTAAGTGAGACACCTACCTTTTGCTCTTTATCACGTTGTTACCTTTAGCAGTAGCCTTAGCTTTAAACTGGCTTTGAAGAGATGTTTCTCCTCTCTGCTGCAGTAATCTTGGTACTCATATGCTTGAGGCCAGAGCGGCCGAATGAGACAAGTGTTCGGGTAGCCTTGTCCAAGCCTGCTGCACCATTCACACACAGGACTCTTCATCCATCAGGGCAACATGGTGCTATTAACATCCCAGGGCCTGGAAGCCTTCCTGCTATCATGGACAGTTAAAGAGAAGGGTATCTATAGATATAGGAAATCAGAGTAGTGCCAGGGCCTCATAGCTAGAATGGAAGTTCCTTACACGATCAGTTTACCTCCAGAACCAGATGACCTAGAAGGTAAGAGAGTGTTCGGGTTTGAGGCTGCATTCTGCCAGATGCAGAAGTCTAGACCTGATAGCTAAAGAATGTTAAACAGGACTTAAGAGATGTGTACACAATTACCATCACCACAAAGGGGGACGGACCCCTGCTTCGCTTACCATTTTTTGTCCTTGTACTCTTCTTAAATGGACTAAAATTCTAATGTGCCTGATAAAGGTAGTTATGGTCATAGCTCAGGTTGTTCTGGAATACTAGGCTGTAATTTAAAGACGTGTAGATTTTTCTCAGTTGTGTTCCCCCTTCCTGATGCCCTGTAGACTTACTGGTCAGCCCAGCTAGTGGGAGGAGCTGTGTGTTGGTACCAGTCATAGCGGTGAGCTGGCCAGCCTTGGGACTGAGGAGCCATTAGCCATTTGTCCATCAGGTTAGGGCTTTGAGGGCAGAGCTCTTGTGCCCTGTGTCTCCTGACTTACTCTGCAGTGTCAGATATCAGGTAGATCACTCACTATTTCTGTCCCACTTCTCCTTTTATTAAGAAGGGGCATCTTTGGGCTGGAAATGATATTTGCCTAGGATACATACGGTCTGTGTTTGATCCAGCGTGTGTGGTAGCATGCGCCCACTCTCCCAATACTCAGGAAATGGAGGCAGGAGGACCAGAAGTTCAAGGTCATCCTTGGCTACCTAGCAAATTTGAGGCCAGCCTGAGCTACGCGTAAGACCATATTTAAATCCCTATCTACCTCATTGGCAGACTTGAATACAAAGGAAAAGCTTTTGTTCCTTGAGGAAGGCCTTGCTGTAAACTGCAAGGGTAACTTGACTAGGAAGTGGTGCTATTTAGCATCCATAAAAAACTGGCTGAAGCAGGAAGACTGGCCAGTATAGAGCAGAAGTTCTCTTGCTGCTGTTTGGAGCTTATGATGCAAAGGAAACCGTTTGGCCTAGCCTGAATTTTTTTTTTTTAAAGATTTATTTATTTTTATATATACATGTATATCTGCAGGCCAGAGGAAGGAATCAGATCACATTATAGATGATTGTGAGCCACCATGTGGTTACTGGGAATTGAACTCATGACCTCTAGAAGAACAGTCAGTGCTGTTAACCACTGAGCCATCTCCCCAGCCTCTCTAGCCTGAATTTTTAATGGAAGGTGGGAGCTAGTTCTTTCTTCTCACTACCTTGCCTTTCGTAACCTAGAAAGACAAGTACATAAGCAATAAGAAGCTCTGCTTCTTACGGACTGACAGTGCAGGATGCATAGCGTTAGCAGGTGAGTGCCGGCTGGGAAACCGTGTGCTCAGCCTTCCACGGTGCTGCTTCCTAATGGTTTTGTTTTGTTTTGTTTTCAGACTACGGACCTTAAAGTACCCAATGAACTCAGTGAGTTCTTCATGCGGAGAGGGGCACACATTGGGCATACTTCTAGAGTTGCAAATCAGCAGTTCTAGATTTAGAATTTTTATATGCTTTTTTCCTGGTTACATTGTCTCGGTAAGAAAACTTTTGCTTTTCTTACTGGGGACACTGAGGAGACGGGCCACAGTGAAGTCAGTGGTGACAGAATAAGATTTTAAACTCCTACCCCATTTGGAACCTGACCCGTTAGGAAATTCTGAGCCCTGAGAAGCCAGAGATGGCACTGATAGAGAGCCTGGTTCCCATCCTGGTTCAGTTGCTGCTGGTGCTACAGACCTAGGGAATCTGCTCCTTTCTTCTCACCTGGAGGTCCCCTTCCTCAGGTGTGAAGTCAGGTTCTTGGCCCCAAGCTTGTTGAGCACGTGCATCTAAGCTAATTAAGAAATGACAGTGAGGCTGGGCGGTGGTGGTGCACACCTTTAATTCCAGCACTCGGAAGGCAGAAGCAGGCGGATCGAGTGAGTTCGAGGCCAGCCTGGTCTACAAAGTTAGTCCAGGACAGCCAAGGCTACACAGAGAAACCCTGTCTCAAAAAAAAAAAAAAAAGAAAGAAAAAAAGAAAAAAGAAAGAAAGAAAGAAATGATACCATCAAAGAAGTGGTGAGAATCATTTCCTCTAGGAAAGTGGCACGCGAGGATCTCTCTTCTTCCCAAGTGACTGGATGCCTTCTGCCCGCAGTGAAGTTGGCACGAGGCCTTTTGTTTTCCCCAGCCATCTCAGTCCAGACGGGTTCTCCCTGATCCTCTCTTGTCAGCTGCTGTGTGAAAACACTAGCATCTCTCAGCTGTGTGGCTGGCACACTATGTCAGAGAGCTCTTTGTAGAAATGACTTCTGTATGACTCATGAAGCCAGACAGCACATGCCTGTCATCCGCCAGCACCGAGGAATGGACAATAGCCTTGACAAGGAAGGGTGGAAGTCTCAGAAGCACCCAGGGAACTGAACTAGTGACCGGAATCTGCAGAAACAGAGCAGTAGGACACAGTGGTGTGGGGCTCTTCCTCTTTGAGCGGTTAAGCAAAGGTGGTCCCTCCAGAGGCTGTCACCCCAGCAGCACAGCCCCTCTTAACTTGCTTGCTTCAGGCAGTTGAGTTCTGAAGATGGCTAGAATTATGATGAGGCTGGCTTCTGCCGAGTACATTGAGTGCTCAGTCTCTTGGAGTTTGTAGAGATTAGCACATCCAGATTTAATTGAAGAGACATAAAGTGGATTTTTACATCAATATGGAACAGCCAACTTTATATTAAAGCCATCAGCCTTATCTGTTTCATATTGTTAATTCTCTTCATGGAAGCTTTCCAAAAACAACTGACATGCACGCTCACATGTGTGCACACACGCGCATACATACACATATACTTACACGTGTATGTATGTATGTGTATAATTTTTATTATATGCATTTTGTTTGGGTCTGGCGAGGATATACACCCACATGTGCCATAGCACATGGAACATATGTGATCAGATGACAAATTGGTTGTGACTCAGACTTTCCTGCCATGTGGGTCCCACAGATTGCAGGTTTCCAGGCTTGGTGGCAAGCACCTTGACCTGATGATCCATCTCACTAGCACCTGGTACTCATATTTAGTGAAGAGCAAACAATGAATTTAAATAGACAGAAAATGCCAAGCAGCTCAAGGTGGCAGCAAATGGCTTAACGGTCCTAGATTCACAGACATCAGTTGCCCTGGTAACCAGCTAGTGGTTGTAGTTCAGAACTTTTGGAATACCCTCCAAGTATTAAGGAACAGCTGATCACATCACACCTGCCTCAATGTTAAAAAGAGAACCATAGATTTACCAGTTTAAACACACACACACACACTCACTGGGTTAGATAATACTTCAGGCCTTTGGACCTTGAAGCCCTAGTCTCAGTTGCTCTACCCTGCCACTGTTGGAAGAGAGTGGTGGTGGACAACCCATAACCCAGTGGCATGGGTGTGTTGTTATAAAAAAAATGATCTTATGAAAATCCCAAACAAAACACAAAACCGGTTAGGCAGCAGGGCTGATCAAGCCACAGGCCTTTGCTCGCTGACTTCTGCTTTAGAGATGTGGCCATGAGCAAGTCAACTTCAGAGTAATGGACGCATTGTGTCTTGTTTCTTTTCTTCTTTCTTCTTTTTTTAAAGTATTTTATTTAATTTTAATTTAAGTGCACTGGTGTGAGGATGTCAGATCTTTGAGTTACAGACAGTTGTGAGCTGCCATGTGGGTGCTGGGAATTGAACCCAGGGTTCTTTTGAAAGAGCAGGCAGTGCTCTTGACCACTGAGCCATCTCTCCAGCCCGTGTTTTGTTTCTTTTGTGTGTGTGTGTATGTGTGTGTGTGTGTGTGTGTGTGTGTGTAGAGGCGTGCAGGGGCACGTTATGTGTATGGGGGTCAGAGGGGAATATCAGGAGTCCCCATTTTCTAACTCTGATACAGGGTCTCTTGTTTCTCTGCTGCGTACATGAAGGTACATGGTCCAGGAGCCCCTGGGCATTCGCCCATGTTTGCCTCCTGTCTCTCTGGAGGACCCCTGGGGTACAGACTCATGTTCCACATCTGGCCTTTATGGATTCTGGGTATCCAAACTCCTGTTCTTGCATTGCACAGCCAGCTCTTTTACTCACTGAGCCCCCCAGCACCCCCCTCTCTTCTTCCCCTCCCCCCCCCACGCATTCCCAGTGACAGATGTTTAAGCTGCTTTACTATGGAGATGGCAACTCAAAAACCCCGTCAAGGGGAGATAGTCACTTTGACATGAAACGGGATTGAAAGCATGCCCTTTCGTGGCCTGTGGCCTGCGCATGGACTCGACTTTTTGATCTTGTTTGCTGGTAACACTACTGTCTACCGATCTAACCTGAGTACACAGAGAGAGTGGCTTCTCTCTGCAGAGCACAGTGTCTCCCCTGCCTGTTCCTCCTCCCTCCCCCACCCCCCCGCACCCTAAACGTTGAAGCCATCAGAATGAAACTCAGACTAGAATCACTGTGTTGAAGACTTGCTTTTTTAGGGTCTTACTGGGCTGATTTTTAATGGCTATTTTAATAGAGTCTTTATCAATTTGAATGGAGGTATAGAGAAAAAAACCCGCAAACATTGGACAGCTCTTCCTATCACAGTGTAGTCTCCCAGACCACGTTTGTGTTTAGTACCTTCTTATCTGTAGGACCTAAGGACTAGAGAGAGGGAACACTGGTGTCTGCCCCACTGCTCAGCTAGCGTCATGTTCTGCAGTTAGCCCTCTTAAGAAAACGGCGTGTAGCAGAATGCTTCTTCCTGAATTCTGCATGCTAAAGACCCTTTCTCCTTTACCAAGTCTTTTGGACGTGAGCAGTCCGGCTCATAACACTTCTGTTTCTTCTTTCCAGTTGCAAGGTCACGTGACCTCCCGCAAGTTAAGCTGGAGCCTCTGCCCAAGACAGTGACCCTGGCGTTCGCATCTCAGCTGGAGAAGACATCTCTCAATCCGAAAGCAGATGTGCCAGACGTTGACCTCTCTGGAGTGGATGCCAAGCTCGTGGCTAACCTCATGCCCTTTCAGAGAGAGGGAGTCAGGTAGAGTCCTGCTCTCCGCCCCCCTTGAATTTCATCGCTTTGCACAGGTGGGGTTCAAATGCTGCCTCCAGGAATACCTTGCACACATGCCTGGAAGCATCTGGCCAGGTGCGCTGCTACCAAAGCCCACTGTTACCATTGGTTTCCAGGTGACCAGGACTTTGGATTGCAGGGGCTCAGAAACCCACTTCACATCAGCTGAAGGAAAGAGATTCTTCAGTGCAGGGTTTCCCTATAAACTCCCTGCTTTCTTCTTAACTTGTACCGCCTCAGCTGGGTGCTCTGTTTGGGGGCTTGTGGCCGGGGTCCCACAGTTTGGCAGCGCAAAGTGCTGCTTCTGTGCTGCAGAAAGGGAAGCTACTTCTCGTGGCTGCTGATAGGACAGGGAAGTACCCTGATGGAATACCCATTGGCCCATGTGCCGCTGGGCCTTGGTGTGCTGGCTTCTGGTCCACAGATAGCGGCTCTAGTTGTTGCATCTTGGGAAACTATTACCGGATAAGTCAAGGGCAGTCTTTATACTGTCCACAGGGCGACGAGAAGAGAAGAGACAGCTTCTTTGGTTTTTCACTGTGTTAGGGAGGAAGGAAAGAGAGCTCTCCGCCGGCCCAGTACCAGGTTTCTGTGCCAGCAGCAGCTTTTCACAAATTAGATAAAGAGGCCTGGAGTTCGGAGCAGGGGACCAGGTGTCTGATGCACAGAATCAATCTTTGCAGATTCTCAGTGACTCATCGCTGGTTCTGTTCTCCCTTTTGTGGGATGATGATTATAATGTTTAGGAAGGTGCCAAGCACCATCGGAAGAGCTTTGTTTCCTGTTTCTCCCCATTGTCTGGGGCAAGTACCATTTACTCTGATCTCACTGTCGTGGTTGGGGCGCATCAAGAGAGACAGCTGCTGAGTGATAGAACTGAGATTCCAGTCCAGCCTGTCTGGCTCTGTGGCGCTAGACTCCACCCTCATCTACAGGCTATTAGCAAGGCCCAGTGCACTTGGTGTTTGCAGGCTGCCAGCCTGTTGAGGTAGGGGAGACCGTTTGCTGAAGCCACAGTTCTCATCCCCTCCCCATCTCTCGTTTTTTTGTTTGTAGTTTTAGTCACTGCTGGCTCCAACTTGCTCTTTGGCATGTGGCATGGTCTAGTGACTCTTGATTCTTTCTGTCCTTCCTGGGCACGTTTCTCACCAAACCCTTGGGTGTGGATGTTGCATCCTGGTCTCTCCTGTTCCCCTGTGTTCCTTCCTGTGCTTGTTCAGGCTGAGTTTTCTCAGATAACCTCACTCTTGACTCCTCTGGCGTGTTGTCTTCTGTATCCTCCAGTTCCCGCTTTTCCTCTTATTCTGTCCCCGAAATGGCTCCTGTCCTTTCTGGAAAAAAAAAAAAAAAGAAGTCTTGCTGTGAGCAGGGCCCATTCTGGTCAGTGTTGCAGCCCGCACAGAGGAGCCTGTGATGGCAGGCTAGTGGGGAGGATGGCCCCCTTCACTGTGATGCTCCGCTTAACTTACCCTGTCTGTCTGCTTGCAGCTTTGCCATATCAAAAAGGGGCCGCCTGCTGCTTGCCGATGACATGGGCCTGGGGAAGACCATCCAAGCTATCTGCATAGCAGCCTTTTACCGCAAGGAATGGCCCCTCCTGGTGGTCGTGCCTTCCTCTGTGCGCTTCACCTGGGAGCAGGTTAGTTCTCTCTGTGTGGGATGATTGGGAAGGGCCTCCATAGGGCCAGAGCATCAAAATAATAGCGTGGAGGCGAGCACTGGGGTCTGTAAAGGTCTAGGTGTGAGCCAAAGACCAGCAGAAGGATGAGCTGGTCCCTGGGGCCAGGGAATCATGTTATCCTCACAGGGAGGGAGGCTGAGTGGTCGCTAGCTTAGGGACCTATTGCTGGTCCCTCAGCAGATACTGTGCCTCTGTACACTTATAAATAAGACCTTCTGTGTGTACTGTAGCCCATTTTGGGAGTGTCTTTATTTCCTTTGTCTCTCCAAATCTGTGACCCAACACTCAATGACTCGCTTTTCAGATAAATAAATGAAGTCTCAAGGAGGTCATGAGCTTTGCCTCTTAAGGAGGTGCTTTTCTGACTTCTCCGCTCAGTGTTTTGCTTGGCCTGTGGTGGTATGCATAGCATGCTTACTGGCCCCCAGATGACCTAATAGGCAGAGGCCTGATGTGAACATTGAATAAGTAAATCCCTGGAAGCAAATCCAGTTAAGGAAGGCCTTGCTCATTTCCAAAGCTCTATGGCTTTATACTGCTGGCGTGGGGCATCAGTTTCTTCACAGGTTGATGTCTTCCTAAGGTGTCAGAGTCACAGTGCAGAGGCTGCACCTCAGCCTGCTGCTAGGGAGGTCTGGATCCTGCTACTACCTGTAGAAAGCTGTCATTATATGTCCATAGGTGTTAGAGTCCCTCAACAAGTCCAGAAGAGTCAGGCTGCTGCTAATAACCAGGACCAAGACTAGAGAAATGACATCAGGACACAGCAAACCCCAGCGAGGTGGGGGTAGCTGAATGCTCAGGCTCCCGTGTGGAGACACCCAGTGGCCCTCCTACAGCTCCAGGTTACCCACTGTATCTAGTGATGGATTGTCAGGGAGAGCCCAAAGCGGGCACCTTTGAAGAAAACACGGACATAAATGTTCGCATGGTGCTCAGGAAGCGCGGCTTGCCTTTACTGCACAGGCTCTTGTAGTCCTTCAAAGAATTCTTAGAAAGAACCACATTCTTCCCCAACAGGAACTTCTAGAGCTCGCAGAGAAGAAACACAGGCACAGGAGGTGCCTGCTCATGGGAGAGAGCCTGTCAATAAAGTGAAGGGCGAGGGTGACCTGTGTGTGACGGATGCAGAGAGGGAGGGGGAGGGTGTCTTCTGGGAATGTTAAACTACACACACACACACACGCACACGCACACGCACACGCACACGCACACGCACAAACACCGAGAGTGCTGTGGATCATTGCTTTGTTTTTCTGTCCCTGTCACCTGCAGGCCTTTCTTCAGTGGCTGCCCTCTCTGAGCCCAGAGAGCATCAACGTGGTGGTGACAGGGAAGGGCCGCATAACAGCTGGCTTGGTCAACATTGTCAGTTTTGACCTTCTTACCAAGTTGGAGAGGCAGATAAAAACCCCTTTCAAAGTCGTCATTATTGTAAGTGACTTGGCAGAGTCCTGAAGGACTTTGTCTCTTTTGACACCCTGAAGGGTTTCACAGATTTGGGAATTTGTGACCTCATTGGTCCTCTCTGGGTTTTTGGGGAGAGGGAGCAACAGGAATCCCTGCCTTCTTCTTACAGGGCGTGACTTTATATTCCTTTCCTGAAGCCGCTCTTTCCTGAGCATTTTAAACAGGTGGGAGGAGTCTGTTCGAGGGTTTCTGGTCCACCCCTCCTGCATTGGGAGGTCAGGGATGGAGGCCAGTGTGTGTATACCAGACCACTGTGGATCCCAGGGACCACAGGCTTGTTAGCAGGGGTGTGTGCCTGCATCGGTACCACCTTGTCAATGTGACTGACACATACAGTTCAGCAGTGAGCAGTTCCATTCCACCTGGTGTGAAGACACACACCCTTATACCTGCTAAAAGAAAGCAGTTTTTACATGAGGTGTTTTCAAAGATGTCTTCCAGATCTAACAGTGCTGCTTTCGGCAACTGGCTTTCCTTTTCACTCTTTATACATTTCATGAACATCTGGGCAGACTTTGTGTCCAGCCAGCTGTCAGCACAGAATATGTGGACGCCGTTCCCAAACACAAACACAGCAGGAGCTCAGAGCAGGGAAGGAGAAGACGTGGTTGCAGACCCCAGGAAGTGTTTTGTGTGTTCAGGACATGAGAACCACCCTGTGTTCTTAGTGTGTGCAAACAGGAACAGATCTTTTATCAAAGCTATTTGAGTAATGAGTCTTCGAGGCAGTCATGCTGGGCTTGGCACAAATTCAAGTGTGACTTTGAAAGGATGCCAGCATTCCAGTGAAGTGAAGTATTAGAAGAAATATCTCAGGATGGTCACGGTGGCTCCAGGATGTGGGGACAAGCGATGCCTGCTTTCCTGGCTGTTCCTTTTATTACCTGTTCCACATATAACCACTGCTCTTCTCTGCGTTCCCAAGTAGTGCTGCCTTTAGTTCCCTCGAGCTGACCGTGCATCTGTCAGCTGACAGTGCAGGCAGCTCCCTCCTCTCCCACAGTCACAGAGCTAGCACACTGGAGAACCACTGACTGAAACCCTGTGTCATGTGCCTTCAGGGCTCATGTGCTTCTGTCCCTGGCTCATCACCCAGCCAGCCTTGAGACTGAGGGCAAGTTGGTTGCCACTAGTGTTGGCTTGTTCTCGAATGAAGCAAACAGCCTGCCATCTTCTGGCTCCCCTGGAGCAAGGGATGAAGTGGCAGCTCTGAGAAGCACACGCTGTAGATGAGGCTCCCTGTCTGAGCCTCTGCTTGGTGGTCTGTTCTGGAAGGGTACTTTTTTAACCCATGGTTTAAAAGAGCCAATCTCCTTTCATGCCTGACACATTTTCTGCAACTTCTCTCTACAAATGGCTCTCTCATGACTTTGGTGAGGACTTACCATGAGTCAGGATCTTGAGTGTAGAGGCCCAGGCATCTGGTGGAAGCTGTCTTGACATTTGGAGTGTGGGGCCGGGGGGGGGGGGGGGAGGGTCACCTCACACTCTGCCCATTGTGCTTTTGAGGTCCCCCTTTTTTCTATCAAATCTGAAATGGGGTGAATTAGAGGAAGCATATAGATTTCTTCAGGAATAGAGGTAGTTTCGCTAGTGGCTCCTGGTACAGGGAAGACTCATTAGATGGCAAGACAGCTTTAAGGTCTGCCCCTGTGTTAACTTATCTCAGACATAGCAGACTCATACACTAGAAGCTAACATTATATCCATTTTATAGGTAGGGAAACTGGTAGTGTAGAGAGGTCATTTAGTGGCTCAGAGTCATTTAGCAAGCAAATGGAATGTGCCAACCTGAAAACTTATCTCCTGGGTAATAATATGTTCATGATCTCTTTGTATTTAGAAAACATGGCAAGTTTTATGTTTGCTTTTGTACAGACTATACAGTTATAAATCCATCAGATGCCATGTTTTCAGCATAGCAGTCCCCCAGAGGACAGCAATCAGTCAGTTTCTCATTTCTCGGTTCCCACAGTGCTTTCTGTGCATGGCTGTGGTGGCATAACTGTCTGATCTGTTGCCAGCGCATCTGCCATCCTTGCTTTGCAAAGCCCAAGGGCAGTGCCAGACCTCAGGACTTGACACCAGTTCAGTCCGTGTGGTGGGTCTTCAGCACACCTGCCTAATGCCATGCATATGTGAGGTGTTTCCCACAAGGTTGCGAGCTACCTCTCTGGGTTTTGTCCACCCATATAGCTAGTGGGGCAGATGGGGGCAAGTATTCACTAGCCCTCTTCCCAGGTGGAAAACTGCCATAGAGAGAGACAGTGACTTATCCAGCACGTAATAAAGAAGCTGCCCGAGCCTGGGTCCTACTTGAACATACTGCTCCATCTCCTTAAAGGGCAATGGGCTAAGGGAGGCATCTCCCTGGAAAATACCAAGCCAGGTTCAAGTCAGGTGGGCTGTCGGGTATCAAAGACTGCCCCTGTTCACCCATGTAGGCTCTCAATATCAAGGACTGCCCCTGGTCACCCATGTAGGTTCTCAGTATCAAGGACTGCCCCTGTTCACCAAGATGGGCTGTTGGGTATCAAGGATTGCCCCTGTTCAGCCATGTGGCTTTTCTTTCAGGATGAATCACACTTCCTCAAAAACATTAAGACTGCCCGCTGCCGAGCAGCTGTGCCCATCCTAAAGGTAAGTGTGGCTGAGAGGAGACCTAGGGCCTTAACATGGCATTTGCTCAGGCATGAGGGGCATCCTGCTCAAACAATTGCTGCCCAGGCTGATGAGCTATGGGTGGGACTCAGTGCTGGCTCAGGCATCCCTTCTTGGCTTATGCATTAGCTCACATCCTGCCGAGAACCCAGCCCATGTGAAGTGCTATTGAGGGTCAGAGACTCGGATGAGAAGAGACTGCTGAGTCCTTCTTGGCTTCCTGCCAGCACAGGAGGCCTGTAACAGTGTGTCACTAAACAGCTCAGGGGAAACTGCAGCTCTTGTAGTGGCAAAGCTGACAAGGTGTGATGTGTTATCTAAATGTAGAGCCAGGCCAGGGCTGTGGGGTCAGAATAATCTCGGGAAAGCTGAGGCTTGCCTGGTAAACTCATCGATCCGTCTTCCGACGTCTGGTTAGCCAGAGGCCAGCTCTGTACGTTTTCACCCTGCGTGTTCTCCTGAGCACATGGACTGTGGTGTGCTCTGGCTTCTGAGCAGGCAGCAGTGGGCATGTAGTGCAGGGTCAAGTCTTTCTCCAAACACATTCCGATGCAGTTCTGTCCTCATCTTTGTCCCATGTCTTGGGCCCCACTCCTCAGAGAGTAAGCCCCAAGATGTCATTTTTTTCCCTCTTAAGGTTAGGAAGTAGGAGAGTACGAACATAATGTTCCTAATGGCAAGTGAGAAGCTGCTCTTAGGTGACTTTGGGAGAACTGCTGCTTGCCATGGACTGAGCTAATGGACCCAGCTGTTTCCTGCATTCCGGGTAGATAGCCTGTGTAGTATGTGAGCTCTGAAAGCCACAGCGTTTGGCTTGGCACAGGGGTGCATACCTGTACTATCAGCACTGGAAAGGCAAATGCCAGGCAGATCTACATAGTCTCCGGACAGCCAGGGCTACATAGAGAGACCCTGTCTTAACGCATATAAACAAACAAACAAAAATAAAACCCAGCATTTACTGCTTAAATCATGCATTTGTTTTTATGTGAACTAAGTAAAGCATATTTATTAAATACTAGCCAAGTTCACCATCTGAAAATTAGTTTTCCTACTTCCCCACAAAACTGTCTAAAAGTAATTTCAAGATTTAATTAAAAACAAAAACAAAAGCAAAAGAACAACACAGTTCAAGGTTATAGCATACGCTCCAGATCGAAGTCCTTAACTTAAGCTTGACGCTGTTGTAAACTTTCATATATCATTAGCCACTTCTGGACACACTTAAATGAAACGTCATCCCCAGGTAACCTGTCTTTGGGAAGGCTTTAGTGTGTTTTCCCTAGAAAAATACTAATACATCTTGGTATTATGGTTCCAATATTATGGCATCAGTAAAATTACATCTCTCCCGCTGATTGTTTAGGTAAAAGAAATTTTACAGTAGATAAATCATAGATTTAAGTTCTAATATGGCATCTTGGTAGTAACCACTTTATTTTTATTTTTTATCTACTTTTAAAAATTAATTTTTATTTTATTCATAATACATCTCAATTGTTATCCCATCCCTTGTATCCTCCCATTCCTCCCTCCCTCCCTCTTTCATCCTACTCCCCTCCCCTATGTCTGTGACTGAGGGGGACCTCCTCCCCGTCTATATGATCATAGGGTATCAAGTCTCTTCTTGATAGCCTGTTATCCTTCCTCTGAGTGCCACTGGGCCTCCCCATCAAGGGGACATGATCAAATATGGGGCACCAGCATGCTAGCAAGGATGTGGAGAAAGAGGAACACTCCTTCATTGCTGGTAGAAAAGCAAACTTGTACAGCCACTTTGGAAATCTGGCGCTATCTCAGAAAACTGGGAATAGGGCTTCCTCAAGACCCAGCTATTCCACACCTTGGAATATACCCAGAAGATGCTCCAGCACACAAGGACATATGCTCAGCCATGTTCATAGCGGCCTTATTCATGATAGCCAGAACTTGGAAACAGCCTAAGTGTCCCTCAGTTGAAGAATGAATAAAGAAACTGTGGTACATTTACACTATGGAATACTACTCAGCTATTAAAAACAAGGAATTTCCGAAATGTGTGGACAAATGGATGGAACTAGAAAGGATCATAATAAGTGAGTTAACCCAGAAGCAGAAAGAGTCATATTACATATACTCACTTATAATTGGACACTAGCCCAAGGGGCATGTCCCATGCAAGTCTTCACTTAACAGGATATTGGGATAGATGTGAGGACATCCTATTGGGACTCTAGGTGAGAGAAGTATGAGAGAGTGGGAAAATAGAAGGATCCAGAGAGTAGTAACCACTTTAGTGTTACAGTTGTTACCTGGGTAGGCACATGGGCCTCACACTGGGGCCTGAAACGAGTGCCTATAGCCAGACTTTTGGAAGCAGTGTGCACATCTTTGGTATCTTGGGTATATTTCAAAGTGATGTTTTAAAATGACCTTTGAGCTGCTAGCTACTCTGTGGTGCCCTGCGTTTGCAGAGTAGGACTGTGTGAACATGGCTGCTGTTCATGAAGGTGTCTCAAACTTCTGAAACACCCGACCCCCCTGAATACTAAGTAGTGGAACAAGTGGGGCAAAGGGTGGGGTAGTTCCCCTGCACTAGTCTCTTAGGAACCCTTCCCTCCCTTCTCTGTTGCATTGTCAGATCAGCACCCTGCTCACCCGTGCTGTGGGCATGGTAGGGTGGTTAGCAGCGTCCTTGGCGTCTGCCAGCACTCAGTAGCACTCTTGACTGTGACAGCTTGGCTGGTCTCCAGCGGTTACTCCCTGTCACAGCCCATAGGGAACAAGTGACTCCTCATCCACATCCTGTTTCCCTGAACCCCTTAAAGGAGCACTGACATAAGAAATGAATCTAGGTGCTTTTGGTATAAGATAATTGCCCTTGATTTTCCCTTAGATGTGTACAGTGTCTCGGGAATAATATTTTTGGCCTGGGTCCAATCCTCAATACCAGACAGACAGACAAAACCTTATATTCTCATAATATAGCAAGATATTTTTAGCAAATGCTTCAAGAGCCGGTTAGATTTTAGCATGCGAACAGATAGCGGAGTAAGAATAAGATACAGTCCAGAAACTTAGAGTTTGTTTGTTTGTTTGTTTGAAACAGGATCACAGGCTGGCCTCCAACTCTGTATGTAGCCAAGAATGAAATAACTTTGTGTGGGGTTTTTTTTGGGTGGTGGGGTGGGGTTTAGATTTATTTATTTATTATGTATACTGGGTTCTGCCTGCATGTCTACCTGCAGGCCAGAAGAGGGCATTATGTTACATTATAGATGATTGTGAGCCGCCATGTGGTTCCTGGGAATTGAACTCAAGACCTCTGGTAGAGCAGACAGTGCTCTTCTGAGTCATCTCTCCAGCCCCGAGTTTGTGTTCTTGATCCCCCTGCCTCCAACTCTCAAGTGCTGAGACAGGCAAGTTCCTACCACCACACCCAGCTGTTTTGTTTTGGTTATATTTTAACCTAGATTGACCTCAAACTTGCTAAACAGTTGGGGCTGGCCTTGAACTTTTGATCCTCCTTGCCTCTGCCTCCTGAGTTCTAGGATTACCCCTATATAGCACCACACCTGTTTGCTTTGATGTGATGCTAGGGCTTGAATGCAGGGTTGGCAGGCACTTGGCTGTTACAAATAATTCTTCATATGAATGAACATCCACTTAGAATTTGCTCTTGTCGGACCAATTCCAACAAGCAAAACTGCTGGGTTGGTTGTTACCCTCAGGGAAGGACTCTGCAGTTCAGTCTGAGCAGTGACACCGTTTCACTCCTGTGCAGTCTCACTGCGGCTTTCCTCCTCCAAATGGTGCTTATCATCCCTCTTAATGGTTAGAAGTGTGTTTTCATTTAGGTGGTTTTGTTTACATTACATTTTTGGACATTGAGACAATAGGATAGCAAGGTAATTCTAGTTTTAGTTTTAAATTTCATTTTGTGTATAGGAGTACTTTGCCTGCTCCTGTGGCTCTGCACCACTTGCATGCCTGGTGCCCATGGAGGCCAGAAGAGGGCATCAGATCCCCTTGAACTAGGTTGAGAGCCATCATGTGGGTGCTGGAAATCAGAGCCATCTCTTCAGCCTCTAAATGAGGTTTTAAGGAGAGAAGCCTCCAGCATCCCACTACATTTCCCTAGTAAATGCTTCCCTTTTTCTGTATGTGTAGTTTTTTTTATTGTTTTTGTTTTTGTTTTGTTTTGTCCTTGACAGAATCTCATCTTAGGCTGGCCAAGGATGGCCTTGAACCTGACCCTCTTGCCTACATCTTCTAAGTGCCAGGACAGGTATATAACACCACGCCCAGTTCTTGAGTCCCTAGTTCTGATAATTGGCTAACTGAGATGCCAGCTAAAAATCTGGGCCTTTGTTTATTTATTTATTTATTTATTTATTTGCCTCTTAAATAAACAGATGATTAAATTTACAAAGAGTACAGTGCAGTGCAAAACTTGTCTTTTTCTCCTATCTTTGGATCCCTTGTCTTTCCTGTCCCTCAGAGATAACCATAGGTATCAGTTTCATGGTTTATGTCTGTAAGAAAGCCTAATTCTAAACGTGTGTTTCTGCAGCTCCCGTTTTTTTTTCTCACTGTTTCTTTTTTCTTCCTTTTTGAGACAGGGTATTGTGTAGCCCAGTCTTGAACTCCTGATCTTTCTGCCTCTGCCTCTCTAGTCCTGAGATCACAGTTGTATGCTGCCATAAGCAGCTGCTCCAACCTGTACAGCTTTGGAGTTGACCTGCCCGAGGTGATGAGAGAGCAGGCAGACAGACATACTTACTGAAAAGCTGGGGTTGGGTGAGTGCACACTGGCAGCTCGCAAACTCAGGGTATTTATCATACAGGTTGAATGAGGAAGTGGGTGTGTGGTATGCAGCTGGAGGAGGAGGGTGGTCCGCTCATCTGGGGAGGAAGAGGACCCTGTAAGGGAGCATCCTCAGGTTGCCGTCAGCTGGAGGAGGCAGCTATGGCTACTAGTTCTATGCATACTGATTTTAGCTAAAGGTTAGTCCCCTTAACATCAGCACTTGAACAAGGGGACAGCTTTGCCATTCCCCTAAGCCTAAACCAGGGAAGGCTTTGCCATGGGTGTGTGTGGCTCTGGGATCCTTGACATGGCCATGCTCGCGTCAACAAAGCACACTCTCTGAGGACTTCATCCACCCCCTGCACCTAGTTTTATAAAAACTACTGCTTTATAGCTATTAATTTCCCCTGGGCTGTGCATCCTGAAAATCGTGTCATTCCAAGTGACTACCTCGTTGTTACACATGGCCTTCTGTTGTCCAAGTCTGTCCAGATGTGTATCCTCTGTTCTCTTTGGATTTGGACTTAGTCTGAAGCTTTTATGTACAGCTCTGCTGTAACCCTCGTCTCCCGGCATACAGAAAGGCAGCAGTCCCTCTGTATCTGAGACAGGGCCTTCTTTGCCCTTCTCAGGCCACAGGGGAGAAGGATGTCCAGTGGCAGATCTCTTTCCACCCTGGGTGTGGCAACGCTGCACAGAGAGGTCCCCTGTGTTGAGCCTTTCTTATTTCCTAAAATTCATTACAGAATCAGGCTTCAAAGGGAAATTATTGGAGTTTAATATTGGGGGGGGGGCAGAGAATAGACTTTTTCTAAGAAAAAATTCCCCACAGTATTTAATTTTATTGCATATGCTATCTTGGTACTACCTATCCACAAGCCTTAAAGCTCAGAGTAGTACATGTGTAATAAGCCATGATTATACGATGCATTGTGTTGTCATTATAGCATCTTGGTATGTTTAATCCTTCCACCTGGAGTCATAGACTTCATTCTAATTGGTCTTAACCAACGACTGTGGCATTTTACATGTGATTTCCCTAGGTGTGGCTTTCTCAGAGGCAGACCAAGCATAGCAACTGTTTGCAGGTGGGCACAGATCAGAGGCCTTACAGATGACTGATCATAGTTTGGGGTCTGAGCAGGGAGCAGGTTACATCATTCCGTGACCGATAAGATGCTCTTCTAGTTTCTTCTCAAAGCCAGCCTTTTCCTTTTCTGCAACAACCTCTGCTTTTCAACGCCCACATCCCCTCCTTTATCCTTTTCCCTTCTCTCCAGCCCGGGAAGTGTATGAGAGAACTCACCGACTGTTGACTCACCCTGGGGTAAATCTCTACCATCTGACTGGGAGCTGGTTCAGCCCAGGCTCCATCCCAGGCAAACACAGAGGCATGAGGGTAGATTCAAGGTGATTCTCCTTTCTACTTTTTTTTTTTCCTGCTGTCGCTTTTCTGAAGTGGGTGAAAGCCACAAACAGAGATACTACAGACATCATTCAGGATGTTACATCAATGAGTCTACATTTAACTGTGCAGGAACTTACAGGCCCCAGAAATTGAACTGTGGAAAACTGTAGCCAGAGAAACTCATGGCTCTGCCATCAGAGTGGGATTAAGTGTGGCAGCAGCTGAGAGGACAGAAATGCATTTTGAGAGTTTTGTATGTATTGTACGTTTGTTTATAAGGAATCCTCTTTCTTACCATGGTTACACCTTAATTATTATTTTTGTGAGTCAGTGTATCCGTTTTAAAAGCCCACTCTCCTCCCTTTGGACACTTAGTTCTTGTGTGGCTGCCTTGTACTACTGCCGTGAACTCAGGGTTACCATGATTCACAAGCTGTCTATTTCCCTCCTGCTCACTGCTGAGCGGGCTGCTGCACACCCAGGCTGAGTCAGTGGATCTGAGTCCCTTCATTTAAAGTTCTTTTGTTGTTGTTGTTGGGTTTTAGGTCCCCCCCCCTCCCCGTTTATTTGTTTCTGATTTTTTTGGAGACAGGCCTTCTCTGGACTGTTCTGGACTCACTTTGTACACCAGGCTGGCCTTGAATTTACAGAGATCCACCCGCCTCTGTCTCCCAGAATGCTGGGATTACAGGTGCCACCTACCACGCTCAGCCATTTAAAGTTCTTAGTAATTACAAAATGAGCTTGAATCTTGAAATACAGTGAAGTTAGCTGGGGTGTGGGGGTTGGGTGGCGCACGCCTTTAATCCCAGCACATGGGAGGCAGAGGCAGTTGGATCTTGGTGAGTTCAAGGCCAGCCTGGTCTACAGAGTGCATTCCAGGACAGCCAAGGCTACATACAGAAACCCAGTCTCAAAAAACAAACAACAAAGAAATACAGTCAAGTTAGTAAAGACTTTTTTCCTTTAAAAGAAAAAAAATCAGTGAGTGAAAGGTCTCCTGCACTACCATAGAGACCTGAGTTTGGATCCTGCACTGGGTTTTGAGCAGAATCAGGCAAATCTGCAGATCTCATTGGCCAACCAGCTTAGCCAAATGGATAAGAGACTCTGTCTCAAGAAATAAGGTATAGCAATAGAGAAAGACCCATGACGGGGACCCTTGGCCTCCATGCACACATGACACATGTGTACCACTATATACACATACACATATACGCATACCAATATGAACATGCACATACAATGCACACAAAGAATTTAACACATCAGATAGAGGCTTCTACACAGACTGTCTCTGTCACTTTCTCTTTGTTCTGACAGGGTCATTATGGTAAATTTAACGTCAGTATCAGACATCTGTTCCATAGGAAGTTCAAGCCTATTGCTCTCTCCTCTGCTTTGTTCCAATGCTGGATCCCTCATATTCCCTGCAACACGAGCTAGCCTTCCTCTGACTTTTTCTCAGCGTGTAGTGTATATTGATTGATTACCACCTACTTTGTGACAGATGCAAGGTCCTACAGAAACTAAGTAGGAACACAGCGCAGACCTTGGTCTATGTATAAGCCAGGCTTCTCTAGGGGAACAGGACTTATAGGGTGTGTGTGTGTGTGTGTGTGTGTGTGTGTGTGTGTGTGTGTGTGTGTGTAGGGAGCTATTAGAATGGCTTACAACCTGAGGTTCAGCTGGTCCAACAATAGGGTGTGTGTGTGGGGGGGGAGCTATTAGAATGGCTTACAGCCTGAGGTTCAGCTGGTCCAACAATGACTGTCTGTCAATGGAAGGTCCAAGAACCCAGAAGTTTTTCAGTCCACAAGGCTGGATGGCTCAGCTGGTCTTCAGTAGACCCCAGAGTCCTGAGAAAGTAGGCTCTAATGACGGTGAAGGAATGGACTTGCTAGAAAGAGTGATGGCATGCAGGCAACGAGAAAGCAAGCTGCCTTCTTCCTGTCCTTTCTGCAGGCTGCCACCAGAAGGTGTGGGCCAGATTAAAGGTTGTCTTCCCACCTCCATGATCTGCATTAGAAGCTGTTTTCCCACTTCAATGATTTATTAAAAAAAAAAAAAAATCCCTCACAGGTGTGCCCAACCATTTGGGTTGTAGTTAATTACAGATGTGGTCATGTTGACACTCAGGAATGGCCACTACAATCTTAAGAAAATAGTGAGGGCTACAGTAAAAGGAATTCAGGGCGTGTAGGTGCTATGGCAGCAGCGAGGAGGGACGGGAGGAATGGCAGTTGACATCTTGCTGCTTGCATCAGCAGTGGCATTTGGTTTGTGCAACACATGTGGTCTTTTCTCTGGCTAGAGTACCGTGATTTGGGGAGCACACAGTTCTGGAGTGAGGCCTGTCCTGGCCATCTTTGGTCAAGGAAAGATCTGAGATGTTTACAGTTGAGAATGGGCTGGAGGGGTGGAGTGGCCACCAGGAGTGCTTGTTTGCTGCACCCAGATGGTGCTGTTCACAACCGTCCATAGCTCCAGCTGACCTGGCCTCTACTGGCACACGCTTGTGCACATGTTTGCGCATAACCGCATGCACATGAACTCACAAGCACACACACACATGCACGTACTCACATGTGCACACACAAATAGCAATTAATATATATATTTTATAGTTGATATATAGTTGAGAACAGCCCACAGTGAGAGAGCCCAGAAAGTGAAGGATAATGCTACTGCAGCCTGAAGGGCTTTGCAGTTCCTGGGGTGTGCTGTGGGGGCATCCAGCTCCTGCCTCATTTTGGCATATTTGATATTTTGTCTTAGGGAATCCTTCATAGGGGTAGCAGTCCCTCACACTTCCTCCCCCACTGTGTTTAGAGCATCTCTGGCTGTTTTATCTTTAGGTGGCCAAGAGGGTGATCCTACTGTCGGGCACGCCAGCCATGTCCCGGCCTGCAGAGCTTTACACACAGATCATCGCTGTCAAGCCGACGTTCTTCCCTCAGTTTCATGCCTTCGGACTTCGCTACTGTGACGCCAAGAGGGTAATTCGTTCTCTTGCCGCTGTAGTCTCTTGTTTACCCTCATGTTGGCACAGGGAAAACCAGATGAGCATTTCACTGTACTTTGCCTCTGACTCTGACATTAGGGTACTTTCAAAGGCAAGATGAAATCTGTCCTTCCACGTTTTAACCCTTGTGGGGATTCTAGGTAGTATTTTCTAGGAAAGGGTCCAGCAGTACTGCACAGATGTGTAGGGCCTTGTGGTGTTGACAGGGTCTAGCTTACAGCTCCTGTGCAGGGCTCAGAGTTGGGGCGGCAGAAGGAAAATCCAAGCCAGAAGTAGCCCCAGAAAGGGCACTGAGGCAGGTGAGAGGGAGGAGCCCAGGCAGAGCCAAGGAAGCAGATGAAGTGATGAGGGTTTCCGGCCTGGGAGGAAGTCCCCTCTAAAAGACCTCAGAGAGCCTTGGGGCAAGTAGACTAGAGCAGGATTTCAAGCTGCCTGGGAGGCTTCCCTGGGCCCGGGCTCACAAGTCGTGAGTCCCAGGGGATAGTCTGCCCCACAAATCACCCCTCTGAATATGACTCCAAGCCTGCTGTCTGCACAGCTCCAGTTCCCTCCAAGGATGTCAGAGAGAGCCCTGCATGCAGAGGTGCATGGCAAGCATTAGCACTGTTTGTAAGCCCTCACCAATTCAGACCTTAGTAATTTGTTTTATGATCAAATCAAATACACCGAGCCCCTGTTCGCATCAGAGACACTGGTACTTCGGAGAAATGGCTGTAATTATTCACAGGCTATGAGTAACTTCCCTGCTATGTGGATTCGTGATTGCTTCCCATATTTTGAAACTACGTTTAAAATTAACCTTCAGTTACTAAAAAGCATTTCTATTTACTCGCAAAGTATGCATAATGTAAGTTACAGTGCTTCGCAGGGTTAATGGCGGACTGTTTTGCTAGGCGGTTGATGATGTGGCTCCTTGGTTGTTGGATGTGTTTAAAAGCCATGTATTTCATTAGCGCAGTCTGCAGCTCACTCTCCCCGTGATTGTTTCCAGAGTAGACTGTTTGTACATTGCCTGTGCGACTCTTACCTTGGTCCCATTTGCAAATGATCTGCTCTCTGAACTGGATCGCTCCCTCAGCTAGCCAAGTCTGTAGATAACACGGGTTGGAAGGACAAAAGTTGGAGTTCATTATTCTGACCTGACTGTCCCTTCCTCTGTCCCCAGTGTCTGGCCACCCCACTTTCCTTCCCTCAACAAGCCATTGTAACACTGCTTGGGACCGTGTTACAATGTGATTATTTCAGTTTTAAATCTTTGATATTATTCAGTTTTAATCTACAAGGTTAAGAGGTAAGAGTATTAACCCGGGGGGAACCTATCCAAGTTAATTAAGATATGCACACTTTCCCAAGATTGTTTTAAAGTATAGCCCAGGGGGCAAGCTATACCCCTACCCTCAAGATTCATGCACTAAGAGAACTACTAGAAAAAGCACCCGGTGGCAAGCTCTGAAACCCAGTGGCTGTCAGGAGGCATTTGCTATGAACAGTCCCTGGAATTTGGGGGGGCGGGGGTGTTTTTTGTTGTTATTGTTGTTTGTTTGTTTGTTTAGGAAAAATGGCACTGGACCAGTTTCGCTCTACCCTTTCTTCTCCCAGTTTAGCAGGCACTTACCCTGTCTCCAGCATTATGCTCAGTCCTTTGACTCCTCTAGAGTGTGCAAGCCTAGCTCCCCACCTCAGGCAGCTCATGGTCCAGAGGAAGGCGAGGCAGGAAGGCACTGGGCTGTGACTCCACAGAGCCCAAGAGGCCCTGTGCTCCCTGGTGTTCTACATGGAAGTCAGTCCTACTGCTAGTAAGATTACGAGGGAAGGATAGGGCTGATGTGATTGATGGTTTGTTGGTTGGTAGGTTGGTTGCTGTGATGGGTTCAAACCCAAGGCCTTACATATGCCAGGCAAATCCTCTACCACTGCTCATTTGCACTCAGCAAGGGCTTTAATTTTAGTTTCTAGCACCTTCTTCTGTTCTTTGAGAGAGAAAAGAGTCTGAACCCTCAGCCTCCCAGCAGAGGTGTGTGGTTTTTTTTAGGGACAGCCTAGGCATTCCAAAACTTTGCTCTGGTCTCAGCCTGACCTATGTTCTGCACCCTTTGAACCGAAACATTGGTCACTTAAGCTGCTACAAGTGTTAGTTTCAAATTGTGTGCTGCCTGCCGTGACAAGAATGTTTGGTTTATCTCATGCCTGGCTCTTCCCACATCCTTTCATCTGCCTCAGTTGGGGTGATAGGAAAACAGAGTGCCCCCTGGAGCTCCCAGTCTAACAGACATCCTCTTTCTCTTCAGCTCCCTTGGGGCTGGGACTACTCAGGCTCCTCCAACCTGGGCGAGCTGAAGCTGCTGCTGGAGGAGGCCATCATGCTGAGGCGGCTCAAATCGGATGTCCTTTCCCAGCTCCCAGCCAAGCAACGCAAGATGGTGGTGGTCAACCCTGGTCGCATCAGCACGAGGGCTAAAGCGGCCCTGGAAGCTGCAGCCAAGGAAATGACTAAGGACAAGACTGTGAGTAGGGACTGTGGAGTGGGTGCATCCTTCTGAAAGCTGCTCTGTGCATGGGGTCTGGAAGGTCTCTGAACCTGGCTTTCCATGATCTTGTCTACTTCCCTGAGCAAGAAGAGCCAACCCATCTCACTCGTCACCTGACCTAGTTGTGTGTGTGTGTGTGTGTGTGTGTGTGTGTGTGTGTGTGTGTGTGTGTGTGTAGGGAGCATGTGAGTATGCCTGTGTGGGCCTATGCTGTGCATTTTTGATTGTTGGAGGTGGGATTGGTATTTACAGAGAGCGAAGTGAGGCTCAGAGCTGAGGTTAGATGCAGCTCTCCTGCCCTTTAACTTAGAACTGCACACAGGATGCACTGCTGGCTGGCTTTTATTTCAGACCCTTCTTCAGTGCCATGCCATCCAAAGTGCTACAAACAACTCTGTGTCAGCTCTGTTTCTGTCTTTTGGGATAAATAAAGCCTTATAATTTTCATTACCAAGAAAATACACAGCCATTGATAATTTCAATCTCAGTCTCTGAAGTGACAGAATAAACAAAAATTAAAAGAGACAAAATGTGCAATGTTTTCAGTGTTGCTTTTGGTGGGAGAAGCAAGACTGGCCAATCGCTTTTAAGAACTTGGCAGGGCAGAGGGTGCCCTGGTGAGGTGTCATACCATATTTAGTGTGTGCAGAATTGCATGCAATACCCTAAGTACCCGAAAGAAAGGGAGGGAGAACCCCTGAGTAGTTTTCCATTGATATGGACATAATGGACCATGTTTGTAAAAGTAGCTTTTTTTCTCCTTGCTCAACTGTGGTCTGGGAGGCTTACTGCCTCCTTCTGCTAACCTAGGCCTAGTCCTGGAAGCCTCTAGCCTCCGCACATTCTAACCTAGGCCTAGAGTGTTTTAGCCTTGAGACTTACTGCTTAATAAGCTCACCCTTGTTTTTTCTGAGTTCTGGGCTGGCTGGTTCTGGCTCAAGCTCCTCTCCTAGCTGACTTATGTAAACTGGCCTCTCTCTCGGCCCAGAATTGCTCTGCTTGACCTCAAACTAACTCAGCAATCTGCTCTAATGTTCTGGGTCCTTCTCATTTTCTGGCTTATTCTATCTTTACCTGAATTCTCTTTCTGCAACCCATCTCTCTACTACTGTCCTGGTAAAACTGCCTCCTCTCTCTGTAAAACTGCCTCTTAAGTAGCTTCCCTTTCCTCTCTCTTGTGAGAGTTGGGCATATCCTATTCTGTCAAATCTTCTCTGATTCGTCACCTTTTCTGCCACTGAATTAGACATCACGTTCAAACATCAGTGCTTCCTTCTACAAACTACCTACATTGTTTGGGATTAAAGGTGTGTACCACCACAGCTGGACCTAAGCTTTTCTTTACCTGACACTTACTCTAGACCAAGCTGGCCTTGAACTCAGATCTGTTTGCCTCTGTCTCCTGGATTAAAGGTGTGTTTGTATTCCAGCCAGATCACACAGCCCTAGAAGATCTTTTACAATGGTCTTTTGCTGTGGTGCTAGTGGTTTGGTTTTACTTTTGAGATAAGGTCTGGCTTATAGCCCAGGCTAGTCTCTGATTTACAGTGCTCCTGCCTTTATCTCCTGATGGCTGAGATTGCAGATCTTTGCCACCATGCCTGGTTAGAAGAGGGCTCTGCCACTAAATATCAATCTTCGTGGTCTTTCTCTGATTTCTACAAATAAAATTTAGTAAATAGAAACTTTATACATTTTAAATATTTTCTTCCTTTTGTTGTTGTTGAGGGGGCGATGCTATGGATTAAACTCTTGTTCGTGTTGAATATGTGCTTAACCACTGAGCTTACCCCTAGCCCATAGCTTGCTTTTTAGACAGGGTCTCACTGTGTAGACCTGGCTGGTCTGAAACTCAGAGGGATCACCCATCCACTTCTACCTCCTAGGTGCTGGGATTAAAGGAGTGCCCTTTAATACCTGACCAGTGAACAAGGACAGCAAGCATCATGTTAACTGGGAGAATTCAGACATGCAGAGTTTTTATATCCAAAGATACAGTTTTGTTTGTTTTTGTTTTTGCTCGTATGGTGGTTTGTTGTATGTGTGATTGGATTAAGGTCATTGGTGTTTCTTACTTGTACCTGGTGCCTGCCTTTGGAACGAGCTTGAAAACACCTGGTATAGAAACCGAGGCAGGGGCAGGGCGGGCACCACAAAAAAAAAATTAGTGACTATTTGAGTTGAGGAAGAAAACCACATTGATGGGCAGGGCAACCAAGAGAGAAAAGGAATGAAATAAGGCACTGGAGGCTGTAGTTAGCTTAGGCAGCTGTGTGAGCAGCTTTTAAACCTGTACTGGTACGCATAGCTCTTTTAAGTGTGGTGCATGAGCCCCCACGTTATTTCACATGCAGCTAAAACTTTGACTTCATACCAAACTAATAAAATAAGATTTTATTATTATTTTCACTAATAGAATAACAAGGGAATATTTTAATGCTTCCATATGTAGGACAGGGTGCCTGAGGTGCGTAAGGTTAGTGTCAGTTGCCTCCAGTTCTGCCTGCTGGTGACTGTCACCCTTGCCTTAGATGCCGTGGAATTGTCACTCCCCTTTGGAGATGAAAGTGACGCCTGAGTTGTTGGTGTTCAGTGTCCAGCTGAAAGCTGTTCAGTCCAGCACCTGAGATCTGCTGTCCATCCCTGCAGTCTTTCATGAAAGTCAAATGCTTAACTTCCTTCAGGAAGGGGAAGCAGCAGCGCCTGGCCCATGGACTGGGTGACCACACACAAACTCTTAGTCAGTGAGGCTAAACAGAACCATGTCTGCATGGTTTTAGTCAAATAAGGAGACTTGTGGCTCAGCAGACAGTCCCCTTGTTACCTTTACCGTCAGCCCCAAGTACCGCTCAGCTACATCATGGTTGCTCCGTCAGGCATTACTGCCTGTCTGTCAAGGGCTGGTTCTTTGTTCTTTCATGTCTTCCCATCTAGAAGACATTTTTATATCCTTTGTATATAAAAGTGTACAATAAATGGCAAAGCAGCCATTTATTAAAATGTTATAAGGAAAGCTTTTCTCATCGAGGAAAGCCGGTTATAATGGTTCTTTGTCTAAAGCTGGTTCCTGATCACCAAAGGAAGCAAGAAAATGAAACAGATCCATGTGGAGTCCCAGTGACAGCATCCCTTCTCCATTCAGATTTCCAACCTAGAAAAGAAATCTGAAAACCCCAGGGCATCAAGAGTCAGGACCAAAGACTGCAAGTTGTTTAAGAATCCTGTGCCCATAGCTAGAAAAGAATTGAGACCATCGATGAAGACTATGATGTCTACTCGGTTTGGGAAAGTTTTCCTTTTCTTTTTAAAGATAAAACCATTGATTTCTGATTTCTCCTACATTAAAATATACTGTGTAGTAACTGGGCATGGTGGCATATACCTGTAATCCCAGCACAAAGGAGGCAGAGGCAGGCAGATCTCTGTGAGTTCGAGGCCAGCCTGGTCTACAAAGTGAGCCCAGGACAGCCAAGGTTACACAGAGAAACCCTGTTTCGAAAAAAAAAATATGTATGTGTGTGTATACGTGTGTGTGTGTGTGTGTGTGTGTGTGTGTGTGTGTGTGTGTGTAGTGGCTGAAGATGTAGGTCAGCGTTATAAGTACTTGTTTAGCATGTACAGTCCCTGGGTTTGATTCCCAAGCATTGCCAAAAGAAAAAGAAAATACAGTAATGTCGATAATGTAATAGATGCCTGCTGTGTAGAGTAAGGGAAGACACTGGTAATAAGTGGCATTTATGAACACTGTGACTTCCTGGCTTGGTGCTTTCTGGGAATTGGCTGCTGAATTCCCACCCTCGGGTTCCAAGCCCAGATATTTAAGCTCCTCAGAAACACTATGGTTTCTACCTCTGCTATTTAGTAGAACTGCAACAACTAAAAGTACCTCAGTGCTTTGCTTTACCATCCTCATCCATGTAGTTGAGGCCTTCCTCATAACAGTCTTCATTTTTTAGTTAGTACATATATATTTCTTAGAATACTGCACGGCCGTGATTGTAGCCGGCGTTTGCTGCTTTGCAGGCTCTTCTTTCTTCCACCCCTCTCTACCCCTTTTATTCTTCCCTTTCAGCTCAACACTAGATATGAGAGAAAAAAAGGATAAAGAGGAAAGGAAAGAGATCCCTAATGAAGTCAGGGCCTGGAGAGGGGGCGATGTTATTGTTAGATTACTTCCTGCTCGTTAGGGGCCTCACATTCCTTGGGGCAAGTTTGATCTTCACTGTCAGGATATCTAATTTCTCCTTCTTGTTTCTTCTTTGTGCATGACTACTTAACAAACCTCCACCACCAACAAACAACAGCCAAACAACAACCCACCGTGCCTATCAGGGCCCTGGCATTTGATGCCCTCTGAAAAGCCCCCAGAATTCCCAGCGTCACACAATCACAGAAACTATCTGCAGCTGGCAAAATTATGCCCAGAGCACGAGGGAAATCATAAGCAGCTGCTGCAAAGCAGTCTCATATCCCCACTCCTAGTATTAAACTGAAAACATATTCTTATATTTCTTTGTCTTTAAAGAAACCAAAATTCTCACCATACATAGTAAGTAGTGTTACTTTTACCCTTCTTTTAAAATAACTGTCTTTGATTTCATGTACTTTTTGCATGTAACATTGGTATATTAAGATATTGTTACACTTATTTATTGTGTTGGGGGGCAATATACATGTCACAACACACAAGTGGAAGTCAGGGAACTTTGGGAACTGGCTCTTTTTCTACTGTATGAGTTCAGGGATTAAACTCAGGTCATAAGGCTTGACATCAAGTGCCGTTATCCACTGAGATGTCTCTCCTGCTCACATTCGTGTATTACTTTAAAAATATATTTCTAGCCAGGTAGTTGGCACATGCCTTTGATCCCAGCACTAGAGAGGCAGAGGTAGGTAGAGTTCTGAGTTTGTGAATACTTATGTGCTATGTGTGGCCTGGTTCCTGTGGAGGCCAGAAGAGGATGTCAGATTTCCTGGGACTGGAGTTTCAAAGGCCTATGAACCACACTACCTGAGTGCTGCAAACTGAACCCTGGTCCCGTGGAAGAGCAGCCAGTGCTCCTAGCCACTGAGCCTTCTCTCTAGCCCAATATGTGTATTTTAAAACAGGAATTGGGATCATAGAAACACATGAGTGATAGGTTTGAAATGTGCTAGAATTGTGTGGTTGCTGTATGGGGAAAGCTCAGGGTATTTCCAGTTGGGTCAGCTTATTCCAGAGCACTGAGAGTGGGTTTTTAAACACCCCTCCTTTTCACAGAAACAGCAGCAGAAAGAAGCCCTCATTGTCTTCTTCAACAGAACGGCAGAAGCTAAAATCCCATGTGTCATGTAAGTAGTCTCTAGGGTTCACCTTTTGTTGTCGCTCATGTTTAAAAGCAATGATTATGGGATGGGACAGAGGGATGGCTCAGGGAGTACGGTGCTTGTAACACAAGCAGGATGACCTGAGTTTGGATCCTAAGCACTCACGTAGAAAGCCAGGGGCCCTGGCACACACCTGTAACCCCAGCTGAGGGGAGACCAAGATGCACTGAGGCCTGCAGCTGGCTGGCCATGGCACACACCTGTAACCACAGCTGAGGGGAGACCAAGATGCAGTGAGGCCTGCAGCTGGCTCGCCATGGTACACACCTGTAACCACAGCTGAAGGGAGACCAAGATGCACTGAGGCCTGCAGCTGGCTGGCCATAGCACACACCTGTAACCCCAGCTGAGGGGAGACCAAGATGCACTGAGGCCTGCAGCTGGCTGGCCATAGCACACACCTGTAACCCCAGCTGAGGGGACACCAGGATGAACTGAGGCCTGCAGCTGGCTGGCTCTGTCAGTGATCTCTAGGTTCAGTAAGAGACCTTTTAACTGAGGCCACTCAAAAGAGACTAAGGAAGAAGTCTGATGTTGCCCTCTGACCTCCCTACACACTGGCACACATGTGCACAACCTTACCACAGACAGAACTTGAGGCAATCCTAACAATGTGCACTTTGCCTGGTGGTTTTAGTTGCTTGACATTCATGTTGTGTGGTAGGATAATGGCCCTCGTGATCCCCTCACAATGAAAGCACATTTCGTGTGAGCGAGCAGTGCCACACTGGCTGTGAGACCGAGATCTGCATGTAGAGAAAGAAAGGGACGTGCTTGGTCCTTTCACTCACCCCCCAGATCCTCTGACAACCCACCTGTACCCAAATTGTCCCTGCTGACCCATTGCTGATATGCTGCTAAGTATCAGATGACAAGGGGACGGTTCTTTGCCACATTCCCTCCAGGGCCTGTGGGGTGCCTCGCTGCAGTTGTTAGGCCCACAGCTGTCCATTTTCCTTAGAATTTTAAATATAACCATTAAACACTCATTTGTTGGTTGGTTGGTACTGGGTTTTGGTTGGGTTTTTTTTGTACTGTTCAAGCTCAAACCTACAGCACTGTTCAGAGCCAGCAAGCACACTATGTTGAACTGCATCCCAAGCTTAAGTCCAGTCATCTTGCTCCCGCATAGACCTGGGCCATGCCTCGTGAACGCCTTCTCAAAACTCCAAGTAAATGTGTACTGCTTTATTGTTTCTAAGCAGTTTTTACCTCAGTGTGTTTCACACTCAGAGCCTCTTTGTGGAATGTGACCACAGTGGCCCCTTTGTTAAGTGTAGGTACTGAGAAAATCTCATGTGAGTCTCTAGTCCTCCGAGTCACACACGTCTAATGAGTAGAAATTCGATGGTGCATTGTAAAATCCTGACTTCCACTGTTCCCCACTGCTTCTCTTTGCCCCTCTTTGCCGCTGTTTTCTTTTTAACGGAGCTCTTTCAGTGAAACAGACAACCATGTTGTAGTAGGCGAGCATGTCTATTCTGGTGAAACAGAAACTTGAAATAAGCAGAGCAGTTAAGCTGTGTCAGATGTGGAGGGGAAAGGGCCATTAGGGAAATTGGGGCCAGAGGTTTTTATGAGCTGACCAAGTTGATTTTGTGACCCTGTGGTTTTTCAATGTTGTGGCAATAAACTTTCACTTATATCATGGCAAATTTTATGTCTCTCAGAATAATTAGATTCTGTTAATACGGTAGTTACAAATTGCAGTCTAATTTGATACTTTGGTCAGTTGTAATTTTGTTTGAAAATGATTCTTAGATGTTTACTTAGATGTAGACAGTTCACTTGCCTATACAGCCCTGGTTATATCATAGGAATCTGTAGAGACCTGTCCTTCCCAAAGAAAGCCTTGCCTACTTGGCCAGGATGAGTCCCTATCTAGGGATGACCATGGGCTAGGTGAGGGCCCTGGTGTCACAAGGAGCGAGCAATAGTTACCTGACAGGTCACCTCTCCTTTGAGATTATGAGCTTCAACATGGTGCTAATCCAAGAGGAACAGAGCTGACTGAGTGACTCTTTACCCTATAGGTTCCCAGCAATGGCCTCCTGCCTTTAAGACAAGGCTTGTAGATAAATACATAGATAAAGTTAAGAAAAAACATAGTTGGGGCTGGAGAGATGGCTCAGTGATTAAGAGCACTAACTGTTCTTGTAGAGCATCCAGATTCAGTTTCTAGCACCCATGGATGTTACTTTTAAAAACAAAATTCCCAAACATTCAATTTTACCAATAAAGACTCAGGAGCTTGATGCTGGGGTGAAAGCCTGCTAGCACAGAGAGGCAGAGAAAGCACCAAGCTGTTCTTCCTACTCAGCCAACATCCCAGAAGGAAAAAGCCCCTTTTCCACGCTGTCTTAAAAACTCTTCAAACTCAATAGCCCTCCTTCCTCTGTTTCCTTCTGTACTCCCTGTCAACTAGTTGCTTTCTCTGCCTCTTGACCTATGGTTGGCTGTAGCTCTTGCTTACAAAAAGCTCTTGGGTTAAAGGTGTGTGCTAGGGCTGAGCCACACCACAACAAGAAACAGGTTTTTGTAGTTCACAATCTTGGAGTTTACAATGAGATCAAATATCCTGCAACACATGTCATCCCTCCCGGTTGTTTGTAACCCTATTTCCAGGGTATTTGACACCCTCTCTGGCCTTTGTGGGTGCTGCACACATGGTGCACATACACACATGTAGGCAAACACTCAAATAAATAAACAATTTTTAAAAAACAAACATAGTGGATAGAAAAATTAAATTAATGGAAAAACCAAGTAAGTGGGATCCTCCCACTTTGTTCCCTTATCTGGAAAAAGAACTCCTTGGCACTGCTAGAACTACTGGCTCTGTCATCTGTGGTCTCAGTAGAAGGGAGGAGGAGAGTCACCCCTAAATGTCTTTTCTCTATTACCATTTATTTCTCAACGTTGAGCTTACAGGGATTTGTGTCAAGAACTCCTTGACCCCCTTCGAATGGTACTGAAAACAGATTAAACAGCAGCTAACCTGCACGCTGATGATTATTATAGTAATGTACGTGACATGAATCCCACATAGAAACTCATACCAGAGACACATGGAGCTCCTGCTTATAGAGAATGGCTTCTGTATATAAGATAGCTAGAAAGTATAAACTCTTTTACACATGTCAGAAGATGCTTTTCCCCTTTTACTCTGTCCATATGACCTGGTGTGAGGATGGGCAGGAGAGGGCAGGTATCTTGTAGGTTTTTACCATCACTTTTTGGTAACTACAATTATATGTTTAATCTGCTTTGTCATCATTGTCAAATACAGTGAATATATCCTGGACCTTTTGGAGAGTGGACGAGAGAAGTTTCTAGTGTTTGCACACCATAAGGTGGTTCTGGATGCAGTTGCTAAGGAACTTGAGAGGAAGGTAAGCCCCCTCTGAAGCCTGGTGTGGGGTCTTGACTTCTGCGATTTGTATGTCAGACTGTTCTGCGCAGCATCAGGTCAGGACTAAGGAAAGAAGTGGGGCTGTGGCTTCTAGAAACATTGCTGAGGGCCTTCTGAGGATTGTCAAGTGTCTCCCCACACGAGGGTGCCCTGACAGCCCTACCGTGAGCAGGCGCCTTGCTTTAAGTGTCTCCGGGGACTCTTCCATTCTCTGCATTCAGAACACAACTACCCTGCAGGAAAATGGCAGTCCCTTTATGTGACTGTCCTCCTTGTCATTACCCAGGTGCCTTTCTTGATTGCATGTGGCAGAGTCTGGCTTTTCCGTAGCGTTTGGTGGATCTTTTGATAGCGTGAGCAACAGCTATCCGGAGGGAGTTCCAAGGCTGTGCATTAGAATGAAACACTGCATCTTCATCCCTCCTCACTTTTGCTTTAGTTTAGGGTGATACATGTCCTTTATCTTTCTCCACTACCTGTACTTCTATGATGTTTTAGGGACACAGTAAAATCCAACACCTGTGGATCTCCCACGCAAGCTGAAAACGGGAAGTGTCACTGTACTACATCAAAACTTAGGTGTTTTTTTTGTTTGTTTGTTTATTATTGTTTTGGTTTTTTTTTTTTTTTAAGATTTGTTTAATTTTGGTGGTACTGAAGACTGAATCCAGGACATCTTGAACACTGTGCATGTGATATGCCACTGAACTACATTTCCTGGCCTCTATACCTTTTTTTTTTTTTTTAAAGGACAAGGTCTTACTAATTTATTGAGACTAGTTTGAACTCACTATGTAGTCAGACGGGCCTTGAACTCCCTGTGCCTGTGGTGGCGGGCTGTGCCACCAGTCCTAGGTGATTTGTTTAATTGTTGATTACATTTATGTGTGTGTGTGTGTGTTGGGGGGGTGCCTGTGGAGGCCAAAGGCACTAGATCCCCTGAAGGCTAGAGCTACAAGCAGTTGTGAACCACCCTAATCTGGGAGTAGGAACTGAACTCTTCACCTCTGGAAGACCAGTAACATGCTCTGAACCGCTGTACCATCTCTCCAGCCCCTTGTTTGTTTGTTTGTTGTTATGTTGTTTTTGTTTTTCGAGACAGGGTTTCTCTGTATAGCAAGAGCCCTGGCTGTCCTGGACTCATTTTGTGACCAGACTGGCCCTGAACTCACAGAAATCCACCTGCCTCTGCCTCCTGGGTGCTGGGATTAAAGGCCACCATGCCCAGCTCACCCCCTGGCTATTAAGTAATAAAACCAAGATGTTTCTAACCACAAAATAAAAGAGAGTTTGGAAGCAAACTGATATAAGGGAATATGCTAGGGAGACTAGCAGCGCTGTATAACATAGAAACAATGGTTGCTATGAACACAAAGCCAATTCTGGTTTCTAGTGGAAATAGAAAGTGACTGAAAGAAGAAACAGCAGCGGCTGTTTTAAAAATTCAGCTCCACCAGTAACTAAGTAAAACAGTGGATGGATCCTTTCTTTTTATGAGACAGGATCTTGCTATGTAGCCCAGGCTAGCCTCACACTTGAAATCCTCCTGCCTCTATCCTCTGAAAGCTAGAATCACAGGTGTGCAGTAGCAGTAGCACATTTGACAAAAGTTTGTTTTCCTTCATCAGATGAGCCAGGGCTTTAAAAGTGTTGCATTGCTGATAAAGTGCATTATGTTGACATGTCTCTTACTTATTTATCAGAAAGCAGCCTGGCAATCATAGCAAGACTCTTACTTTTTTTTTTTCCTTTTTCTACGGTATTTGAGTTTTAGGAAGCTAAGGGAATAAGTAAATGCTGGCTTTATTGCAGTGCCATTGCCATGTGATAGAGCACTCATAAAGTGTACAGACGGATAAGACAGTGAGCACATCCATTACCCTCTGCCCTGGTTTCCTGCCACCCCTGTCATCTTTCCCTCTTGCCCCTTCCTGCTCTTCTCTCTCTAGGCTCTACTGATCTGCACTCACACTTGATTGTTTTGTATCTTTTGGAGTTTGACATAAATGTAGAATCATTCAATATATACTCTGTGATCAAGGAGCCATTCACCACCATTATGGAGATGAATACATAAAAAACTGTCACTGATGAAAAAACATGTGAAAGAGCATCCATGTACACACAAGGGCATATTCACGCACCCATACACACACACACACACACACACACACACACACACACAGAGGCATGCACACACCACGCACACACGCACGCACAGATAGCATGGGAAATCTGACGATAGCTGGGTTGTATTAAAGTTGGCATCCTGGTGGTAATACTATTGTATACTTTTACAAAAGGCTACAGCATGGGAAATTGAGCCCCGTGTACAGAAGGTCTGTTTGTATTATTTCTTATGACAGTGTGTGCTTATACCATTGTGTTAGTCCAACGTTCAATTTCATAAAAGCAGATACAACCCTGAATGAATGCCAAGGGGTCTGTCTGTGGACCCTACCTAGCCGAGCTAGCTGGGCAGCTCCTGATGCTGTCGCAGCCCACCTCAGTTTCTCCATTGTCATGCAGCAAGTTCAGCTCATCCGAATTGATGGCTCCACCCCCTCAGCAGAACGCGAGGATCTATGCCAGCAGTTCCAGCTGTCCAAAGGGCACGCCGTGGCAGTGCTGTCCATCACTGCTGCCAACATGGGCCTCACCTTCTCCTCAGCTGATCTGGTGGTGTTTGCCGAGCTGTTTTGGAACCCAGGGGTAAGGAATGTAGTTATCGGGTATCCCACTGGTCGTGCTCAGGCCTGAGAGATACAAGGTCAACAATAAATGAATAAGAAAAGATATTATCCTTGGGCGGGAGAGATAGCTCAGCAGTTAGGAGTATTCCCAGCATCCGTATGGTGGCTCACAACCATCTGTGATTTCAGTCTCCAGGTGACTGTACTGGCCTCCATGAGTACCAGGTATACATGAGGTGCATATGCATGCAGGCAAAACATTCATACACATAAAAATAATTTTTTTTTTTTAAAGAAGACTACATGCTCTGCAAGTGTTCCTAGCACTGAGTCCTGTCTTTCTCTGGTTACTTTTGTGTTTGTACCTGTTGATATTCACTTGTCTCAAGCATTGCAAGTCTGCTGGGCAGTTTTCAGGTCTCCACAGCACCCTCCAGGGTCATTGACTCTGCCTTCCTGATGGGGAAGCCCTGTTGCAGAGGGCTAGAAAGGTCCTAGCCTTCATCTCCTCTGTGAGGAAAGCAGGCACAGGAAGCCCAAGTAGAGATCCTGACCTGTAGAGCTAAGCCTTTAGAGGCACTCATCCAGGCCTCTTTTGTTAATTGTCTGGGTGAGCTGTTTGAGTAGGGGCCTCAGGTGGAGTGACAGCACCAGGTGTTTGCTTGGTGTCATTGTACCCTTGAGTGACTGATAACCAAGGGCTGTGATGGCAGAGCTAAGACCTTTGGATTCATAAAAATTTCTTCTGAGTCTCAGAAAAGTAATTTCCCCTCTAATTTTCTGACATGTTGTTTTTACTGGCCACATTTTTGTTTTGTTTTGTTTTGTTTTTTGAGACAGGGTTTCTCTGTGTAGCCTTGGCTATCCTGGCCTCTCTTTGTAGACCAGGCTGGCCTTGAACTCACAACAGTCCACCTGCCTCAGCCTCCCAAATGTTGAGATTAAAGGTGTGTGCCACCACTGCCCAGCACTGGCCACATTTCAACCATTGCTTTGATAATGGGTAGGCTCGAAGGTTGAGACCATTCATAAAACAGTATCTTGGTTTCAGTGATTAAGGTGCTTACCAGCACATAGAAGCAGCACCCACCCCTAATTATCATGCAGGACCCCTTTCCTAGATGTGATGCACCTAGAAATTTGGAAGATAACTTTTAAATTTCAGATACATTTTTATTTTATGCACATGATCATTTTTCTTAAATGTATGTCAGCGCACCACGTGCATGCCTCGTGCCCCTTGGCAGTCAGAAGAGAGCATCACATCCCCTGGAATTCAGTTGTAGATGGTGTGCGCCACCAGCTCCTCTTCAAGAACAGGCACTCTCAACTGCTGAGGCCCATCTGCAGACCCTGGAAGATAACTTCTAAGTTCCCAAAGAGAAATGGAAGTGGGCCTGTTTCTGTCATTTATCCCTCAGCACAGACTGGAGGCAGAGCCTGTATGCATGCTTTCCTCACAAGCCCTGGCACAGTGCCCAAGCCTGGCTTCTGCTACAGATGTCAGGCCCTGAGGCTTGCTTGAGTCTCGCTCAGTTTTATAAGAGATAGGGGAATGCTTTATAGAGGAAGCTCACTGGGGCTTGATGGGTAGATGGCCCTCACTGAGGTGGGCTGGGCTCCCTAAGGCCTTTCCTTAACTGTCTTGGTTCCTGGGCACACAGATACTGATCCAGGCCGAGGACCGAGTGCACCGCATTGGACAGACAAGCTCGGTGGGCATTCACTACCTCGTGGCAAAAGACACAGCAGATGACTATCTATGGTATGTCTGGGTGTGTGGCCTGGAGGAGGAGTTGAACTGGCATGGGTCAGAGAGTGTGGCCTCTTTGCTCCTTCAGTACTTGTGCTTTCACTGAGGCTGGTTTCTGACACTTACTGCTTCCCATGGCCAGGCTTGGCTTTTTTTGTTCGTTGGTTTGTTTGCTTTGTTTGTTTGTTTGTTTGAGACAGGGTTTCTCTGTGTAGCCTTGGCTGTCCTGGACTCACTTTGTAGACCAGGCTGGCCTTGAACTCACAGCAGTCCACCTGCCTCTGCTTCCCAAGTGCTGGGATTAAAGGCGTGCATCACCACCGCCCAGTTTGGCTTTCATCACTAATGTTTCCCACAGGGAAAATCCAGTGAGAATAAAGGGAAGTAGCTCCTCCCACTGGCCCAAGAGGGAGAAGAACTTAGACATTCAATAAAGTTTAACTTAGGAACACTCCACTGGAGCCAGGTGTGTGTCGCAAACCTTTAATCCCAGCACTTGGGAGGCAGAGGCAGGTGGATTGCTGTGAGTTTGAGGCCAGCTTGGTCTACAAAGTAAGTCCAGGATGGCCAAGGCTGCACAGAGAAACCCTGTCTTCAAACAAACAAACAAACAAACAAACAAACAGTACTCTGCTCACAGCTACAGCAGTTTTTAAATGGGGACAGTGTTCTTTTCTCTCTTATGATGTGCTATGATCTAATAGTCACTTCTTTCAAGGCTAGGCATGGAGAAAGTGGTTTGTTCTGAACCGCATAGTGCTTCGTGGCAGGCTTTAGCTGTGTGTATGTGTGTGTTTGTGTGTGTGTGTGTGTGTGTGTGTGTGTGTTGGGGGAGGGGCGGGGCTGTTAGCAAGGATTGAGCATAGTGCCTCGCATACGCTAAGCAACTTCTCTGCCTCTAAACTTTATCACCCAACCCTTCTTATCTTTCATTTTGAGGCAGGCTCTCACTAAGTGCCTAAGCTGGCCTTGAGGTTCCTCGGTAGTCTTGGACTGTCAATCCTTGAGCCTCAGACTTCCTGTGGTGCTGAGATTACAGACTTGCTACACCAGGCCTAAGGGGCTACATTTCAATCCTTGAAGTTTGTGTCTATCATCTAAGTAAAACTCCTCCAGGTTCTTTCTCAGTCCTTTCCTCTTTTCCTGATGTGAAGTTCCTCGGTTATCCCACTAGTGCCTGCTCTCCATGTCTGTGCTCAGCCCGGTGACTATGGAGCTCACCTCCACAGCGCAGACTTGTCACCCTACTTCTGCTCTTTGCAAATGAATTTGCTCAGGGGATAGCTCCTAACAGCAAACTCAGATTCATACCGTAATGAGGCAGGATTAATCTCCTGGCATTATGTACAAGGAGTGGACTGTTTCCAGTCGAGACAGGGAAAGTATTTCAGGAAGGACTAAAAGCTGCAAAGATGTGCCACATTACAGTTCCGTCAAAATCAAGGGGCGTCATTTAGTCAGTCTGTGGGTTCTGGGTAGGTTGTGTTTACCTCAGCTCATTTCTCCTTCACAGGCCTATGATTCAAGAGAAGATTAAAGTTCTGGGGGAAGCCGGGGTTTCTGAAACCAATTTCACAGAAATGACGGAAGCTACTGATTACATCTACAAGGTAATGCCAGCAAGTCACCCCTTGTCACTATATAAAGTAAAGCCGTGAGCTGGCTGCCAAGCTCTTGGGTCCTGAGAGGGGAAGAACAGGCAGGCCTGCATTTACTCTGTGCATGCGTGTCCATCACATCTCTTATGAGGAAGTGGTGGTTGTTCCTGCTGCTTCTCACTTGCCCTAAAGACTCCTCAGAACCAAGACTGAACTGCTGTCTCTTTCATCAGGCCACGAGCAAAAGATGGAAAATTCCCCATGGTAACTGTTGAGTTGTCCCCGGCAGTAAGACAGCAGTAGCAGCACCAGCATGGCCACCACAGAATTGTCCCAGCACAGTCACATAGCATGTGAGCCAGCCCAAGTCTTTCCACCTCAACCCACAATTCCTTCTGTTAAAAAAATGTACGAGGCCAGAGAACACTCTCCCATGACAGGTGCACGCTATCACACTATCAGAGGTGCCAAAAGGAGGCTTCTTGGCCCTGGAGAGGATGGAGCCATCATGCCTTGCCACATCCTATACACCTTGGTCCTGGAGCCTGACTGAGGCGACTAGAGAATGGAAAAAGAAGAGACACACAGACAGGAAAGCTGGGATCCAGTGGCCATGCTTATTCTGCAAGCAGCAGCAGCTACTACAGAACAAGGCAGAAACTCATCGCGTTTACAGTGTTGAGGAGGACCAGCTAATATTGGGAGGAGGCTTATGTGGGAAGTAACCCCAGATTACAGTCATCCTGGAGGGGGTAGCTGTAGTTGTTGGTTTTTGCCCACCCTGGTCATTTGTTTGTAAATACCCTGTCAACACTCACACTTGGAGCAGAGGAGGCTTTGCCATTTCCATGGGTCTGGGGCGATGGGTCCTTGACACAGCCGTGCCCATGTTGACAGCACATAACCAGTCACTCAGGTCTTCATGTGGCTACCACTTAAAAGTCTGAGGTTCTTATTGCTCATTTGCTTTTGTTGTGTGTGTGCGCGTGCGCATGCGTGCATATGTGTACAATTATTGAAATAATTGGCTCTTTGAGTTAGTCTCTCCTATGGCCCAGGCAAGTCTTGCACTCATGTTCCTTCTGTGTCAGCGTTCTGAATACTAGCGGATTACAGGCCTGAGATACCACATTCAACAGACACCATAGTTTTGCATGTTGACCATATGTCTTAGGGTATTATTGCTGTGAAGAGATACCATGGCCAAGGAAACTCTTATAAAGGAAAACATTTCATTGGGGCTCGCTTACAGTTTCAGAGGTTTAGTTTATGGCGGGAAGCATGGCGGTGCGCAGGCAGGCATGGTGCTGGAGAAGGAGCTGAGAGCTCTACATCTAGGTCTGCAAGCAGCAGAAAGAGAACTGAACCCCTAGTGACACGCTTCCTCAGTCAAGGCCACACCAACTCCAAGGCCACACCTCCTAATAGTGCCACTCGCTATGGACCAAGCATTCAAACACTTGAGTCTATATGGGGGCTTTCCTATTCAAATCACCATACCATAACATACCCTTTTAGACAAAAACAGGAGCTGAGACACCATTAAAATGGCCGTACCTTGGAGTTTTGAGGATACTTTGATACATCTGGGTGGTGACTATGCTAAGGACACACCTAAGTTACTAAAGCCCTTTGAAAAGAGAAGGCTTGCTTCTGAAGGATTCTCGTCAACCCTTTTCTTATCCTGCCCTTTCTCTCAGAAACTTTGAACCCATTAAAAACTTTCTGCCCAAAATACAAGTGCAGAGTGATACAAATGAGACTTACCAGTGTTTATTTTGATTAAAACTTTATCAGCTTACCTATCTTTACTAAGACAGGGCTGAGAATTTCATTAGCAACTGCAAAGAGAAAATGCTACCTCCTTCATGGAGACAAAAGCAAAAGAGCTTTGTTCAGTAAAAACAGCCTTCCTTCCAAGAGGGGAAATGAAAGAATAATCTGATCTTGGAACTTATTCCAGCTATTTATGCACGTTCCAGGTCATGACTAGTGTTGTCACCCTCATGATCAGTTGGGCATGAGCAGGCACTTCTGCTGGACTGGGTGGCCTTGCTTTGTGAAGTTGCCCTGACTTTTCGTGTGCTCACAGATGGGCCGATAAGTGCATCCTTCAGAGGAAGGACGTGAAGCCTTAATGGTCTTCAGATACTACTTCCGGTTCTGAAAGGCTGGGATGCTGGGGCACAGGTTAGTGCAGCCATCTGGAGTTCTTACGTGACATGCTCCCCTGACCAGCTTTCAAGGCTGTCCATCAGTGTGGAGGAATTCTGTTAGGAAATAGTGACTGCTTACATAGAGACCTAATTGCAGAGACTCAGAAAGCCAGAGAAGCAACTGCAGTCTTGAGGCGGACCTACGAGAGCCCGTGACGCAACAAAGGGAGTCTTGTTAAAGGGTTGCTTGGGAGTCAGATGAGGCTTCTGCAGGTGGGAAGAAGCCAGGCGCAGAAATGCAATTGAGCTGTTGTAGTCCTTGCATGTACCAAATGATATATATATGGCTCAAGTTACAAATAACTTGAGGGGTTGGAGAGATGGTGCACTGGTTAAGAGCACCCACTGCTCTTCCAGAAGACCAGGGTTCAGATCCAGGTGTCCACACTGGATAGCTCATAACTGCCTATAACCTCAGGGATCTGATGCCTGCCTTTGGCCTCCTTAGGCACCTACATCCACAGCCTATGTACACACATACATAAAAAAGCAACTGGTTAAGAAAAGTGATGGCAGGAGTAAACCTGTTGAGCCAAAGAACATACTGGCAATTTCAAGCAGAGGGATTATGAAAATACTGGTAGATTTGTAAAATGTCGAGAGGAAGCTTTGTTGGGATCTAGAAATTAACCAAATATTTTTATTATTACATTTATTCATTATTCATGTGTATGTGGCTATGGCTGTATCTGTGTCTGTCTGTCTGTCCGTCCACAGGCATAGCCCATGGCACACACATGCACACAGGAGTTGGTCCTCTCCTCTCATATGCAGGTACCAGGAATTGAACTTGCGTCAGAGGCCCTAGCAACAAGCATTTTTACTCGCTGGGCCATCTCCCTCGCTCAACATTTGATTTTAAACAGTTTTATGGATCTGTGGGTTTCCACAATGATGTTAAAAATGCACTCCTGGACCATGAGATACTCAGCATTAAGAGTTTAGACTCAGCAGCCACGTGGTGGCGCTCGCCTTTAATCGCAGCACTCAGGAGGCAGAGGCAGGCGGATCGCTGTGAGTTCCAGGCCAGCCTGGTCTACAGAGCAAGTTTAGGACAGCTAAGGCTACACAGGGAAACCCTGTCTCAAAAAAAAAAAAAAAAAAAAAAAAAAAATTTAGACTCAGCTGGACGTGGTGGCTCACGCTTTTAATCCCAGCACTCAAGAGGCAGAGGCAGGCGGATTGCTCTGAGTTCAAGGCCAGCCTGGTCCTCAAAGAGAGCGCAGGACACCAGAGCTCTGGTGTTGGGGGGGTGGGGTGAGAGGGGGTGGAGAAAAAAATAAAAAAGGAGTTCAGACGCAGCCTGTCACATGTCATAGCCATCACTGCTAGGCTTGGCTTCGACATGGCCAGGGATGGGCAGAGGTACATGGTGTGCGTGGTGATCCTCTGTAGCTTTAACATCAGATACAAGGACAGGCGTCCACTCTGAAAATGAAGTATGCTGTATCACAGAAGATGAGTAACAGTTTAACCACCTTCCGTTTAGAAAGACTCAGGCTCAGGAAGAAGTGAGACGAGTGGAGCTATGGTAAGAATGAGGTGTGGATATGGAAAATTAGAAGGAAGGGAGAGACCCTTCTTGTCGTGCATCTTACTGTGAGAGCGGCCTCTTTGTGGCACCCATCTTTTCTGTTTACCTCTCGCCAGTGCGCAGCAGAGAGGACACTGGAAAGGTGGGCGTCTCTTCAGGTTGTTGGCTTACTGCCAGTCTGATGAGCATGCAGTTCCCGGGGTGAATACTATGCTGTCGTGAGGGTCAGGGTTAGGCCTAGCTTCCTCCTCTTACATTCTCTCCTCTTTCTCTTATAAAGGACCCAAAGCAGAAGACCATCTACGACCTGTTCCAGCAGTCCTTTGAAGACGATGGAAATGACATGGAACTTCTAGAGGCGGCAGAGTCCTTTGAACTAGGAAGTATTTCAGGAATCTCTGGAAGTAGTTCTCAGGATCTGGGGGACCTCCTGGATGAAGGCACTTTAGAAAACAGTCCACCAAAGAAAAGGAGATTTGATTTTTTTGATAATTGGGACAGCTTTACCTCTCCCTTTTGAAAAGATGAAAGAAAGGAAAGAACAAAAGGAAACATCCAAAAATCATGGGAATCATTGAAATAAAGTATTTTTTTTTAACAGCCTGTATTCCTTTTGCCATGCAGCAGGAAAGTACAAGGCCAGTAGGTACCAGCATTTCCCTTGCTGTGTTCCTAGACAGGAGCCTGCTTGAAGGCTTAGTTACTTAACTTTTCTCGATTAAAAGAGACAGTGGCTTAGAGTAGTCATAATTTACATTCTTAAATAATGAGGTGCTCCCTATACAACGCCTAATATCTAGTAAAAATGTCAATGGCTGCAGTTATTAAGCACCTCATAATACCAAGCACTGTCCAAGGTAGTGTCTACCTAAACCAAAGAAAAAGCACATGCCTTTGTAGGGTTGGTTTATCCAACAGGAGAAGCAGCAGTGATGGCAAGTCTTCTTTCCTAATATGTGCTACTTATGGACACTGAAATGTAAAGTTTGGTTTTTCATGTCATGAATTTATTTTGATTTTTAAAACCACTACAGATACGGAAAAAAAAATCTAAGATCACACACTTAGAGAAACAGGCATACATGATGCTGCAGTTACTTAGAGCTGATTTCGTGGGAGCCATTTGTAAATCCTCAAGCTTGCTGTTTAGAGAGAATAGTCCAGTTTAATGAAGTCACTCTGAGCATAAACAGTGTCTTCCTATTAGGAAGCATCTTGTCTGGCTACTGTCGCATTCTTAAAAAAATATATATATATACAAATATATATATATATATAATTTATTTTAGCTTTGGTATGGAATTACAAACAGTTGTGAGCTGCCATGTGGGTGCTGGGAATTGAACCAGGGTCCTTTGAAAGAGCAGACAGTGCTCTTAACCACTGGGCTATCTCTCCAGCCCCACTGTCACATTCTTATGCACTGTCTTGTCCCATCCCCTCCCCCACCCCACCAAACCAGAGCCTATGCCAGGGGAGACAGTTAATTTGCTGACCGGTGATCCATTTTAGACTATAGAATCAGGGTAAAGAGTTCGCCCAGCAGTTGTGCCTGGCTAGGAGGCCGAGATTGGACAGGAGGGCCATTGCAAATGGTTGTTTATCCACACTGCAGCTACAAAGCATGAACCACAATTTGTTTGCACTAACACAAATAGTTTTTTGCTGCACAGCTGCTGCAAGCAGACACAGTTTACATGGGGAGTTTTCCAGTGTTAGCCTGGTTTCCTTCTGGAAAAACATGGCTGCCACTCGGCCTCTGCTATTCTTCCACCCTAAGGAGGCAAAGGGGTGATGCTGGGCCTGACATGGAACCCAGATGCGTTACACACATTCCTACCCTGTATGACAGTCCAGCCACTGTGCCTGTGGTTGTCTTCTTGTGCCCAGGCTAAAGAAAGGAACTTTAGGAGAATCGAAGGCAGATCTGTTGTAGTCCTGGAGCATGGAACAGGCAAGACAAATCTGAAAGGCATTGAGAGAGCATCTCCACGGTATAATCACCACCACGGAGCCAGTGCCCACTGGACACCGCAAGCTTGTGGCATCCTCCGAAGACCTTACAGAGTGTGTGGTTTTCTGTACAGTGGAGAAAACAAGCCCAGTGACAAGTTTTCAAATGCAGAAGAAAGAACACAAGTCTAGAAGACACTTTCTGGTTGCATAACCTCAGGCAAATCATGCGATCTCCCTGAACCCTAGTTCTTAGCTTGTCCAGAACACCACCACCCCCAATCCCACCCAATTCTAGAGTAAGTGGATTGACCTTGGAAGACAAGGAAATTCAGACTTTTGAAACTATAAGCCTATCACATGATGTCATATGAAAGAACAAGTTCCCAGTCAGCAAATAGGCTTGCCCTTAGCATGCCAGCTTGTTGGGACCTAGCTTCGGCACTATATATAGGTCAGGGTAAACTGAGGCAGGTGGCTGTAGAGTTGGTGATAGAGGTCAGAGGCCGATAGCGCCTAGTGGGATTTGGGCACTGGAGGCATCCAACAGCCATGGGCAATCAAAAGGAAACCAAGAGGAGGAAGCCAGAGCTGATGACTCCTTGTGACTCCAGTACTGCTGGTTACTGGAGAGAAGCCTCGAATTCTTTTAACTCTTTTGCCTCTTCTGGGCCAGAGCAGATGGCTCCTGGTGGGGCCGTCAAAAAAGAAAAGAGAGAAGAAGGAAATAATACGCCGCCACACAGGTGGAGGAAGCAAAGGCAAGCTCAAAACGGACAAGCTCCAGCAAGCTTCAACAACTTCACACATATACATACATACACACACACACAGACATATAGACATACATACACACACACCACAGACATATAGACATACATACACACACACAGACATATAGACATACATACATACACACACAGAGACATATAGACATACATACACACACAGACATATAGACATACATACATACACACAGACATATAGACATACATACACACACACAGACATATAGGCATACATACACACACAGACATATAGACATACATACACACACAGAGACGTATAGACATACATACACACACAGACATATAGACAGACATACATACACACAGACATATAGACATACATACACACAGACATATAGACATACATACACACACACCACAGACATATAGACATACATACACACACACAGACATATAGACATACATACATACACACACAGACATATAGACATACATACACACACAGACATATAGACATACATACACACACACAGACATATAGACATACATACACACACACAGACATATAGACATACATACACACACACACAGACATATAGACATACACACACAGACATATAGACATACACACACACAGACATATAGACATACATACACACACAGACATATAGGCATACATACACACACACAGACATATAGACATACATACACACACACAGACATATAGACATACATACACACACACAGACATATAGACATACATACACACACAGACATATAGACATACACACACACAGACATATAGACATACATACACACACACAGACATATAGACATACATACACACACACACAGACATATAGACATACATACACACACACCACAGACATATAGACATACATACACACACAGACATATAGACATACATACATACACACAGACATATAGACATACATACACACACACCACAGACATATAGACATACATACACACACAGACATATAGACATACATACATACACACACAGACATATAGACATACATACACACACACACAGACATATAGACATACATACACACACACACAGACATATAGACATACATACATACACACAGACATATAGACATACATACACACACACCACAGACATATAGACATACATACACACACAGACATATAGACATACATACATACACACAGACATATAGACATACATACACACACACCACAGACATATAGACATACATACACACACAGACATATAGACATACATACATACACACACAGACATATAGACATACATACACACACACACAGACATATAGACATACATACATACACACACAGACATATAGACATACATACATACACACACAGACATATAGACATACACACACACACACACAGACATATAGACATACATACACACACACACAGACATATAGACATACATACATACACACACAGACATATAGACATACACACACACACACAGACATATAGACATACATACATACACACACAGACATATAGACATACACACACACACAGACATATAGACAGACATACACACACACAGACATATAGACATACACACACACACACACACAGACATATAGACACACACACACACAGACATATAGACATACATACATACACACCCAGACATATAGACACTACACACACACACACAGACATATAGACATACATACACACACAGACATATAGACATACATACATACACACACATAGACATATAGACATACATACACACACAGACATATAGACATACACACACACAGACATATAGACAGACATACACACACAGAGACATATAGACATACACACACACACACACAGACATATAGACACACACACACACAGACATATAGACATACATACACACACACACAGACATATAGACATACATACACACACACCACAGACATATAGACATACATACACACACAGACATATAGACATACATACATACACACAGACATATAGACATACATACACACACACCACAGACATATAGACATACATACACACACAGACATATAGACATACATACATACACACACAGACATATAGACATACATACACACACACACACAGACATATAGACATACATACATACACACACAGACATATAGACATACATACATACACACACAGACATATAGACATACACACACACACACAGACATATAGACATACATACACACACACACAGACATATAGACATACATACACACACACAGACATATAGACATACATACATACACACAGACATATAGACATACATACACACACACAGACATATAGACATACATACACACACAGACATATAGACATACATACATACACACAGACATATAGACATACATACACACACACCACAGACATATAGACATACATACACACACAGACATATAGACATACATACATACACACACAGACATATAGACATACATACACACACACAGACATATAGACATACATACATACACACACAGACATATAGACATACATACATACACACACAGACATATAGACATACACACACACACACACAGACATATAGACATACACACACACACACAGACATATAGACATACATACACACACAGACATATAGACATACATACATACACACACATAGACATATAGACATACATACACACACAGACATATAGACATACATACATACACACAGACATATAGACATACACACACACCACAGACATATAGACATACATACATACACACACAGACATATAGACATACATACACACACACACAGACATATAGACATACATACACACACACCACAGACATATAGACATACATACACACACACACAGACATATAGACATACACACACACACACAGACATATAGACATACATACACACACAGACATATAGACATACACACACACACAGACATATAGACACACACACACACACAGACATATAGACATACATACACACACAGACATATAGACATACATACATATACACAGTCACATATTGGGAGGATGGATCAAACTCCAGGGAGTGAGCCCCAACAAGCTTCAACAGTTTCACACACACGTACATATATACATGCAAACAGACAGACAGACTCTCTCTCTCTCTCTTTCTCTCTCTCCCCCATCCCTCCTTCCCTCCTGCCCCCCAAACAACATCCACCCTTTTTTTTTCTCTTAGCCTTTTTTAAAAAAAATCTTTTTGAGCCTGGCGTGGTGTTGCACACCTTTAATCCCAGTACTCGGGAGGCAGAGGCAGGCAGATGGCTGTGAGTTCGAGGCCAGCCTGGTCTACAAAAGTGAGTCCAGGATAGCCAAGGCTACACAGAGAAACCTTGTCTCAAAAAACAAAAAAAAAAACAAAAAAAAAAAAAAACAAATTAAAAAATCTTTTTGTTTTTCAAGAAAGGCTTTTTATTTGTAGCCTTGGCTGCCCTGGACTTGCTTTGTAGACTAGGCTGGCCTCGAACTCACAGAGTTCTACTGCCTCTACCTCCCTGAGTACTGGAATTACAGGTGTGTGCCACCACACCCAGCTATTCATGTATCCTTTTTATATTTCCTAAAACAAATTTCTCTATGTAAGAAAAAAACATTACCTAGCAGCCATAAGAGCAATTATTAAGAAAGATACACAAGAGTTACAGAAAGATTATTGATTACATGTTTTTCTATTAAAACTCACATTTAACTAAACATTCTTTATCTCTCATTTTACAAGTTCATTATAAGTTCAAAGCAATAGTTTTTAAATGTATTTTCCTTTTCACAAGTTCATGTGTTCTAAGCAATAGTTTTATCTGTTTTTAATTTTACAAGTTCATTATAAGTTCAAAGAAATAGAGTTTTTAAAAATATATTTTAGGACTGGAGAGATGGCTCAGAGGTTAAGAGCACTGATTACTCTTCCAGAGGTCGTGAGTTCAATTCCCAGCAACCACATGGTGGCTCACAACCATCTATACTGTGGTCTGGTGCCCTCTTCTGGCCTGCAGGTGTGCATGCAGACAGAGCACTGTATACATAATAATAAATAAATAAAATATATTTTATAGGTTAACAAGTTTGTTTGTTTGTTTTAACCAAGAAATGGGTCATCTATCTTACATCTTAGTATAGTTAAGTATGGCTTTTCTTATGGTGCACACCAACACTTGTGACGTCATCCCTGGGTTTAACTAGAATCTATAATGAATGTTTTCCTTGATCATGACTTGTCCCAAGCCTATTTTTCCTACTAGTTCAATTTACGGGCTTGTAACACATGAACGCTCACTAAACTAGTCAAGCTTTTTGCTATTATACGGGAGGAGGGGGTACTGTGGAGAGTGGCGCTTAAAATTACCAGAATCAATTCAGGAATTCTATAAAATTATTATTAGGAATCATAAGACCATCAATTCATTTAAGCATTAGTTCATAAAAGGACATCTTTATGTTCATCTTCAGGAAATTTGCCCAACAGACTTGGCTAACACCCAGGAAGCAGTCATACCAGACTATAGGCAGTGAGAGTCACCCCACATCCAGTCACACCATGCCAGATATATGAGGAATACAGCAATAACAGCATGAAAAGGCAGATCTGGAGACAAAGTCCCTGGGGCCTTGCCTTTCCAGGGTACACCCATTGTAGCCGTGCAAAATGGTAGGCTGTCGTCAAGAAGCTCACTTGCTCACTGCACGGTGTCTACCACCAGGCTTTGTATTAGTGCACTGTTTTGGTGGTGGTTTCAAGTAGACTTGGTGCCTAGAATAGTTTTGCATTTATAGAAAATTGATAGAATGACACGGACAGTTTGTATATCTTTTCACCCAATTAATGAACCTATACTTGTGGGATTCTGCTGGTTAAGGTTGAAGGCTGGCTTCTACGGAGAGCCACTTTGCACTCAGTCTATGAAGAATGGACTCCCATTTCTCAGCAGAGTCCTCACTCCACTTGATCTGGTAACCCTAGATCTTGTAAAGAGAGTCATATAGTCCTAAAAGAAAATACAGGCTTGACCCTTTCAAGATAATCAAGCACAGGGAATTACTGGAAGCACCTGACCCCGTGCTGAGATCTTAGCCTCCAGCAAATAACTCTTAATTACACCTAGGTGCTGTCCACTCACACATAAGATAATTAAGGACTGTTTTTTCCTTCCTGTGATACTGAGGCCCCATGTTACTGAGGCGCTGTACCCCCGTATGTAGATGAAGCATCCTGCCACTCTTAGCCCTAGCGATTCAGGCACATTCATCCTCATGAATCCTTCCACTGCCCAGGGGCTTATAAATCCCTGATTCACAAGTAAAGTTGGGGTTGGAGTTCTCGCTCCACGTGACCCTCTCAGACTCATCGTTCCAGGAAAAAAAGAGCTCCTAAGATATGTTGGGCTTCCAGGACTTCTAGCTGCTTGCTGGTGCTCAGAACCACTCACTCCATCGGACAAGACCAGTGCTTGGCCACTGGGGAAGCACCCACTCAGCCTGTGTCTCACCCTGGCTGCCAGCAGGTTTTGGGCATCTGTCCACATCCCTTGTTGTGCCTGGCACTGTAGATGAGCCAAAGAGCTGTTGTACTTGGATCTTCTGGGGTTCCTGAATCCCCACTTGCTATTAAGACCTGCAGTCTCATTCAGAAAAGAGCTGCTTTTAACACCCAGTGTGGAAACTCATTTCCCATCTCTCCTAGAGATGCTGGGAACATGGTTTTGTGCCCAAGTGACCTGCCGGGACCCAGACCTGCTGCCGCGGGGCGCCAAACTCTGGACCACCTAGACTGCTAGATTTATTAGATCCATGGCTAACTCAGATCTTGGTTTTCACAACGTCTTTTGTTCTGTCCCATTGTTTTATGGTACATTTAGTCATTATGTCACCTTAGACATTGATCCCTTCTGAGTTTTTGATGAACTTAACAATGCTAAGAAGTTCTGGTAACGTCTATTAGAATTTAATATTTTTTCCTCATGGTTAGAACGTGGTTATGGGGCTGTGGAGAGGACTCGGTAGGTAAAACACTCACCATTCAGGTATGATTGACAGGAGTCTCTAGAACTCACATAAGTGCTGCGTGGGTGTGGCAGCCCACTTGTAATTCCAGCACTAGGCAGGGGAAGACAACGCATCCCTGAAATAAGCCGATTATTCAGAATAGCTGGTTTGACAAGCTCTGTGGCCAACTGAGAAACCTTGACTTGATGAATAAAGTGGAGAATGATCAATGAAGACTCGTACACATGTGAACATGCATATATACACATGCACACCATACCACTGTCTACATCTCCAGAAGTATGGTAGGGTTATGAACTTGAGGGTTTGGAAGACCCTCCACATCGGGAGTGGAGGGAGCCTTGAGTGACTTTGTAAGGAATGGATAAAGTCCTGAGGGAATTTGTATTGTTGCCAAAGACTGGTCAGAGAACTGGGAAAGCCTTCCTCTGGTCTGTGTGGGAACGTTGACAATGTAAAGAAGGCTCTAGAGCAGTGGGTTGCTAATCCTGTGACTCTTTAATACAGTTCCTTATAGTGCTGTGACTCCCCTCCCCCCATTAAAATTTTCACTGCGACTTCATAACTAATTTTGCTACTGTTATGAATTGCAAATATCTGTATTTTTCGATGGTGACCACTCTGAGTCGTTCAATTGCAAAGGCATTGTGACCACAGGTTGAAAAGCACTGCTCTAGGGTCCTGGATTCAGGTAATTCGAATCTCTTCCTTACTTTATCCCCAGAGCACGGATTAGCAACATTTTCGTAACTCTTAATTCTGACAAAAATAATTGTCTCCTAGCTGAACTGCAACTTGGCCTGGTAGCAGAATCTAGGCTTTTAGTATGGCCAGCATCGGGCACAGGGTCTGAACGTTAATGTAGTGGGGAAAGCAATGAGGTTCAGTAACAAACGTTATACCTTAAACCCACTTAAAAGCAAGTCACCTAAAACCTGTTTCCTCGCGAACAGAACGGAAAAAATTACACCTGTATTTGTTCAACTATGGTGTATACGTAAACTAAAAGGAGACTGCTTTCAGCCTGTGAGCAAGAGATGGGACTTCAGCCCGTTTCCCAGAGCACCGCCAGGGTGACACCGAACAAACCTCCAGAACACCGAGTTCAAGTCCTAGAGAGGACGCTTGCGTCACTTCCGCTCGCCGGCCTAAAACCGCACATGCGCAGTGCGTCTCTTCCTCTTCGGGCTCTGGCTTCGGTTCCGGCAAGATGGTGAGTGTCGGTGTTACTGTTTTTGGAAGTCGCTATCCATCTGCATCTGCCGTTCTCTCAGGCTTTCCGCCCTCACCCGCCTCGGGCAGCATGTGTTACCCAGTGTCCCGTCTGCCGTCGGGGTCCTCGCCGCCTGTGGAGCCCGGTCGGTGGGGACTCGGCCCCTTGGCGGCTCCCGAGCCCTGCGCTCCGGTGGATGCTGGTTTTGCCGGTCGAGCTTGGAGGAAACTAGGGCTCCAGCTGACCCTGCGCGCAGTGGTGTGCGGGCGTGCGCGGTCCTGCTTTCCATCGCTAACGGTCGCTGCTTCGTTTGTTTCCTCTGTCCACAGGCGAAACGCACCAAGAAGGTCGGGATCGTCGGGAAGTACGGGACCCGCTATGGTGCGTCCCTCCGGAAAATGGTGAAGAAAATTGAAATCAGCCAGCACGCCAAGTACACTTGCTCCTTCTGTGGCAAGGTACGTCGGCCCCGGGTGGAGAGGAGAGACGAGGGTAGAATCGCTCGTGAGCTAAGGCGGGGCCGGTGCAAGACGGGAGGGGTTGCGGTTGCTTTTCTTGAGAAGCGTTTCTCGTTTACGTGGAGTTACTGGGCATGAATGGTTTTGAAGGGGGAGAAGGCGTTATCCCGAAATGGGAAATGTTATTGCCGCTGTACCAAACCCGAAGAGGTCTGTCTAGTCTTAATATCCTGCTTGGCTTACTAGAATGTGACTGCCTGTCAGGTGCTAAACTGTCTCTTTGCATAGTTTTAGGATCTGAAAGACTCATGTTTTTATTAACTGTCTGTAGACCAAGATGAAGAGACGAGCCGTTGGCATCTGGCACTGTGGTTCCTGCATGAAAACAGTGGCTGGTGGGGCCTGGACCTACAAGTGAGTGCATTTCATTGTGGTGGGGGAGGTCTGTGGACCACACAGCCTATGTTCCCGGTCAGGCACTTATTGGGATAGTCTTAAATTTTTTTTTATGTCGGGCAAAGTAAATAGGCCTTTGGGTTTCTTTAGGGCAGGGTGGTGGTGGTACACGCCTTTAATCTCAACATTTGAGAGGCAGAGGCAGGCGGATCTCTTGAGTTAGAGCCCAGCCTGGTCTACAGAGTGAGTTTATGGACAGCCAGGACTGCACAAAGAAATCTTGTCTGAAAAACAAACAAACAAACAAACAAAAAGGTGTGGGTTTCTTTGTGTTAAAATTGAAATAGAAGACTATTTGAAATAAAAGCTGGACTTTGATTCTCATTACTTTGAATTGCACAGTCACTGGTGTCTTTGGGAAATTACTGGCTTCCGAGTTTGCCAAACTTGGCTTACATTACAAGTTATTCCTTTAAAATAGCTTTTAAGTGACTTGGTTGGTTTAGGGTTGTATAGAAACATCTGAGGCTGGGCATATTTAGTGCTGTGACCCTTGACAGGGCCAGAAGTTATTGCCTGTCTTTGTTAGCTTTGTCCTTAGAGCTTCAGCATCTGAGAAGTAAAGCTCCCTCCCCTCGAGGGCCTGTAGTTTGCTCGCTTAGAAGTCTCCAGCGCCTGAGTAGTGTGTAGCCTTGTGCTTCCAAGGCTGTTGGTGACAAATTGAACCTGTGGGTACAGTTTTCACTGCAGTCTTGGTGTTGGAAAGATAGAGTGGGTGTGTTGAAGCACCTTGAGGTTTAGGATAGCAGCAGGAAGGGTGGGAGCAAGAGAGCTGTCCTGGCAGGTGAGTGTTCGTACATACAATGTGTGGGCTGGTGGTTTGCTGTTGGGGTGTGAGTCCTGAAGCTGTTCTTGTCTGCCTCTGCTGGCCTTATCTTCAGAGGAAAGCACCTTAAGGTATCTTTTATCTCATGGAGTTTGTGTCTGCCTCCCTTTTTAAATGTTTGAGAGAACCTTAGAATTGTGCAAGTGCCTGAATCCTGGCTTTTAAAGGAGGCTGTCAAGCCAGTGGTAGGTAGGAGTCCCTGCGGCATGGCATTGGTGAAGGAGGAGACGGTCAGAATAACTCTTCCCAGGAGAAAGTCTTCAGGACTGCACAACAGTGAGACAGATTGCTTAGGTTTTGTTTGTTTACATGTGTAATTATGTTGGAAACTTTCTTTTAACAGCACCACTTCTGCTGTCACAGTGAAGTCTGCCATCAGGAGACTCAAGGAACTGAAAGACCAGTAGAAGCGCTACCGTTTGAGACTTGCCTAGCCTGCAATAAATGGGTTACTTTACGTAACGTTTTTGGCCTTGGTTGTGTTTAATTCCATCTTGGTATATGTGCATCTTTCACTTTCAAAAGCAATTTTTGTTTTAAGACATACTATGTGACCCTGGCAGGCCTTGAATGCCTGGTCATCCTAAGTGCAGGTGTGTGCTGTTTTAGTTTTTCAGAAATGCTTCTTAAATGTGGCTTGGGTTGTAAAATATACTAGACAGTCATTTGAGATGGTTTGGCTGCTCATGGTCAGCAACTAGAACTTTCTGTTTGCACAAGGATTCCTAAGAGTGACTGTCATGTATGCGCAATAGGAAACAAGTGGCAGTGCATGTGTACAGGAATGAGGGGCCGGGCACGCTTGGGATTTAGTTTATTTGGGATTAGTTTTATGGTTACCTCTTAACTTCATTCCATTTACTGTCAGATTTGTCAGTTGTGCTTTGGTCAGCCATGTCTAAGCGCCTTTGGTATCCTTGGAAACTTCCAGACTACTTTTTTATTTTGTGCATGGTGTGTGGTTTTTCTTAAGGTAAAGACTGTCCTTTTGTGGGCACACCCTGTCTTCTGTAGCCTGCGTTTTCGCCTACTGGCTTGCTTATTCTAAGGCTTATACAGTGTCCTGTTACCCATATTCTCCGATACTGCCTAGGCGCTGTGGTGCTCTTGTGGGTCCAGCTGTTAGTAATTCCGTTCACTGGCGTATCCCCAGTTACCATAATTCCTTGCACTTGTGTAATGGGCTTCTTCCCACCGCCCCCACCCCTGCCAAAAAAAAGTGGTTCCCTGGAAGTTTTGTACTGTAGAGTGGCATTCAGTGCTGTGGGCTCGTATTAGGGCAAAAAGTAAAAGGGTCAGTTGACAGAAGCAGTGGTTGACAGGGTACATGGATGTCTGCCCTGACAACTGGTACAGCCAAGTGCCCTGTGCCAAGTGCCCTGTGCCATGTGTCGTTCTGCTTGCTGCACAGCACCTGGTTTAGGGTATATGATGAATGTTGTGCTTACAAACTTGGAGTTTTGAAGGTCTTCTTGTTCCTTTGCATCGAAATTAGACAATGGGATCAGTCAGTGTTTTGTAGTTGGGCCTAAGCAGTTCACTATTGGTGTGTGTATCACTGTCAGGAGGGCACCAGGTCCCCTGGAGCTGGAGTTAAAGTTGTATAGTGCCAGGAATAAAGCCCGCATCCTCTTAACTGTTCTAACTGCCTAACTGCTCTAGCCCCCAAGAACTATGTTAATTTCTAAGTGATGAAGCTGGATTTGAATTTGGTTCTTAGGCCCCAGAGACAAGATTCATGGCTTTTTTATTGCTTTTGTGAGTCGAGTGGATGGTGAACAACTTCTAGTGAGACTAGTTAAGAGTTGAAGCATAGTGTTTGCGAGCTGAGGAAACAGGGACTTAGCACACGCGAGCAAGTGGTGGCGAGAAGGCTGGAAGTTAGGTTCCTGCTTTATAAATTGTATTAGGTTGTCTTATACTCTGCTCCTTCCCTGCTGAGCATTTACAGTTTACCTGAGCCTTTGATGCTGTGCATAGTCATTGGACTGAGCATCTTAAAAATGAGCAAGGCATGTATTTAACCCAGCACTTACTTTCCATTCTTGATTCCCCTCTTATTTTTGCCAGGAAAGTTTTTATGTGGCTTTAGATGAGTATGGAGGAGGCATACCAGTCAAATATTTACTGATAATGTAATTTTATCATTTGTATATTTTCACATAAAGAATTAAGGGTAGAAAGAAGTGTTTGCTGTTCAGCCTAATACCCACGCAGTAGATTAGAGACTTGGCCACTTGAAGTTACACCGACCTCTATGTGCATAACTGCACACATGAGCACATGAGTAGATATAAAATCTTGGTTGGATATTTAGTACCACAAGATGTAGAGACCATTTTATCTTTATAGTCACCAATGCTGAGAATGCCACATCGTGGTACAGTGCAACAGGCAGTGCCAGAAAAACTGTTTTATTTGACACATTCTTATCCCAGCACTGAGGAGGCAAAGGCAGGTGTATCTCTTGAGTTGGGAACCAGCCTGGTCTGTATAGTTCTGAAACAACCAAGGCTACAGTCTCAGACTTGACTTTAAAAAAAAAAGTATCAGCATATGCTGCTGTCTACTCATAAACCAGGATACTTAAGAAATCAAGTGATGGAGGTGGGACTCAGACTCAGCCCACGAGAATTATACCTTCTGATGTATTGAAGTCGTATTTTCCCAGCTTAAAACCTAGCACCTAAAGAAGTGGTGTATAGGGGGCATTAATTACTTTAGTTATATTTAAATGGGAATAATGGAGTCTGATGACTCTTTTGGTGCACGCCTTTAATCCCAGCACTCGGGACGCAGAGGCAGGCGGATGCTGTGAGTTTGAGACCAGCCTAGTCTACAAAGCAAGTCTGGGACAGCCAAGGCTAACAGACTTTTGAAGGAGAGAGAAACCTAATTTTTAGGATCTCAAGTGTGGAATTGGAATGGTCTCGTGAGAAAACAGGTGAGGTTAATCCACTAGAAGAGCAACCACCTTGTGCAGGAGCTAATTGTTGCCACCTGAGAAGATCCTGTGAACAGACTCTGGGAGGAGATATATAAATGAGCCCAGAACTGGAAGCAGGGCTTTTTGGAGACTTGGGATGGTTTTGGCTGTTCAACGCTGGAATTCACAGGGATCCACTGCCTCTGCCTCCCAAGCGCTGGGATTAAGGGCGTGTGCCACCATGCCCGCCTTGAAAGGGGCCATTTTTACTATAGGCTGAAGTGGGCTTGGAGTCCACAGCCTGGAGCTGGCAAGCGTCTTCCTTGCACCATCCCTAAGGACCCCAACAGCACACTAGCTCGTGGATAGAGCTGGGAGGCAAGGCAAGGGACAGTGGCTGTACTGAATGCCCTCTTCCCACGTTTCTGAGCTTTGCAGCTCTGCACCACATTTCTGGTGCCGTCCACAGTTCCCACTAGGTGCTGTCTCCTGAGTCAGGCATTACCCAGGTGATGCTGACTGTCCATTGTTACAGCTCCTACATAGCCTTACCTCCTCCCCACCCCCAAGTGCCCATGTGATAGAAGCCTAATTTCTAGGCTGTGACTGTCGGGAGGTGGGGCTTAGGTCACTGGGTCTATGGGAATATGGATGGATCTTGAAGGGATCTTGGCATCCTCGTTTTCTAACTCTTGCCTCCCTGCTGTGAGCGGCTCTGGGTAGAGGAATCTTTATTCAGAACATAGCTGTTCCTGGCAAGAGATCACATCCAAACCTAGGTCTGTGTGATCTAGCTGAAATACATCCCAGGAGACAGGCAAGCACGTCGGAGTTCAAGGCCAGTTTAATACAGAGCAAGTTTAGGTAAAGGAAAGCTTAGGTCCAGGCGTGAAGGTAAAGTTAGTTTGTAGAAGGAAACACCCATGTTTGAAAGTAATACCTAATTGAGTAGGAGGAAAAGTGATGAATCAGATTTGACAGAATAGGATACATCCAACTCTTATGAGAATAGAGGAAAGGGAAGCTACTTAAGGGAGCAACACAGAGTGAGGAGAGGAGACAGCTTCACCAGGACAGTAAAAGACAGATTGTAAAGAAACAACAAGCTAGACTCAGGTGAAGACAAGTGAGCCAGGAGATTAGAACAGATTGCTGGAGTTTGAGGCCAAACAGTAGTTCATGGGCAGGGAGAGAGGCCAGATTGAATAAGCTGGGAGAGGAATTTGAGCTTAAAAAATCACTAGCACATTTACACAGCTCACAGAAAACACAGTTCATGGAGACCCTGGAAGATACAGTTAGTCAGCCGAACACAAGTGAAGATTGAGTAAGAACGGGGCCAGGCAGATGGCACATGGAGTAAAAGTACTTGCTTCTAAGCCTGATGACGTAAGTTTGATCTTAAGCCGATATCTGGAGTCCACATAGACCTCTTCCAAGATGTCCCGTGACCTTGCTATGCACACCATGACACACAAGTTCTCTCTCTCCCAATAAATAAATCTAAAAATGGTTATTTAAAAAATAGTCTGGGTGATGTTATGGCTCCGTTTCCCTGTCCCCATTGGCCTGTGACTTTGGCTAGTGGATCCTGGGGGAAGCAGGCACAGGAACAGCTGGGAGTGAAAGAGACTTCAGGTAGAGCAAAGCAGACTTCCTTGGAAGCCGACTTCAGTGAGACAACTTGTTTTATTGGGGGGAACAAAGGCTACTTAAACCTTTGGGAGGTGGGCAGGGCCTTTCGGGGCCCAGGTGCTTCTGGTTGTGACCTTGTAAAGGAAGAGGAAGTTTAACTTGGCTATACCAGGCTAAGTGACCCTCTGGGTGGGGAGCAAAGAGCTACCTACCCTTGGGCACAGGAAATCTGTCCTACTCCTGCCGATCCCAGGATCTGATTTCCAGGGTTTGGACATGCCACCCTTACTCTGCGCAGGGCTTCTGTCCCTACAACCCTCCCCAGCCCCACAGCAAATGGGAGGCAGGTGCAGGTGGATCTCAGATAGCCAGGGCTAAATAGATTCTCAAAAACTTTGGAGGGGTAATGTTAGGATGCATTGAATGACAGGTAGGTTTGGAAAGGGTAAATGTGAAAATGTTCTAAGATTCTTGTATTCAAGAAGGGGTCAAACTACAGATCAAATGTCATAATCTCTAGTATCATTACTAGAACATGTATGACTACAGGAGAAGTAGAATTAGAAACTCAACCACAGGAAGGTTAGAGGGCTAAGGATGTGTGTAGCTCAGTGGTGGACTGCTTGCCTGATGTGGGCAAGGCCTTGAGTTCAAACCCCAGCACAGTGCTCGGCATGAAAGAGCAAGGAACTAGTGGGCCAAGTAGGACACAATACGGTGGAGACTATGAATACTTATTTGCATATTAATGTGTCAAATAACATATGTAGAATAAATGTTTAAATTAAAAGATAGGTGAACTGAATTATATAAAGTATAAATGAAAGAAAGGCCTAAAGTATAAGGAATTAGATGTACATTATGGGCCATAAGGACACATTAAGCACATAGATACAGAGATGTGGAAAATAAAAAGTTGAGATGGTCCCCTTTCAAACAGCATAACACATTTAGCCATAAGGAGGGAGCTAAGCAGAAAAAAAGCAGCTGCATGATTTTCAGTAATTCCAGAACACAGATGAAACCTGAAACACTAAGTAAGCATTGGTGTCTCTGAAAGTGCTCCTGGGAGCAAACTAAAAATCCAAGAACACAGAGCAGTGCTCTCTGCAGCGGAATGGCTGGTGCCAAAGAGCAAGGCCAGACAGCAAACTGGGACCCTTGTAACCTAAAGCCATAAGCAAGCTTTTGTTTTTGTTTGGTTTTGGTTTTGGTTTTAGTTTTTTTGAGACTGGACCGACTTTGTAGACCAGGTTGCCCGCGAACTCACAGAGATCCACCTGCCCCTGCCTCCTGATTGCTGGGATGATAGGTGTGCACCACTGTAGCTGGCTTTTTTTTTCTTCCCCTAGCTATTTTTTAAAATTTTGTTTTTAGTTTCTGTATGTTCTTGTTTTGTTTGGTTTTGGAGAAGGTTTCTTTGCTCTGGGTGTACTCTCTATAGACCAGGCTGCCCTTGAACTCAGAGATATGCCTCCCTCTGCCTCCAGGGTGCTGGGATTAAAGGTGTATCTCACCATGCCTAAATGGTTCTAAACATAGTTATCTCTGCCAAGCAAAACAGAATACTGAGAATGTTTCAACACTTGAAAGGTGGCCATCACAGGAACTCACCACTGAAACCTTTTTTCATGCTGGGCTAGAGCTACCCCCAGCTTTGTGACCTCCCACTTCATATTGTTGGTATTAAATGTTGAGGCATGCCTAAAATTTTTAACAGGGAAAGGCAATAATTATTGCTTGTCTATCATTGTGTCCACAATTTATTTTGTTTACTGGCTTTGGAAACTACCCTCCTAACATGAAATGGTACAGTTGTCAATTCCGCTAGGTTGAAATTTTACATGGTGAACTTTGACCTTGGAAACTAGAACTTTTACACACAAAAAAAATGTTTTTTTTTTTTTTTGATCTATCTGTAAGTCACAAAAATACAGATGCTACTCCCTTTAGCAAAGCAGAAAAATGTCATGTAGTGACTGCAAGCATCATACAGAACACTAGGGGGTGCTACGGAGTAAGTAGCGGGATGGGAGGGACATTTTAACAACTCGGTCATACTCTGGATTTTGTTAACTAAGTAAGAATAGTGAAGATGAAGGCAGAGTGGCAAAGGTAAGTAAAACCCTGGGCCCCAAAAGGATGCCAAGAGGTTACGATGATTCAGCAAGATTTCTGTTTCTGGATGGAGCTGGTGATCGACTCTGTGGAAGTACAGCTTGCGGGTCGCCTGTGGGAGTACTTTTTCTGCTCTGAGTTTGTATGCTCATGTGTGGACATGGATTTGTCCCCTCATTAAGGCCAGTACCTAATGACTTACTGGAGTTGCATGCTAGCCTTCTCTTCGCTGTTCTAAGTATATGTTGGGTTTGTTTTGTTGCTGTTTAATTGGGTGTTGCTGTTTGTATATTTGCTTGTATCATGGTGGTGATTACGTAGGGTCTACTTAATTTTTTTTCTTTTTCTTTCTTATTTTCTTTTTTTAAAATTTAATTAATTTATTCAGATTACATCTCAATTGTTATCCTATCTCTTGTATCCTCCCGTTCCTCCCTCCCTCCCACTTTCACCCTATTCCCCTGTCCTATGTCTGTGACCAAGGGGACCTCCTTCCCCACTGAATGGTCATAGGCTATCAAGTCTCGTCTTGGTAGCCTTCTTATTCTTTACCTGAGTGCCACCAGGCCTCCCCACCACGGAGAAGTGGTCAAATATGGGGCACCAGAGTTCACATCAGAGTCAGTCCCCACTCTCCACTCAGCTGTGGAGAATGTCTTATCCATTGGCTAGATCTGAGAAGGGATTCTATGTTTACTGCAAGTATTGTCCTTGGTTGGTGCAGTAGTTTGAGCAGAACACTTGGGCCCAGATCCGCCCATCATGATGTTCTTCTAAAGGCCAGACTGGCCTGGGACTTTTGATCTTCCTGCCTCTCAGCCCTGTGGGATGTGGAGGTATGGGCGTACTCCACTCCACTCTGCTCTTGTGAGGCTTTTATACCTCTTCTCCTCCCTCCAAGCAACTGTGCCTTGAACTCACAGCTCGAGTCTGTTCTGCTCGTATACTGCCATGCTTCATTCTCTAGGCCCGGATTACCTTGGGGCAGGGCTTAGAAAGACCTCACACACATCCACTTTGCATGGTTCAGGCTGTACTCTAAATGGCTCGAGCTGGCTACATCTGTTTAGTACTTCCCAGCTCTGTGTGACTATAGTGGCACGTTTTATAGGACTCTGCAAGACCTCAAGTCCCGCATGTCTAGTCAGCCCCACCCACTGTCATGTCCTGTTTATTCCCTTGTAGAGGAATGTTAATTCAGAACATGGCTATTTTGGCAAGAAATCACATCCAAAGACCTTCTAGGTCCGTGTGATCCAGCTGGAATACAAGCACGCCTTTAATCCAGGAGACAGAGGCGAACAGATCTGGGTTCAAGGCCAGCCTGGTATAGAGCAAGTATCAGGTAAAGAAAAGCTTAGGTCCAGGTATGGTGGTACATGCCTTTAATCCCAAACGAAGGTAAAGTTAGTTTATAGAAGGAAGCACCCATGTTTGAAAGTGATGTCTAATTGAGTGGCAGAAAAGGTGACGAATCAGAGAAGATTTGACAGAATAGGATATGCCCAACTCTCAAGAGAAGAGAGGGGAAAGGGAAGCTACTTAAGAGGCAGTTTTACTGAGAGGAGGCAGATTTTACCAGGACAGTAATAGAGAAATGGGTTGCAGAGAGAGAGAGAATTCAGGTGAAGATGGAACAAGCCAGAAAATGAGAAGAAGCCAGAAGATTAGAGCAGATTGCTGAGTTAGTTTGAGGTCAAGCAGAACAATTCTGGGCTGAGAGAGAAGCCAGATTAAATAAATCAGCTAGGAGAGGAGTTTGGGCCAGAACAGCTGAGTTGAACCAGCCAGTCCAGAGCTCAGAAAGAACAAGTAAGGGTGAGCTCATTAAGCAGTAAGTCACAGAGGCTGAAAACATTCTAGGTCTAGTTTAGACTGTATGGAGACTAGAAGCTTCCAGGATTAGGCCTAGGTTAGCAAAAGAAGGCAGTAAGCCTCCCAGACCACAGTTGAGCCAGGAGAATAAAAGCTACTTTCCAAAACACAAACAAACAAACAAACAAAACAAGATGGTGGTGGCGCATGCCTTTAATCCCAGCACTCCGGAGGAAGAGGCAGGTTGATCACTGTGAGTTCGAGGCCATCCTGGTCTACAAAGTGAGTCCAGAACAGCCAAGGCTACTACAGAGAAACCCTGTCTCAAAACACAAAAACAAAAACAAAAAAACCCAAAAAACAAAAGCTACTTTCATTCTCCCTAACCATGCTGGGGCCATGTGCTTGTGCTTCACTGTATTGTAGTTAGTATTTATTTATTTATTTTGGTTTTCCGAGACAGGGTTTCTTTCTATAGTCTTGGCTGTCCTGGACTCACTCTGTAGACCAGGCTGGCCTCGAACTCACAGTGATCCGCTGTAGCTAGTAATATAATGCCTTTCTGTCATCACTTTTCCTTTTCTCCTGTACTCTTTCCTCTTTGCCTTGCTCACATGCAAGAAATTGATGTGAGTCTTTCCCCGTTTTATAGATGACAGAAACTCTTATGATTTTCCATTTCAAAGAGGGCCGGGGCAGTTGCCACACAGTGAGGGAAAGAATGGACTTCATCCAGGATTTAAGTTCTTCAGTTTCACCTCCCTGTTCACTAGAGAACAAAGCTTTGTTCTCTTTATAGATGAAGAGACCAAGGTAACCGAGTGACACCTGGTGAGGGATCTTGGTGGTTGAGGCCAATCTAAGCAAGCGATGAGGAGATAATTTTAAAAGACTAGCACAGGATAAAGAGAAGCTGCCGCTACCGTGAGATAGCTGTTCAGATAGGGGCAGCGGGATTCCGCTGATCAACCCAGGGCCCAAGCATATTCCCTACCTCGAGCTAAGGCCACGCCAAGGGAGCACAGGTGGTGAACAGCAGGGGGCGCCCTTGCTAAGTCTTAGGGGACTTGCAAGAGCGAGAGGGCTTTCTCCCTAGAGATCATTGACCATCATCTCTTTTCTCCCCGTTTATATTTTACTATTATTTTTTATTTTTCTTTTTTTGGTTTTTTGAGACAGCGATTCTCTAGTAATTTCCCTGGCAGTTCTGGAACTCTCTACAGAGATCTGCCTGCCTTTGTCTCCCGAGTGCTGGGATTAAAGGCGTGCGGACACCATGCCCGGCTCTCTTCCCACTTTTAACTTTACTCGGTGCTCACGTATTACTTCCCTGGTGAAAGTGACCACAGCCGGCCAACATCCCTGCTACCTCCCAAAGGCCGGCGAGATTGCTGCCCTTCCTCCTCAGGAGTCGAGGCCAGCAAAGCCCAGGGACCAAATGATTGCAGTGTGCGTCAGTTGTGCAGGTGGTAGGTAGTATGGACATTCCAGGGCCTGAGGATTTCAAATATAGCTTTCTTCCTCGTGCTGGAGCCTGCTACTCCCTCACACCCCTTATGGCCCTCTACCATAATGGCTCTGTGCATGCAAGTGGGGCTTAAAAACTGCTTTCTCAGACTGGAAAGAGAGGTTGGAGATTAAGAGCACTGGCTGCTCTTAATTAGATTCCCAGTACCCACACAGTGGTTCGTAATGGCCTGAAAATTCCAGTTCTAGAAAATCGAATGAGACTATAGCGTTAAAAGACCACAATGGGTGTGGGTGTGGGTGGGGGTGGAAAGATGGCTCAATGGCTCAATGGTTAAGGGCACTTATTGCTCTTCTAGAGGACCCAGGTTCAAATCTCAGCACCCACATGGCACCTCACAGCTGTTTGTAACTCCAAGATCTGATACTCTCAGATAGCCATGCATACATGCAGACAAAACACCAATGCACATAAAATAAAGGTAAATTAAAAAAAAAGACTACAGTAGGATGTATGGCACAGGCTTTGCATACATATAGGTACAGGCAAAACTCTCACACTCATAAAATAAAAAATAAATCTCTAAAAAAGACTTTCTCAGAGTAATGTAGCAGGTACAGGCAAAACTCTCACACTCATAAAATAAAGAATAAATCTCTAAAAAAGACTTTCTCAGAGTAATGTAGCAGGTTCATTTTGGCAGGGACACTGTAGAAAGACACCGCTTTGACTGAAGGCAGTGCCCCGCACTTAGCAGGCTTGCGAGGGGAGAATGCAGAGACTAATAGTGATGAGGGGCTTTAGAATCGCCAGCGTTTCCATCCATCCCTCTCCTGTCTCTATAAACAGCTCACATGACCCCGTGTCCAAAGCTTTGCAAATGCAGCTTCAAGACTGTCCTCGGGTGCTGCCTTCTCACCTTCCCTATGCACATGGCACCCCAGAGCTGGATTTTCTTGTCACTGTGTGACCTCCACCTCTTTGTGACAGTGGGCAAGGCAAGGCTGTGCTTGGTGGTCCCCAAATACAAGGAGTTCCAACTCCTGCTACAGAACAAAATGAAGGCTCCTGTCTCCTTTCCCTCTTTCTCTGGACCCCCATTGTGCAGCTCGGCTTGGGACCAAGTCTTCAGGGGGGCTCAGCAAAGACTTGGTGACAAGCTGATTGATGGATCCCCCGCCTCTGGCCTGCCTTCTTGCCCACTCCTGCAGACTCTGGCCCTGGTCCACTGTCCAGCTGCCCGAGGGGGTCTGCTTTTCTTTGTTGAGTCAGCATCAATGAGTCAAGGCCAAGATTGGCTGGGCGCTGGGTTGGGAGGGAGGGGGTGGGAGACTATAGGGAGACTGGAGAGGGCATAGGAACTTTGTGGCTCACAGGAAGTCATGGTAGGAAGCCATGAATGGAAGGCACTGGGGTGTATATAGCGAGAGCATGGGCAAAGGGCTGCAGTGAGAGTGGGACCTCTGGTCTGTGGTGTAAAGAAGCCCTTAGTTGTAGGAAACCAGAAGTTTACTCAAATCATGTTGTTAAGACTCCTAAAAACTCCCAGTCATGTCCCTTGCTTCAACTCCATTCTGATAAAGATGACAAAATGGAACCAGTTCTCTACGGACTCTGCAATGGGTGACAGGGAGAGGGCGCTTGAGTACAATTTTCAGCCACCCGTAAGCACAGGTCAGCCATGCCCCTTTTGCAGGACTGCTGAGGGTCAAAGCAAAGAGGCTGGTAGCATTCCCAGCACCCTCCACACTTCCTTATCCCTCCCTTATACACCTGAGTGGTGAGGAAAGGAAGGCATCGTGTGTAGCTGGAAGGCAGATAGAGGGATGTGATTTTTTTGTTTGCTTGTTTTGGAACAAGGTTTCTCTATAGAGACCTGGCTGCCCTAGAACTTGTTCTGTAGACCAGGCTGGCCTCAAACTCTGCCTGCCTCTGCCTCCTGAGTGCTGGGATTAAAGGTGTGTGTCACCACTGCCCGAGAGATGAGAGACATAACTTAAGGGAGGTTAGCTCATGTAGAATGAGAAGAGATGGTATGCAGCTCTTCCTGACAGCCAGGCAAGACGTTCTGTCATTGTTATCCCCAGAATCATAGGTCACCTGGCTCCCATCTAGCTCTGTTGCGCGTGTGTGTGTCTGTGTGTCCGTGTGTCCCCTTGTCTATACCATAGAGATCAGAGATGAGTCTTGGAGTCAGTTCTCTCTCTCCAGCATGTGAGCCCCAGCATTAAACTCAGACCAGCAGTCACACAGCAAGCAAGCAAGCATCTTTACCCCTGAGCTGTCTTGCCAGCCTCAGCTCCACCTTTTTATGTATTTGTTTATTTTGCGACAGGCTCTAACTCTGTAACCATGGTTAGCCTGTAGTTGTCTATGTAGACCAGACTGGCCTCAAACTCAGGAGATTTGCCAGTCTCTGCCTCCCAACTGCTGAGATTAAAGTCCTGTGTCATCACACCTGGTGGGTAGTGCTATCTTTTTTAAAGTGGAGATGTAGTGCTGGCAAGTAAAATGACCTTCCCACAGTCGGACATGACAGTGACAAGGTTTTCCACCCTGAGGTTTCTCTCTGACTAAACACAGGATGGGGGAGAGTTCAGAGCTGCTATTGGCAGAGTTGAGGATGAGGGCCAATTAGCACCCAGAGCTGAAAAGTTCTGGGAACCTTCCTTAGTTTGAGATCTCTGTTCCCCTTGAGGACTGACCCAGTGCCTTCATGGGTCAATAGGATTTGAATCTGTTTCATTCCTGAAAGATTGATTGAGGGGGCGGGACACATGAGCGAGCACAAACGGTCCATCACAATTTGGTTCCTACATGGCAGAAGTGGGGGCTGGCATGGAGGGACCTGATTAGACACAGGACTGAGAAGTCTGTGTGTGTGTGTCCTGTTTCTGGTGCACTATGGAAGTGGCAGACATCCGTTCTGGGGCTGCTCTTGTTTCTTGCTTCTTCCTCTGTACCTACTGTGAGGGTTAAGGGATAAAGTGTACAGAATGCTTTAGGCCTATAAACGGCACCTAAAGAAACCCAAGGACTGTCTCCAGCCCTGGCTGTCCCCAATTCTCCGGTAGGTGACTTTCACACTTTTAGAGAAGTCTCCTGGCAAGAGCGGGAAGGCATTCTGCTTTGCCTGCACATTTCTCACACAGTAAGATGCAGCTTGGGAAAGGAATGCAGCTGGAGTCGGCCTCTGCCTCAGCAGGCAGGCCAGGCCTCTGTGGGGGACTAGGAAGCCCCTCTGTTTCTCTAGGGCCTTCCTCTGAAGCACACAGAACGTAGCATACATGGTTTTCTTTACCCCGCAAGACCAGGGCAGTGGTGAAAATGGGTCTTGCTTTGAAGACTGAAGACAAGGGGCCACACTGTGACCTCATGGCAGTGTCACAGAATCTTGGCATATTCTAGATAGGCAAGGTCTCAGAGATCCCTGGTGAATTGCAGATGTCAAAAGGCTGCCATGTCAACAACCACTCACCTTCCATCACAAATTCTCAGCATCTGAGATACACTATTTTTATTATCAAAGTATCTGTAGCATCCATGGGCAAGTGTCCTAACCCATGTCTCTTCCCTGAATGGGAGGACAAGCTTAATAATAAACCTAACCTAAGATGCTTTTTATAATGATAAATGAAATGATTTTCAAAAGAACTGAGCTTGACTTATAAGCATTTATTAGTCTTTAACATTTTGTTATTATACCGTATTCTTTCTTATACTTCATAGACATCAAACTGAGTCCTAAAGAGGACACACACACACACACACACACACACACACACACACACACACACGTTATCAAACCAACAAGGTTGAGTATAAATAGTCTTTTTATTTCATTGATTAAATATAAGTGACCATGTGGGCATCTGAACATAAGCCAGGAAAGGCCAGATTACATCCTAGTGACATGTTCCAAATGTTTATTGTCTGCCTTTTGTGTCTACATGGTTAGATGTGAGGTGAGCTCCACTATTATCATTGTCTCCGCTCCATGATGTCAGCAGATGGCACACCCAACTGACTCTTAGGAGGTGATAAGATCCCAGCTGCCCACCCTTCAAACATGGCTGTGAGTACCAGCGGTGGCTAGACATGGTTTTCTTACAAGGAGGTAACCAGATATTGGGGAAGAGTAATATAATCGCTGCATCATCAAAGATGACAGCATGAGACACCAGCCTAAGACGTCAACATCAGTATAAAGAAGGAAACGTCTTCTACAGCACTGCAATAGCGTTTCGATGCCCATTCCTTGTAGTGGTTTCTCAGGTACTCTAAATCAAAGTCAAAATCCCTGCTCACTGAAAACAGCCTCACAGTTAAATATGACTCCATCCCAAGATAAGGCCTTTATACTCACACTACTGAGCATTCACCTGCCCTCTCTCACCTCAAGCAGCCTCCCACTTACCGTATGCCTTTGCAGCCTCCTCATGGTTCATTTCATGAACGAACTCTGCTGATTCTGGGATAATCCGTGTCTTGAACAGATAGTGGAAACAACAGAGGTTTCTGGGGGAAAACAAAAAACCTCAACTAGATGTAAAATGAGTGCTGGTGTGGTCTCTAAGTGGGCTAACCACACAGGAGGGTCAGTTAATCCAGTCTGGTAGGTCTAGAAAAGAGATCTGGGACAGATAATGCTTCTAGAGTTTGATTCTTATGAAGAGGTGTAAATTATGCAGCTGATTGAACTTATAAAACGATATGGGGATCCAGTACAGTGGTTAGAAGGCGGGTTTCAGTCTTTCTCAAGGTCTTGCTTATTGGTGCCATCTTTGATGACTGGGGGTACCAACAAGATACAGCCTAAACTAACTCAAGGCAATTCTCAAGGAAAGGGATTCTCTTTAAGACCAGAAAGGACCCCAAGGAGCACACGAGTCTCCCAGAAAGCTTGCTTGTGGTACACATTTGTGAGATCAAAATCAACACAGAATCTCTAGATGTTGGACCCAGAAGTTTTTTGTTGTTGTTGATTTTTAAGTGCCCATGAGATGCTTTTAAAAATCACATTTCAAGTGTGAAGGTCAATACTCAGAAGTAGCTCTAAGACTGCTGTGTGTGAAGAGGATTCAGAGGAAACAGGAAGAGCACATTGAACAAAGAAATACACTGGAGTAAAAAATATTTGTTTTACCCATGAGTCAGGGCCAATGCCCTTTGGTAGTGTGGTGCAAAGGTTGGAAAATTTGACGTTTCTCTTTCAAGGCTGGTGTAGATTTCAGGACTACTGCTCCAAGTCTGCTTTCTAATGCCAACAGGTGTGTGTGTGTGTGTGTGTGTGTGTGTGTGTGTGTGTGTGTGTCTGGATGTGTTTGACTGTGTACATGCATGCATGTGCAAACATGTCCACGTGTTGCCTTTCATCTCTTCCAATAAAATAATTTAATAGCAAAATCTGGTAGTTACTTTATGAGGAACAGCCACTTAGGGATAAAGATGATTAATGAATGAAAGATAATGACATCTCTCTGTTTCCTTAGCCTTTGCAAAGAACCCAGATTTTCTCATGTGATCCTCCCATAATGCTGTGGGGAGAGGTCTTACAAGTCAGCCTCAGTTTGCAGTCAGGAAACAGTGGAATGGGACCTACCCAGGGTCATGTAAGGTAGCCCCTGCTGAGAAATGACACAGCTCCTTACTCACACAGTCATCTTTGAGAATGGTGATGTGAACGAGAAATGTACCTCACAGGCTTGCGCACTTGTACATTGGTCCCCATGTGGTGGCGCTGTTTGGAGAGGTTATGGAAAGATTCAGCCTTGTTTCAGGAAGTATGTTGCTTGGGCCGGGCTTTGAGCTTTTAAAGCCTCGCCCACTTCTAGTTCCCTCTCTGCTTGATGCTTGCAATTGAGGGCATGAGTGCTAGCCTTCCCTAAATTCTTACAGGGACAGTTAACAAGCTTCTTCATGTTTATCAGGCTCAGTTTCCTCGTTGGCTAAATGGGAACCTAAAGCCTTCCCTGACCTTCCACATCACAGGGTCGCTTCGAGGCATCAGGAGATGTGATGTGTGATGCTGAGGCTACTCCATGTGAAAGTCCCAAACGGATGTGCAGAGTCATAATGGAGGCACAAAGTGGTTGAGGACAACCTCAGTTCAGTCGAAGATTTCTGTCTCTGTGGTGAGCCAAAGCAAGAAAACCTGCCACAGTCATCAGAAGACAGCTAAGGGGGCTGGGCTGACAGCTCGTTTGATAAAAGAGTTTGCTGTGAAAACATGAGGACCTGAGTTCAAATCCTGAGATCCGACATTAAAAAGCTGGATGTATAAGAAGTATTAGCTGGACTCTGTGTGCTATTAAAAAGAAGATGAAAATATAAAGTGAGGAGGGAGAGGTGTTGGGGGTTCAGGATGAAGTGGGATTACTGGAGGGTAGATGCGGAGCTACATCGCTTACATATACATGTATGAAATTGTCAAAGAATATGCCCGTGTATATCTTTGGAGTCCCAGGAACTGGAATTGAGGCCAGAGCTTTACTCTCAAAGCCCACCTGCAGTGATGTCCTTCCTCCTGCAAGGCTGGACCTCCACCTAGCCTCCCCTAACAGCGCCACCAAGTGGGGAAAGTGTGCAGTGTCTGAGCCTATGCGAGCCTGGAAGCTCACAGCACACCTACCTTGACATATACAGTGGGAAACAATAAGCAAACCCTGTCTCAAACAAGGAAGGGGGTGAGGACTGATACCTGAGGTTGTTTTCTGACCTCCATATATATATATGTGTCATGCAGACATAAATGCAAGAGCACACACACACATACTCTCTCTCTCTCTCTCTCTCTCTCTCTCTCTCTCTCTCTCTCTCTCTGCTGTCACTGGCCTCAGCACCTGCTTCTTAGGAGACTTTGCCAGATTCAAAAGCCTAAGTCCTGAAGAAAGAAGATACTGGAAGAAAATCATGAGACCAAAATGAATATATGCTGAGTTAAGACTTCTTCACTGATTACATTAATTTAGCATTTATAGTTTTTCCTGTAAATTTTTTAGTTGAGGTTTTCAGATTTTGCATGAATCACAATGAACAAATAAACTTTATTTTTTTGGTTTTGGTTTTTCAAGACAGGGTTTCTCTGTGCAGCCTTGGCTGGGCTGGACTCACTTTGTAGACCAAGCTGGCCTCAAACTTACAGTGATCTGCCTGACTCTGCCTCCTGAGTGCTGGGATTAAAGGCGTGCGCCACCACCACCCAGCCCACAAATAAACTTTAAACAACTATAAATTCAGGTTTTTAGCCAAGTGGTGGTGGAGCATGCCTTTAACCCAACATATAAGAGGCAGAGGCAGGTGGATCTCTGTAAGTTGAAGGCCAGCCTGGTGTACAGAGTAAGTCCCAAGACAGCCAGGGTTACACAGAGAAACTTCATCTCAGAAAAAAAAAGAATCGGTTCTTGTTTTACTTCATTGTATTTTATTTTTGTTGTTGAGATAGGGTCCTGCTTGTAACATAGCCTGGCACGGACCTCACATTCCTCCTGCTCATCCCAGGTTGGGATCACAGGCATATACACACATACACACACCCAGACAGACATTTCATAAGTCTCTGCTAGCTAAACCCAAAAAGCAAAATCAGAGCTATGCTAGAGAGACTTCATGGGCAAAATTTGCATTTGTGTCTGTGTGTCAGTGTGGGGCGTGAGTGCAGGCACCCATGAAGGCCAAAGGTCTTAGATCCCCTGGAGGTACAGGGGGTTGTGAGGTACCTGACATGGGTGCTGAAACGAAACTTGGGTCCACTGTGAGAGCAGCGTGCTCGTAACCACTGACCTACCTCAAAGCCTCTACCATGGCTGCATCACGATGTGTTTGTCATAGTGGAGAGCCCACAGGAGAACAACTGTCCAAGCCCACAAGGGTCATAGCCAGCTCTGCCAACAGCCCGTGAACTCTCTCTTTGGTGAGGGTATCAAGCTAGAAACTTCACTTCTTCTCTCCAGCGAGCCAGTAGGTTTATCTTCGTCTGCCCTCCCTTCCCAACTCCTCCCTTTTGGGGGTTTATATACTATGTGTATACATATATATTTGTATATTCTGTGTAGTACATGAGGAGCTATTTTGAGAACAGAGCCCGAGACAAATCACAAAATATATCTATGTATCATATACACCTTATATACACAACTCAAAGGGAATTTTATACACTATTTTTAACGGCAATCCAGCCATGAGAGGTCAGGCGTGGAATTTTTCCACTAGTGGAAAGTCACCACAGCACTCAAAAGCTTTCAGATTTTGGGTGTTTGGGCTTGGGTTAGAGACACTTGAGTAAGGCAGATGGAGCCATCAGCTAGGTAGCTCCACACCAGGGCTGTCTCGATGGGCTCAAGGACAGCGTGATCCCGCTCGCAGTGGCCCTGAGGCCCATGCAAGCTGGCTTTGCCCTTTTCACTAAGGGCACCTCTGGCTCCTGGGAGGCAGATTCTGGGGCGGGAGCCTCACCCTGGGTTTCTAACGAAGTGCTAATGGTTGCCACAAGATTTTTTTTTTTTTTAAATTTACTTTTACTTCAGTTGGCTTTACGTTTTAGAGCAATTTTAGATTAAAAAGATTTTAAAGCAGACATGTCCTACACCAAGCTCTCCTACACCTCCTCATCTCCACAGTGTTCCATTACTAACCTCTTACACCAGTATGCTTTATTTGTCAAAAATAGTGAATCAGTGTTGATACGCCACTATGTGATAAAAATCCACAGTTTACTCAGATTTCCTTCGTTTTTTTCCGCAATGTCCTTTTCTGTTCATGGGTTCCATCTGTTAGTAATTGTCACGTATACACAGTTGAAAGCAAGGCACAAATAACTGGATTTCTGCCCTGGAAAAAGGCCGTAAAATGTATTTCTTCCAGCAAAGGCTAGTGTTAAACTATCAAAGAGCTACATGTTATTTTTCTGGCATCAAATTTTCTGTCATTTTACACGACTCTCCCATCCAGGAGGCCATGTTACATTTATCTGTCATGGCTTCTCAGGCTCTTTTTTGACATGACGTTTTCTTGGGCTCCCTGTGTTTTGGCAGTGATGAGGCTAGAGAGGGAAAACCTACCTAGTTTCTCCTAGCATTTGCTCCCAACACACATCACTTGGGTGACCCCCCCCCCCCAACTTGTGAAGTGTCTCCCCCACCAACAGGTAAGCCATGAAGCCTGTAGCACATAACAGCTATGGATCTGCCAGCCCAGTTAAGTCGTCACCAGCCTTCCTGGAGCCAGTCAGACCCCATGGGTTGAGGACTCGGAGATCTGCAGTTACACAGCGTACAGACTAAGAGAGGTTTTGGAAGCGGTGCAAGGGACAGGATGGGGGGCTTCCATTTGTGGGGTTCCTCTGCTTATTAGCTATCTCCAAGCTTCTTAAACCCTGTCCTTTAAAGTTTTGGTGGAACTCTCACTGAGTGTGACTGAAGCAGGGACAACCCCGGAGAAATGTGATCGGGCAAAGGGGCTGTGGTAGACTGGGTGGGGAGACCCAGTGGCCCTGCCTGTCCAGAGTCTCCTTGGCTCCATGCTACCTTTGTTCCATACCACTAGATTTTGAATTGGGCTCTTCTGGCCTACCATCAGCTGCAGTGGGTCCGATCATTTCTCTGTGGACACCTCTGAGACAGAAAGGTGGGGGAGATTCCTTTTGGGGGGATTTAGAATTAGGTTTCTCTGTGTAACCTTGGCTGTCCCGGACTTGTTTTGTAGACGAAGCTGGCTTCGAACTCACGGAGATCCCCTTGCCTCTCCCCCGAGTGCTGGGGAAGCCACCATGCCCAGATAAGCCTTAGTTTCTATACCACTCCTTAAAGAAGGAGTTGTGAGCCAAGAACCATAGAATAAAATATATACCATGATGTAACAAAGACAATAATTTTGAAGACTTTAAAAATTATTTCCTTATTTTATGTCATAACAAGATGTTCCAGATCATCTACATATTTATTTATATCACTCCACTAGGATTAAGTATCTCTGCAAGAAACTCTTGTTTTGTTAGTAGCGTTTGAAAGTACAGATCTGAGTTGCTACAGGGAGGTCAGCTTATATTTTGATTTATTTATCTTGGTTTCAAAAGACAGACTTTCATAGAGGCCTAGTTGGCCTTGAACCATCATCATGCTGCCCAGCTTCTCACTGTGGTTTTACAAGAGGGAAACTGAGTCTTGGGGAAGAAAAAAAATATCTCTTGATGAAATATGGCTTATAGGGAGTGTTGGTTATTGCTGGCTCCGTATTCTTTCTGCTGCTGTGGAAAGGCTTGTGGAAGATAATACGGCACCTCTGTGTTGCACCCACAAGCACCCAGTGGCATTATGTTAGAAGACGCACCTCACCAGGGAGATGTTTTAGAACCAATTAAAACCAGCCCTGGAAGTCTAGCTCCACCCATAACAGCCATTTGACCTGCAGGTAACTTTCAAAATCTCAGCTTTCTTATCTGTAAAATGGGCCCAGGGTGCTTGGACCACAGGTGTGCTTTGTGGCGTTAGTGAAAGCATGGAAATCAAAGCACACGGGAGCATGTCAAGTCTTAACTGGGTCCCCAGCATCTGTTTGGGGACCTGACTTGCCTGGGGTCATTATGTGGCTCCAGAAACAGTTTAGGAAGGCCACGGTACCCTCACTTACTTTGCATCTCTACAGAGCTGGACACATGCTGATCTCCAAAAGCCCTTACTGGATTAAAGAATGCCACAAAGAGTGGAGTCTGCCTTTTGAATTTGCCCTGAAGACAGGCGGGGGTGGGGGAGGGGAGGGGAGAGCCTAAAGCGTTACACAATCAATACAGTATATATTTATCCGTAGAAGGCTGGGTCTGGGCTGGTATGCATGTCAGAACACCTGAGCCAACCTTTCACTTTCCGTATGAAGGAACTGAGGGCCTGAGTCAGGAGGGCTCTGCAAGGCGGGGCAACTGCCAACGGTCAGGGTGGAGGCTGGGTTTGAGGATCTAGGGCCTGGAGGTCCTGTGCTTTCATCATCTCCAGCTTGCCTGTCCCTGCCTGGGGCCCGGGCATGTCCACAGCCCAAACAAGATGTGGCAAGAAAACATGAAGAAGGGGGTAAAGGAATTCATAAAGCTCAGCTGGCTTCTGCCTCTAAATCCCTTTGCCTTGCTTCTGGGCTTGCTCTGGCCTGTCATCCCTCCTCTCCCAGAGGCTGGTGGCTTCCCTCAGCTATGCCTTCAGAATCCCCTTGGGAGCCAGTGACGGCAAAAATTAGAGATGGTTGAGCATGCATACAGAAAGAAGTCAGAGTCCCCCCCCCCCCCCCCCCCCCCCCCCCCGCCCATGCCAGGACTTAATGCAATGGAGATGTGTGCCCTCCTGGATGCATGCATTTTGTGGAAGTAGAAGTTTTCCTTGAAGTAAGAAAAGCTTGTGAGGATCTGCTGTTTGGCTGCCTATAAGGCGCTGTGTGACACACAGCAAGTAGCGTAAACTCTTTTGTCAAGAGCTCATGCCCCAGGCTCTGAGGGAGCATGCCTTTCTCTCCTGCAGACATCCTAGCTCATCTCCCAGAGCAGGAAGGCAGATGCACATAGCATCGATGAGCAAGTGGGACTGTGTCCTAATAGAAGTCTATGACCACTAAAATAATTTCATCCAATTTTATGTGATATAAACATTTTTCAACTATTTAAAATGCAAAGCCCATTTTAATTTAAGAACATATCAAACATGAGCCTTGGCCAGACAGCAGAAGGTAGCATGCCTGCAGATGGGCCTGGACTCAAACTTCAGCTTTGATACAAACTTGACATCTGATCTTTGATGAGTGCCTTAACCCCCCTTATTTCTTACTTCTCCTATATGCACAGGGATAACTGTGCCTACTTGACAGGATTTAGTTTGCCACGATGGAGAGAATAAAGCCCTTGGCATTGACTGTTTGACGACTATAAAGATAGCCACCAGGACCCTTGACAAAATCTGTGACGCCCATCTTCACAGTGCTCATGCTGTGCTGAAGCCTTCCTGTGCATATGGTACCCTTGGCTGTATGGATGATGTCTAAGGATGGCTGGAACATGGGGGTGCTTTGTGTCTTAAGAATAAGCATGACAAAGAAGGTGTCTGGGGCACGGCACAACTGTAACCAGCCTGCACCTAGCACTCAGCATTTGTTCCAGAATCTGAATGTCCAGCTTTACTCTTCCGAGTTCCAAGGGAGGGGACTGTGGTTCTGTTTGGTAAGTTGGAACCAGAGATAGGGAAACTAGAGGGATTTCAGTAAATATACCTCTGCGAACTGAAGGCAGCGATCCTGGCTAGGCTGATGCAGGAGTCAGAATTTTACCTGCTGCCCATCTGACCCTTGAACTTCAAGGATTCCTTCTGATCCTTTGTGGAACTCTGGAGCTAGGGGTGCAGGATTTGGGTGTAGGAACAGCCTTAGCCTGTATCACTTGGTGGGGATTCCCAGACTAGGCATGCTTGAGAAGGCATAATGGCCAATTGGCCTGGGCTGATATACAGAGTTGTCCCCTCTGTCCCAGGCTTCTGTGTATCTGACTGAATTCAGGAAAAAAATGGGGGGAAAGCAGGTCTAATGACTTTATCAGACATAGGTAAATAGGAATGTCCCTGTAACAAAGACCGTGGTCTGGTCATTACTCTCATCTCAGTTCCTTCAGGTGTGTGATTAGGGATTAGGTGACTTCTAGATCTTTCAGTTCTGTCCTTTCAAACTATGGCATACTAAGCCAGATGAATGAGAGAGGCCACTTCACTTCCAGTTTAGGTAGGTGAGGCTGCCACATAGCAGCATTAAATGTTTAGCTCTGTTTCCTGACATGGTGTTGGAGTGAGCACTTCCAGCCTTCCGGTTGTCAGTCAGCTGCCCAGGTGACCTTCTGTCACTTGCAGAGGCTCACAGGTGTCCAGGATCTTTGTCCACCCATACACCAATACCTCAACTTTCAACTCTTCACTCAGTTTCTGAGACCACACTGCCTTTGTTAGAAGCTCAGCTCTGTGAGCATAGGCAGGTTACAGGAGATCTTCGTACCTCAGGTCCATCCTCTGTAAGATGACAATAATGACGGGAGGCCGGGTCTGTGAATATTCAATTAGCTACTATATCTAAAATGCCTCAGACTTCCCATGACCTCCGGAAAGCACGGCATCTGCCATCCCTATTGTTGCTATTGGGCGTGTTGTATGTGACAAGCCTTCCTCTGGGACACGTTAATCTTCCCCTGATGTCCCGGAGCATAGGCAGTTCTGAGACTGCTAACTTTCCTTCAGAGGAACTTGGGTTCACATAGTTGATGTGACTTGCCTGAGATGTGCCCTGCCATACAGGACTGCAGGGGACACGTCAGCAGAGCAGAAGGCAGATGGTTTGGGGAAGTGGGAAGGTGGGCTCCTGACTCTGTCCCTTACCATCCACAGCACTTCACCGCCCCACCATACAGACTCCTCCCACTAGTGTCTTGTCTCGAACTGTATGCAGAACCTGTCAGCACATGAGAATCATTTGCAGCAACTGGGGAACAGTGGGGTTTGGAAGTAGCAGGGTAGCCCGGTGAGACCAGAAAGCTGTCACCCTCTACCCTCATTGTAAGAGCTACCTCTCAGTCGGAAGAAATGGGAAACTTCCCTCTGCGGAACAGTCGGGACATTACTGCTCAGAGGAGCAAAGACCCATGTGTCTCCACTAATATCCCGGAGGATCAGACAGATTATGCAGACGGTAGTGCAATTTCCTCTCCATTCATAGTCCTCAGGCTGGACATCGTGCAGATGGTGGAGCCCTGGAAGCGTGGAAACGATGAAATGGAAAACAGGGCATCTGGGTATCGCCACAGTTCGGATGGCGAATCCAGCAGGTTTTTGTCCCGATGTTTACCCCAATGCCCCCCTTCCGGGCGGAAGGCGCATGCTCGTGTTAGATGCATCTCCCCCAGCAGGTTGTTCCAATTCTATTGCTGTTTCTGGCCTCTGTGAGCCTGAACTCATGAGAAATGTATCTCCAGGTTATCCATACTGTTAAAATGCTGGAACATTTGCCTGCTCACGTGCACACATGCACGCATGCATGCGCGCGCACACACACACACACACACCCCACATGCACACCCGTGGCAGATATCACATGCACACATGCATGCATGTCCCCTGCATACACCAGAAACATACACGCACACACGCCGCATCACGTGAGCACATATCAGATGCATCATGCAATGAGTGCTCACGCACACATATCACAGCAGATAAATGCACACATACACATTTCACATGCTGCCCAGACACCCAGCCCTACAGCTCTCAGTGAGGACCTCTTTTCTCTCCTTGACCTTCCATGGGACAAACCCCTCCTTTGTCCTCTGAGATTCATACCCTTCCTCCTTGAGCCCCAGTGCCCGCTCCTCCTGAAAAGACTTGACTACTTTGTCTGTCCTAGTGGCCTGTGACTGCTTGAAGTCCGTTCTCACCATAGAAATTCAAATTCCTGAAAGTCGCCGGATGCCTTTGTCCTACATCCTCAGGCCTGAGCCCCCATTGTTCTGTATTTCCGGTGATTTCCATAGTGGCTGAAAAATCTCAAGGCAACCTGGCACTCTGTGGTATCAAAGTCAGGATAGGCCTGGTTCTGGAAATCTTTACTTCACTCTGACTAGACCAGTTTTCAGTTTGGCTAAGCCTCAAGACAAGATTTTTGCCTCTTCCTTTCAATGTATACCTGACTTAAAGAAGATACCACCAAACTATGGCTGTCCAGCTCCAAGCCATGGTGGGTCTTCCCTTTTTGGAAGCCAGTTAGGGATTGTCAGGGCCACTGGTTCCTGAGAGTAAGGCACAGTTAAACAGTCATCCCATGTGGGTACCCAATGCTCTCGGCAGACCTGCTCTCCCTGTCTCTTAAGGTGCTCCAGATTATTTCTTTCCATCATAGTTCCCAACAGAAAGTTGGAATAGAACATCAGAAATCAACACTACAGTGCCGAAGGCTGAGAGAATGAGATCAGGGTGACAGCAAGGTGGTGAAGTCCCCGGAGTCTAGATGCCAGTATCACACCATCATTCTCACATGGTCTCTCTGTACTTGTCTCTGTTTTCTTATAAGGACAGCCTTTTAACTTAGTGGCTCTTTTTTTAAAGTCATTGGCTCCCAAGATAACCATATGGTAAGTACTAGTGGTTAGGACTTTAACACATGACTGTGTGAGGAACACAACTTAGCCCACGACACTCTCCTGTTGTTAAACACATATGGCCCAAATCTTGATTTTTTTCTGGGGGATCATTTGTTCTGTAAAGTATGATTAGTAAAAATTCTGATCTCTTCAGGTTGTTGTGAGGGCCAAGCACATGTAAGGTCTAGCATAGTCTGCCTCATAAGTGCCCAGGAAATGCTAGAAGCATTTACAGATAAAAAACAAATTCAGATGATGAACACCCCTAAGCATTGGATAGCGTCATCATAATGGGCTGCTACTGCTCCTGGTGATCTTTTGGCTTGAGGTGCCTTTGCTCTATTCATTTCTGGCCAGGAGGCTTCCCTATGGCTGTCCAGCACCCTAGATTCAGGTCACTGCCATGCCCTACCCCTGTCATGGAGACTATGGTGTGTTCTGGCAGAACCAGGCACTAGCCCTGCCTGTCTCCTCCCTCTCTCCTCTGGGTAACCAGGTGCCTGAGGCTCCCTTATGCAGGATTCTCCACTCAGGCATCTGCCTTTGACCTTGGCGCCTTCCCCAGTGTTGTGCTGGGTGCCGGGTATGCTGCCAATTTGCCAAACCTGCCAAGCACACTCTTCTTTCACTCCTGTGACATAGAAAACCCATGTCCCTTGCAGCAGGGCAGCTGCCTGGATTCCTGTAGGAAGGTGCTGGTGCTCTGGGGCACTGCTCCATTCTCCCTGCTTGCACAGTGGGGCATCGTCTGAGAAAGGCTTTCTGCTCAAAACTTCTGCTTCTAACTCCAACTATCCATTCTGTCAGCATAAAAAAAACCAAACCCTTAAACCATAAACCACGTCTAACTCCATGTTCTGTACTGTGTGTTATGTGCGCATAAACATGCCTGTGGAGAGGCCAGGCCTTTAGTGGTTTACAAAGCAGTTGGCACTGAACACCACTCTCTTCCTTCCAAGCTGCTATGTGCTTTTTCCATACCTTCACATCTGCTATGGCCCTTCTGCGCATAAGCACCACATCTTTTGTCTTGTCTCCAGGACCTGAGGGTCAGACTCTGGGAGAGATGCATCGCTGTGATGGCTTCTTTTGTGCCTTCCGTGGCTTCTTGTCCATACTTACGACACTGTACTGTGGTTGTCTGCTCTGCGGCTTCCCTGGCTAGATTAGGAGCCCCTCAAGTGCTAGGATAGTGATTCATTCAACTTTTCCTCTGCAGTGCCCAGCGCAGTGCCTGGCTACAGATGAATGGGGCCAGTGAAGAGAGTCCTGGGCCCCAGCCATGCTGGGCAGTGCCTTTCATGGTATTTTCCGTTTGGCCTCACCTCTTCCTTTGTCCCGTTTTTAGCCTAATTCCTTTCAAGGCCCTGGCATGGGACTCTGAGCTCATTTTCATGATTGCTTTAAATATTTGGGGCTGTTGGCATGCCAACACGAGGACCCATGCTAAGGAGGGAGAGGAATTCTTCAGCTCTCTAGGTCCTGCCTAAATACAAGGAATGTGCCAGAGGCAAAGGAGGTTCTGAGGGAGTGCCAGCTTGGGTCTAACCAAACTGCTTTCCTACCTGGCCCTTGGAGCCAGGAATTTGGACAGGACAAAAGAAAGAGGGGGCCTGAGGAAGTGATGGAGTTCTAAAAATTGAGGCGCAGCCGCAGAGGAGACAAAGGATTGGCATGTGCATCGGAATGCAGCTGCAGTGGCTATCTCTCCTGTACCTACGCATGCCGAGGACCCCTGAGAGAAGTGACAGAAGGTATACAGACCCCAAGAGCCACGTATGAAAAGCAGAGATAGGAGAAGACCTTAGAAGTCTTGTCATAGAAAGACAAGGAAGCTACACAGGAAGCCTGTGAACATTTACCACAAAGACGAGCCCTCGGAGCTCACTCCGCACACTCCCGTTGCTGCTTTATAGACAAGAAAACACTACAGAATCAAGCCTATCCCAGCATTTTGGGAGGCAGGGGCAAAAGGATTCCAAGAAATTTAGGGGCAGTCTGGTTGACATAGCAAGTTCTAGATCAGCCAGGACTATACAGCAAGACAAAACCCTGTCTCAAAAAACAAAACAAAACAAAACAAAAACAAAAACAAAAGACCAAGGAAGTAGAAGTTTGTAACTCCTGGTTGCACCAACCATGTCACCCAGGTTCTTCTAGAATCTTTGACCTTTTCGGCGAGGTGGAGGAGCCAGACTTGGGTACTATAGGTTTTCTTCAGAAGCTGCTGTACATAGAATGAAGGCCCTGGCCTCTGTGACCAGCTCTTGTTCTCTGCTATTGCACGGTGTTAAGCGATTTGAATGTTTACCTCATCCCAGATCAGTCTTATGAGATACACATCTTTCTCCTACAGGAAATCCTATTTTCTTCACCTTGAGTTGGTTCAAGAAAAGCCGTGTGAAATAGTTCTAGCTAGTGAGATATAAATGGTAGCCTTCTGAGTAGCCTCTGGGAAAATCCTCACTCCTACAGACCGGAAAGAACTATTGTCTGAAACTATTCCCAAGGAAACGCAGACAAACATCTACTCTTTGCAGATAGAGAACTAATGACAAACCAAAGTAAGGATGCTATCGAAGTCTAACTTGGTGAATCAATTAGTTTTATTGGGTGACTTACAGGAACGTGGGGGAGGGGTTCCTTATAGGGGCAGAAACAACTCACAGGCAGCTGTACCACCAAAGCCCACCCCAGCATGAGTGACAGCTCATGAAAGCTGGAAACCTAGACCGCATTTCACAACTTGCAGGCAGCAGGACAGGTTGGAGAGCATCTCTGTCAGGCACCTCTGGTGGTCTCAGCTTCTTTCAGGCAGTTCAGGAGTTGTTACTGCTTAGGGAAGGAGAAGCTTGCTATCCAGCAAGGACAAACTCCATGGTTCTGCTTATTCTTGTGTCTGGAACACAATGGCTGGGTTAATTTGTGTGGTTAATTTGCTACTTGGAGGAAGCCCCAAGACCTTCTCTCTGCTTCCAAGCTCCCATGAGGGAAGCAGTTCCTGCCACAATGCTCCATCTTAACACAGCCCCAAGAAATATCGGACCCAGCAGACCATGGACCAAAGCTCTTTGTCCTGAAGAAGAGCGAAAAGGAGGAGGAAGGGAGAGAGAAGCCACATGGGCAAGAGGCATGGACAAAGCTATGAAAGCCTAGGTCCCAGGTGACATCACCCAACACTAAGCCCCACCCCCACCGGGCCTTATTGTTTAGACTTCAGAGAATAAAGGGACAATTTCAGGTCTCCTTCTCACAATTCAGATGGTATTCTTCAGAGAGACCTTTTGTGATTGTGTGTGTTTGCGGGGGGTGGGGTCGGGGTAGGATTTGCAGTGCTGGATCTGTGGCTACCCTAAACCAGGTGGATAAAAGGGGTGTGGACATTTCATGTCATGTTAGTGTACTCAAGGTGAAAACAGCACATGGCCCATTAACGTAGCTTTGATTATGGCTAGGTACTGGTCACGTGTTTTACATCTATCATATCATTTAAAACCTCTAATGATACTCTAGAAGGGGTCCTCAAGGAGACTAAAACTTAGCATTTAAGTATTTGCCCAGGGGCTGCTGGGCTAGGAAGTGACAGGACTCAATTTTGAACTCTGCCTCCGGTGGTGCCTGTGTCTTTACCTTGTCAGCAGGCTAGGAATGAGATCTGGCTCCTCGAAGGCGAAGTCTATGAACACTTGAACAAAAGTGAGCTTCTGTTCTGCAAGAGTTAGATGTGTTTGTGGTTCCCCCGTGCCCCCTCCCACCCCAGTCTCTGTCTACAGAGTCTCTAGAGTCTCTATGCTCATGCCTGAGGCTAGAATTGTAGTCTAGAGCTCAACTGATCTTATTACAGTGGGTTACTATGAGCTACAACAGCCAGAAGAGCCTTCGGGGAGAATTATTTGAAGGACAGATGGTCACTTCAGGTTATGAAAACAAAAGAGGTCAAGTTCAGAAGATGGAGCTGGACTAAAACATGGGGCCAGGTCTTTGCAGTCCTTGGGTGCCACTTTAAGGAGTGTGAGTGGGCTGTATTCAGGCAGTGAGGTCTTAGACGAAGCTTGGAGCAGGTGAGCACTGGGCGTATGGGAGGCTCCGTGTTCAAGTTGATTTAGGGTGGGAGGTAGAGCTAATTGGCCAGAAGACTTGCTTCAAGATAAAGGCTTGAATATGGAGATAAGATGAGAGCTGGAAAGTGGGAAACAGCCCAGGAGATATTGAGCAAAAACAACATTGGGTCTGATGACTGCTGAGATCCTTGAGAAGTTGTCCAAGGTTATTACTTTTAATTCTCCCACATTGCCTTAGGAAGATGGAAGCAAACACTTGCCTAGGTGGGAAGGAGAGGAATCAGAATAGTAGTGTCCCAGTCTGCTTTCTGTTGCTGTGATAAACATTATGGCCAAAAGCAACCTGAAGGAAAAAAAAAAGGCTTATTTCCTTTTATGATTTACAGTCTATTCTTGAGTGAAGTCAGGGCAGGACCTTCAACATGGCAGGAGTCTGGATCCCATGGAGGAACACTGCTTATTGCCTGCTGTCTGACTTCTTCTCCCTGTTAGTTTTTTTTTTTTTTTTTTTAATACAGCCCAAGCCCACGTGCTTGCTCAGGAACCGTGCCACTCACAGTGGGCACTAATCAAGATAATTCCTCATATAGCCACAGGCCAATCTGAATCTGAGCAGCTCTACAGTGAGGCAGCCTCAGCAAAGTAGCATGGATCCATTTGGTTTTAGGAAAGGAGACTTGACGAGATGGGCTAGCCACCTGGAATTAATGCCTTAAGTGATGAAGCCATTAGCAACCAGCCAGAACCAGAGCTGTCCATTAGAAAGCCAAGGGGTATCCTATGACATGGAGAAAAAGAGGAGATTGCTGATGTCTGGACTCAGCAGCCTCGGCATTGCCTGCTCTGAGGAAAGCAGCCATTAAAGGCAAGGCAGGAGGCAGCAGAGACATCAAAAAGGAATCCAGGGAGAAGAAAGCCAGGGGTGCAAAGATTCCAGAGAATGGGGCCAACAGGGCTAAGCTAACTGCTTCACATGACTCCAGATTGCCAAGTGCAAACACTCTGAGTATCTCAAAGGGACCTTTAGGAAGCCAGTGTCTTCACAAATTGCTTTCAGAATATAGGTGGGCTTGATCCTTCTAAAGGACAATTTCAAGGTGGTTCAAAAGGCATAAGAACTGCAAACTTGCTGGTCTAGAAATTCTTCAAGGAAAATGTTACTCAGAAAATACAACCATCAAAGTTGAGGGAGCCTATTCTCAACCAATGGCCAAGGTCAAGGATGACCTTGTCTTAAGCACTTTACATGTCTTATTTGGTTTCTAAAACAGCCCCATAGATAAGTATCCTTTTTCCAGAAAGGCCACGAGCTAAATCTTCTGAGGTACATCTAAGAACGAATGAACCCTGACATCCAGATTAAGGTGGGAGGACAGTTGCAAGGCCTATGTTCTTAACTACCGGGCAATATTGCCTTTTGAAAAGAATGGAAAAGAACACAACCCTTACCCATGGGGCGTTATCATTTTAATATGATAACATTGTATAAAATCTGACATAAAATATGAAATGTTTTCATTTTAATATGATAACACCAAGAAACAACTTCCATGTTTAACATCTGGAGAATGGCTGAAGAAAACGTGACTCCCAAAATGAGGCTGCATGGTATAGATGTTAAAGTTCGTCGTGTAAAACAGTACATGTGGATTTTAATGACACTTTCTCACCCCACCACCCAGACTGGGTTTCCTCTGTGTAGCCTTCACTGTCCTCCAACTCACAGAGATCTGACTGCCTCTGCCTCCTGAGGGCTGGGATTAAAGGAGTGCTTCACCATGCTAGGCTTGATGACACATTTTTAAGTGAGAAAAGCTGTTTCCAGAACAGTATGAGCCCAAATGTGGAAAAAGGGGGTGGGGGTGGGGCGTCTGTGATCCTTCAGGTGTGTAGATGAGCAAGCATAGACCGACTGCATCACTAACAGGTACCCTCCCACTTTCACCCTGCCTGGTGTGAAAACCCATCCTCGTGCCGTGCCCCCTCTGCCCCCCTCCCCCGGTCAGTGTCTCTACACCAAAATGCTGCATATTTTACAGAGAAAAGACGAGCGGAATGTGTGGCATGCTTTGATCATAGCTTCCCCTCAAATAATTCCAGGAAACTTTCTAGAGGAGGCAGAATTCTCACGGATTGTTGCCTAGTGGGAGTGGTTGAGTAGAACCCAGAAGGATATTCCAGAGAAATGGTTACCACTCCTCACACAGCATGTGTGAGGGGAGAAGCTGGGCTCTCTTGTGGGAGGTCCTGGGAAGTGCCTGCAAGAAGGATGTCCTGGTCTTTGGACCGAGAAAGATGAAACACCATCACTGTCCCCTATTCTGGGGTCATCAAATTTGCCTCACCAACAGCTACCTTCTGGATTGATTGGGAAGCCACATTCAAATCCTCTGGGTTTTCTGTCCTGAACTTCATCCCAGCTCTATCCATGTTAAGGCAAGGCCCAGAACTGACTGCTTAGAAAAATATTTTATTGAGATTCCTCTTATAGTGCCTATTTCTGTCTCAATAAGGCCTTGGCATTCCATGGGTAGCTAAATATATTGGCTTTTTCCTCTCCAATGCCAACCTAGTTTTAATGTTCCCAAGTACATCTTGCCCAGATTTCCCCTCAAGAGAGAATTTATAGCATTAGCCCTTTGTGACCTGAAGGAAGAACCGTTGAAGGATGTTGGCTTGCTTTGAGAGGAGAGACCAGAGAATTCTTGCTTTCATGTGCGCTCTCTCTCTCTCTCTCTCTCTCTCTCTCTCTCTCTCTCTCTCTCTCTCTCTCTCTCCTCTCTTCCTCCTCCTCTTCCTCCATGAAAATGTCCATTGAGCCCTGTGAGTTTTTATGGGCACTATGTTTAACATGGATCACACAGACTGATGAACTGATAACTGTCCCCTGGGTATCTGTGGTCTAGCTATACCATCAGTGCAGTGTATCAAACATGGCAGATGTACAGAACAGAACTGAGAGGAAACACAGGGGACATTTCCCTAAGTACCAGCATTTCCACCTATTTTAGCAGTATTAGGGATTAAGTGAATGAAGGAGGTTGAAAAAAGGAACAGTAAGAACACAAGGGCAGAGGAAATCCAGTGCATGTTTCATTAGCTTGGGGTCAGTAGCATGGGCACCTTTCCCGGTAAAATTCTTTTGTTGGATTTGATATTTGACTCCAAAGAAGTCTTAAATGTGATTAATTTTCCCCTCTAGGCTTTGTTTCCATTATAAAATTTATTAGTATAGACAAATGTTTTATAAACATTTTAGTGGCACAGAAAAGTATGTATGGTACCCCTATTCAATTACAATAAAATCTCAGCTATTTTGGCTGAGTTAAGTCTGGGAGACCCCAGTCATCACTGGTTTCCTTCAGTCTCTCACTAACTCACCTCAGTAGAACTCCAGGGATCCCCAGGACTGCAGCTGAAACCCCCAGGTTGAGATGGTGCTCCAGCCTGCCCTGGCTGTAAGCTGGTGCCTCAGGAGTCACCTTTACCTTTACCTGCACATGGAGCTGTTCCATGCTTCTTGCAGAAGTGTACACCTGATACTCTGGGCCTCTGATAGGGGCTAGAAGCATGGTTCTTCTGGTGGAAAGGAAGGAGATCACTACATAAAAGCAGGAGGAGGAGGAGAAGGAGGAGAAAAAGAAAAGAAAAAGAGAAAACACACAAAACAAACCCCAAAACTCTGCCTCTAGGGTGTTCCAGAGGGCTCTGCTTCTTACAGATGACCTAAAGGTCATTCCACTCCATCCCTTTGGTAGGGCAACCTCTTCTAGTGTGGGGTGTTGCCATTTCAAATGGTTTTTGTTCTTGGTAATGTTAACAAAGGTGAGGTAGGGAACAGCTTTCCCATTTTATAGATGAGGAAAGGGATGCACAATGTTTATTGTCTCTTCCATAAAGAACCCAAGACTCAGTGAGATACTGAGACTACATATCTCACACCTTTGCTGCCTCCTAAAACTAGTCCTCTTTATTCCTGAGCTTCCATCTTCTTTTACTAATACAACTTTCTTTGTCTGTTTTCTTCAAACCATCCAGAAAAATCTGAACCTAGACTTCTGCTCCTTCTTAACATTGCGTTGAAGTGTTGAGGACTCAAAGAAAGCCCCAGAGGACTTGTGTCTGATTGCCATCTCCATCCAAGGACAGTGCTTTGGTGATCTTAGCGGGAGCCGGGTGGTAGACAGGCTATTTTTAGGGTGAGGGTGATCTCAATCCTGGGAGTCTGTAAGTCCCCAAATCTTATTAACATAGGAGCTAAATACCAGGCGTTCCTTTGGGTCTGCATGCCGATAGGCTTAGTCTTTCTTTAGTAGCCCGCCCCACTAGTGTGGAGCCTTTTAGGGGCATTCCAAACCCCTGCCCCTCTCTCCCTCCTGTCGCAGAGCTGGCCTGCAATCAAGCATCTTCACACTCTGCTACTTCCATCTGGGACTTCCTTCCTCAATTCCTGATGCTGGCTGCCTCTGAGCTGCTTGCTATTCTGGTGCCCAGAAACCCACACAGCTCTGCCAACCAAATTCCTACTAAACGGCAATGCTGGATAAGGGTAGGCTTCCTTGGAGCCAGAGTTCATGAGCAAGGAGACCAGTCTCTTGACCTCTGACAGTTCATCAAGGCATACCTTAAAGGAAGCAGAAGAACACGGACCAGGGGAGTCTGTAACAATGCATGCAACCCAGGCAAGAGATTACCAAGAAAATACAAAGAAATCTATAAGTGACCTCTGGGCCCAATGATTCTATGTTCTGTAATACTGATTCCCCCTAAGTCATGAGACTTTGCCTGCTATAGAGTTCAATTCTTCCAGAAACTTTCATTCTTTCTCTTTAAAAAAAAAAAAAAAAAATGGCAGTAGCTGGCTGGGAACTGGTAGGCTGGTAACTGTAATCTTAGCACTTGAGAGGCTGAGGCAGGAGGTTCAGAAGTTCCAGGATAGCTTGGCTTCATAGTAAAATTCTATCTCAAACAAGAGATGGCTCAGTGGTTAAGAGCACTAACTGTTCTTCCAGAGGTCCTGAGTTCAATTCCTAGCAACCACATGGTGGCTCACACCATCTATAATGAGATCTTATGCCCTCTTCTGGAGTGCAGGTATACATGGAGGCAGAACAGTGTATACATAAAAACAAACAAACAAAAAACTAGAATGCTTCACTGGAAAGGAGGAGCCAGCATCTAGTATCCCGGAAATGCAGGTGATGGATTCACTGCTGCCTGTGTCGGGAGAGCTTGCATGGCTCCCCGCCTCCAGGAAGACTTAGCTATGAATTCATCAAGGTTTTAGGAAACATGCCACTGAAATCTTGTGAGAAGCAGGGTAAGGCTGACTACAGGGAGAGCCAGGCTCTCCCAGGGGTGCACACTCTGCATGGTTCCAGCAACTTAACATGAATGTGTTCAAAACAGACTGCATTCCTTTCTTCTTCCGGCTATTCTTTCTAACATACCTTTCTCCAGTGCTGTCTGTGCTGTTCCCTCACGATCCTGACAGAAGCCAGGAAGCATTCTTGATTCCTGTTTCCTGTATCCCCTTTACCTAGCCTTTGGTGAACTTTACTATTCCCTCTGCTGTGGATGACTCTCCCACTGGTGCCTTTGGCCTACTTCATGATGTGTGGGAGTTCTTTAGACACAGAACTCCAGCTTTAAAATATCAAGGCCTCCTGCTTGCCACATCCAGTAAAATCATGGCCAGCACCCTCTACCCAGCCTTCTAGCTTCCCTTCCTTTTCACGTCATGTTGGACTGCTTTGCTTGGGGGCTTTTCCTCTTAGGCCAGTTTTGTCTGGTCTTCCTGCACTCTTATAAGCACACCGGCCAGCTTCTTCCCCCTGGGCTTGGGTCTGAAATGCCAGTTTCAGTTCTGCTCCAATTTCCCAGACTGTGGAAGCCCATCTTCCCCGGGGAAGCTCTCAAATTCAGAATGGTCCCCTCTATGCCCTTGCTGGGTTTGTGTTTCATAGTACCCACACTGCATCTATTTGGTAGTTTATTATATCCTGATAAATGCTGTCTTCTCAATAAAGTGACAATCCTGGGTGAACGCTTTTGTTTGTTTTTCTAGATGAGGAACAGAAAGCCCAGCAAAGTATTCTTATGTCCCTAGTTGTTACATGCCTGAAGCAGGATTCCCAACAAGGCCAGCTTGGTGTTATTCAGTGTTCTGTGTCTCTGTCCCAAGATGTATTGCAGGGTTGTCATAAATGCATTGAGTCAGACACATGAAGAGGAGGTATGTTTTAGAACCATTGTCAGATCAAAATTATTATTTGTTTATTTATTACACATGTGTGTAGTGTGTGTGTGTGTGTGTGTGTGTGTGTGTGTGTGAGAGAGAGAGAGAGAGAGAGAGAGAGAGAGAGAGAGAGAGAGAGAGAGAGAGAGAGAGAGAGAGCAAGAAAGAGATAAAGAGGTGTTTGTGTGTGAGCATGCATATTCTATGGCATGCATGTGGAGGCCATGTTGCGTGAAGTGTGTAGGTGGACCAAAGAGGAAAACTGGGCTTTTCTTTTGTAAGCCAAACCGGGCGACTACTTGGTAGATGATGGTATGATATGGCCATAGCTCTTCGTCCCATCTTCCTTTCATGAGTGCCATAGTGTGAACAGTATGACCCAGCTCACAACATCCCCAGCACTGGCCTTACCTGTCTCCTTCTGGCACTTTCAAAACACAGCTCCTGGGACGGTAAATTTTGTCAACTTGATTGAATTAAGAAACATACAGGGCATTAGTGAGGCACTCCTTTGGGTGTGTCTGCCAGGGTGTTTCCAGGATTAATTGAAGAAGGAAGACTTGGCTTGAGTGTGGGTCATCCCCATCGTAAACTGAGGTCCCTAGCTGAGTAAACAGGAGCAAAGAGGAGTCCAACTGACTCGCTGTTCTCCACCTTCTGATCTAAAAAGATGTGAGCAAGCCACCTGCTATCACCAGACAGGAGCTGATAATGCTACCATGCTTTCCCTACTAGAGTGGACTGGCACACCACTGGACTGTGACTCAAGCAGACTTATTCCCCCTTACATTGCTTCCTCTTGGGTATCTGGTCACAGCAATGAGAAAAGTAGTTAATATACCCTCCCCCATCCCCAATTCTTTGATTCTCCTTTTCCGGAGATGCGGGAGTCGTCTCCCCCCGACTTGAACCTGGCCTTGAGACTCTGAATGAATACGGGAGAAGAGGCCCTCTGCCAACTTCTGGACCCAGAGCTGGCAGCTCCAGTTTCCTGTCTCCTGAGACACTCTTGGAACCTAGCCACTGGCAATGGAGAAAGCCAAGGCAAGCTCATGGGGAGGAAAGGCCAACGCAGAGAGAGGCTGACTCTCCAGGTCCACAGGCCCAGCCAGGCACTTGGCCATCCCTAGCATCAGGATGCCAGCTCTGAGAGCAGCCATCCTGTATCCCACCCCCATTCAAGTGCTCCAGCTGCCAGGGGCATGGAGCAGAGATAAGACATTCACTGCCCAGCCCAGGTTTCAGATCCATGAGCACTGCACATGGCTGTTACCCCCTTAATCTCTAAGTCTCTGGATAACTGCAATAGAAACTTAGGCCTCCTGGCTGGTGAGAACCTAGGGTTCCTCTAGGTCTGAAAATGGTACTGACATTTTCCTTAAAACAGCCCTAGCTCAGCTATCCCATAAAGTTATCTTTCTCTAACACACACACACACACACACACACACACACACACACACACACACACACACACACACACACACACACACACACCTCCACTCCTCTGAATGAAGGAGGCAGTGCTAAGCAGTCTCCTTATTGTTCCTTCTCATTCTACTTCATCACAACTCTCTCTTCCTAGTTTTTCCTTTGCCCTTGTTCCAGCAGAAACCTCAGAAGTCATAGCCTCAGTCTCCTTCAAGCTTCCCCTCACTGCAGGGCTAAGTGGGAAGTGTATGTGTGTGTGTGTGTGTGTGTGTGTGTGTGTGTGTGTGTGTGTGTCTGCTGGCATTGCTAGTGATCAAAAAGTCAGAGGGAACTGACCACTATAATTACTAAGTGGTGTGTGTGTGTGTGTGTGTGTGTGTGTGTGTGTGTGTGTGTGTGTGACTTAATAGCTAGCCATTCATCTCTTTAACTCTTTCTCTCTATGCCACTCTGCAGTTTTCTAATTTTTCTACAGTGGACATAGATTGGCTAGCTTCCAAAGACAATGTTCAGGGTCCATCAGATTTTACATTTGGATGAATTTCCTCCCATCTGCTGTGTGTTTAAGCTCCTGCCGTACATGCAGTTTTGAACCCTGACTTCTCACTGTCCTTTGTATTTTAAGAGTCTCTTTTGCTCAATAAATATTTTCTCAAGCCCGATTTCTAATGACTTTAAACTTCCCTAGCATATATAGAACTCTATAGTATCCTAGTATAAATGACTTCATCAATTATTTGCTTTAATTTGTTTAGCTGAATTTACATGCATATATTTTATATACAAATATGTGTTCATGCCACATCCTTATACATAAACTTCTTTAAACCTTTACATTTTTTAGTATTTTTTATTTTTTAATTTATTAGTTAATGATAATACGTACATTATTATTAGTAGTAGTAGCAATAGTAGTAGTATGCGTGGAGTCTAGGTACACACATGCTATGACACACATGTGGAGATCAGGGAACAACTTTTGCGAGCCAGTCAGTTCTCTTCTTCCAGACAGGTGACATCTTGAGCTCAAGCATGAGTCACCAGCTGGTACAGCATGTGCCCTTACCCGCTGAGCCGTCCTCAGCCCTGCTTTGTTTTTCTGAAGCTCTTGCTCTGTAGTGCGGGCTGGCCCTGGGCATGAGGCCTGCCTTCCTTAGTGTCTGTAGTGCTGAGGTTAGAGACATGTGCCCCCTGGGCCTAACTGCCCCATGTTGATTCTTGATAACATAGCAGAACCTTCAGAACCTAGCCTTCAGAACACTGGGTTCCAGAAACCATTTCCTTGTTACCCTGGGCAGCTCTTAAACTTCATTCCCAGGGTAGGAACAAGGATGCAGAGTCTAAAGAAAGAAGAGATCACCGGGCATGGTGGCGCACGCCTTTAATCCCAGCACTCGGGAGGCAGAGGCAGGCGGATCACTGTGAGTTCGAGGCCAGCCTAGTCTACAAAAGCGAGTCTAGGATAGCCAAGGCTACACAGAGAAACCCTGTCTCGGGGGGAAAAAAAAGAGATCAGAAAAAGACATGGGAATGCATATGTAGATGGCAGAAAAGACTGGAACTTGACTTACAAATAGTCTCAGGTCACAGGAGACAGTTTTTGTTTCATCTTCAAAGGCTAATAAAATGAGGGAAGAAGAGAGAAATTGACAGCGGTCCCGCACAGAGATGTCATCCATATATGACCACATTTCATGCTCACAAAGACTGTGAGTTAAGACTGTCTTATGCTATAAATGACACAAACAGGGCCTAAGCAGTTAAACAGCATGCCTGAGGGCAGACATCTGGTGAGAATGGAGCCCAAAAGTGATAACTGGCTCATCCAGCTCCAAATCCAGCAACACCAGGCCCGGGTCTGGCCCCAGGCTTTCCCTATCGATGTAGGGGAAAGAGGGTAGGTTGTGCCCCTTACCCTCCCTCGTTCCTTGCCTTAAATAGCTCTTTCTCTGCATGAATAGGGAGTCAATGAGATAACTACAGGGAACCAAGGACAAGAAACAGGACACCATCCCCTGGAAGTTACGGACCTTATTTCTTTATCACCAAATGTCTGCGTGTGTCAAAGGCCTCCTCTTCCAGGTCTCAAGCTGACCCTGTCTGGAAGATTTTTGGGACTGCTTCTGCATGAGGGGTTCTGGGTTGAGCTGAAGTTCACCTATAGTTCCTTTGACCTGCACTCTCCTAGTCCCTGGAGCATAAATAAGCCCTGACGCAAGCAATGAGGAGAGGATGGCCACCATTGCCTACACGGGATCAGACAGATCAAGGGCTATTGATAGTGGCTGCTGGACCAGTTTCCAGAGTCCATGTAAGGGAAGGGCCACGAAAGGCAGTGGATGGCAGCGGGGCATGCGTGTCAATCTGAACCCTGTGTTTAAAGTCTAGTTTGATGAAAGGGGATTTCTTCTTAATCGGAGTTTTTGCCCAGACCTTCATTCTCCTGGCTACTAAATTGCACCTACCCTTCAGGTCTCCCTTATCTTATTTGGCTCCTGGGGAGCCACCTCCAGATGGACCCACAAAAGCTCTGATTATGTGCCTCACTCCATGTGAGTAGTTTCTTCCAGGGGTGACATTTTTAAGCTACTTTAAAACAGGAAGGATGAGTCTGGTCCCCAACTAATTTGAACTGATTAGCTGGTTCTGCAGGAGCGTCTCCCAGAGACCCTCGGTAGGAGCAAACAATCACTCTTTAGTTGCTGAATGGGATGAAAGATGCTGATGCCAGGAGAGAGTAGGTGATCAAGAGCCCTAGAGAGATGCAGGATAGCAGATAGTTCCCAAGGCAAAAGTTTGCCACTACTAAGAACTGGTCTGGCTGTTGCAGCACATACAGGTGGAATCCTGTTTGTGGGTTGGAACACGGAATGCGAAATGGAACCCTGGTTTCTCCAGCTCGCTGCAAGTATCTTTTTCTGACTCATTAAGAGTCACAGACCCCCTTCCTCTCCATGTCTCCACACAAAGCCCAGCATTGGCTTCTCAAGTCTTGTCGAAGCAGCTGTCACAATCCAACTTGTCGGGCATGAGCCTAACGTGGCCCAGTACCCATTCTCAGTTGTATAAATGGGGGAACCCACAGTCTTGTGCACAGTTTGACATTTCCTTCATGGGTTGCCTTTTCTCTGCTACAAAGTGGGGGACTGGAAAAGCCAGTCTCTATATCCCAGTTCCATTGGGCCCTTCATTCTAGAATGACCCAGGAGTCTCTAGTGTTCAGAAAGCCCACTGGTTCCAGTGCCAGTATAGTCACCATCCAGCTTTGTCCCTAACAGCAGGGACAGCAGTAGGAGAGTTAAATAGGCTCACCCTGGTGCCACATATAGAACACGTGATCCTCAGTAAAACCCCAGGGAGTGTCATCTATTTTTGCTGCCTCTGCTTAACTATAGGTATCACAGATGCTGGGATTTCCCCCTCCCCTCGCCTAATTGATGCCCCCAAGCAGCCACATCTTAATCCCTGGATGAGCAACCATGAGTGAGCAATCGCCTGGCTTTGTCCTCCATCAGAAGGAACAGAACTGACATCCACTGACATTGTATTCAGGACAGACCCTATACTTGACCCTGACAGTATGTTGCCCCATCCAATCGTCACAAATGGAAGCTGGAAAAGATGAAAGCCACACTTCTGATAAACACTGGCTTGTAGATTCAGACCCAGGTCTGTGTGCCTGAATGGTAGACCTTAAACCTACACACAGCGGTGGTGACCAGCATGAATTCCGTTGCGAAGATAATTCCCTTCCTATCTGGGTTCCACCCCCCCTATTCCCTCCCCTCCTCCACTGCCCCAAAGCAGAAAGTCTCCTATTTAGAAGGGAGACTCACAGGGGTGGCAGCGTTCTCCCTAAAGCCATCTCTCACTTCTTTCAAGCCAGGCTTAATGACCCAAACTGCCAGTAAGGATGAAAGAATCTTGTTAATGAAGTCCTCCGCCATGGGAAGAAGATGAAAGAAAAGAGAAAGAAAAGAAGAAAGAGGTTGGTGGGGGTGGGGGAGTGGGGGAAACAATCCTTCACAAATATTTTCTGTTAATAAAATCCATTTTGCCTCTAAAATGTTTGCCAACTATCTAAGTGGACACATTTTTCACATACCAAGGCAAACCATAGCCGGAAGGCCTCTCTCCGGTCTGCCAGCCCACAGCCTCTGTGTCTACAACCTGCCTGGGGCAGCCTCTTCCCGTGAGGTGGCTTGGAGGATGTAGGCACGCTTTTCTCTAGTCTAGAAGGAAGGCGCCCTGAGCCCGGCACGTCTTCACATGTACATAACCCTCTCCTCTTGAATACCAATGCAGACAGCCTTCCTCGGGGCTTGCTCTCCCGCCTCTACCCCTGTGGGGTTCAGAGCAAGTCTCTTCCATCCTCCTCCTCTTTCTCCTGGCTTTTGTCCTCCCTCCTCCCAAACTTACTGCTATAGGAAGGAAGAAGTTCCCAGACCCAGGTACACTTTCCCTATATTTCCAACACCCTGATTTTTGTGCGTTAGCACATTTCACACGTTCTATTAAGGGCATATTTATGACGTTCCTTTCCAAAAGGGTGGCAAGGTCTCAATATTGGGTTTTGAGGCAATTTGAGTTAGCACCAAGGATTTGTGCATCATGCGTTACTGACTTGCTAAAATTTAGACTAAGATAGTGGTGACCTGGAGACTTCTGAAGCCATGGGGAGCAAGAGGGGCTACCTGAAGGAGAAAGATAGGTACTTGTCAACTGGTTCTGCTGGAGCAAAGAGCAGACGTGGGTCTAGTTAAAGCTGATATGGGGCCATAGGGCTGGTTGGCTTCTCCCTGATGGGGCATCCCTTTTCCTGCCAGCTTAGCTTTTTCCTTTCTTGGGGGGGTGGGAAGAGCTGAATTCCACCATGTGGTCCTTAGCCAGCCTGACTGGGACATGGCTGCTTCTTTCTGAATGAGGCACATCCATTTTCCTTGGCCCAAAACTAGGGTGGACTTGCTTTTTCTGTTTTTCCTTCTGGTGGACATTGAACACTTTCTAAGAGCCTGATGGCTTCTTATATTATTTTTATTTTTTAAAATAATAATAATAATAATAACAATAATAAATGTTATTTTGTTTGTTTATTTATTTATTATGTACACAGTGCTCTGCCTATATGTACACCTGCAGGCCAGAAGAGATTATCAGATCACATTAAAAATGGCTGTGAGCCACCATGTGGTTGCTGGGAACTGAAATCAGGACTTCTGGAAGAGCAGATAGTGCTCTTAACCTCTGAGCCATCTCTCCAGCCCCCTATTTTTTTATTTTATATTATTTTTATTATGCTTTATTTATTTATTTTTATTTTGTGAATGGGGGAAGGCAGAGGGACCCAGATAGTGCCACAGTGCTTGCATGCGGGCATGTGTGTTGTGTGTTAGTGTGAGTTTTCTCCATCTACCATGTGGATCTTAAGGAATGACATGCTTGCTTACATGTCTATGCATTGCATGCATGTGCGTCTGGTGTCTACAGAGGACAGAAGAAGGCATTAGGTCCCTTGGATCTGGAGTTACAGAGGGTTGTGAGCTGTCATGGGGATGCTAGGAAGCCAACCCTAGTTCTGTGCAAGAGCAACAACTTCTCTTAACTACTGAACTATCTCTCTACCCTCCATGATGATTTCTCATTCTATAAAATCACTGAATCAGAAACCTTGGGTGGATAAGACCCATTTAGCGTCATGATACCCAGACCTTAGTCTACATTCAAGGTAATTCTTCCTTTCTTTTAGCAGCTGCTACTACCATGTGATACTAGATGCTAAGTAAAAAAGTACTCTGATGGCTCTTATGTGTGGTAACAGAGGTGGAAAATGCCAACGGGATTTAGCTGGTGGGTGGAGTTGTCTTTAACTTCTTCCCATGAAGTATATTTTTTTAAAAATCTTTTTGTTTATTTTTTATGTATACAGTGCACATCAGATCATATTATAGATGGTTGTGAGCCACGATGTGGTGGCTGGGAATTGAACTCAGGACCTCTGGAAGAGCAGTCGGTGCTCTTAACCGCTGAGCCATCTCTCCAGCCCCAGTATATTTTACAATTGAAAACTTCATTTTAGCATAAGCTATTTGACCCTTCAATTCAACCTCTAGCATTTATTCTTACTGGTGTGCGCACAGGTGTACAATTATAGTAATATAATGAGGTAATATTTGCTTATAACAAATTATTTGCCAATATGATGCTTACAGCAACAGATGACTAGATATAGCCTTAAAGTCTTCCAATAGGGTGTTGTATTAAATTTACCATGGTATAACCACATGATGGAATTCTTTCCAGCAACAAATCACGAGGAAGTTCTTTTTGTATAGACACTCATCCAAGAGGAGCTGTAGAGATGGCTCAGAGGTTAAGATCACTGTCTGTTCTTCCAAAGGTCCTGAGTTCAATTCCCAGCTACCATATGGTGGCTCACAACCATCTATAATGAGATCTAGTGCCCTCTTCTGGCCTGCTGGTGGGAAGAAGTACTGTATGGATAATAAATAAATAAATAAATAAATCTTTTAAAGAAATCTCCGAGAGGTAGTATTGTTAAGAGAAAACAGCAAGGTAAGACGTGGAGAGTTCAGTGGGTTATTGTGTTTATAAAGCCAAGTTAGGCACGGTGGTGCTTGCCTGTAAGCATAGCATTCGGGTAGTAGAGGCAGGAAGATGAGGAATTCAAGGTCATCCTTGGCTACATGGTGAGTTTCAGGCTAGCCTGGGCTAGAGGAGATTTTGTCTCAAAAACAAAGAATTAAGAGAGATGGGGAGGTGTGGTGATAAAGAGAATATTCTCTGCACGCATGCGCGCGTGTGTGTACACGTGTGTACATGCACATGTGAGGCCACACATGCTATGATGTGCATGAGGAGGTCAGAGCACCTTGGAGACCCTGCTCTTCCTTCCGGCAGTCACAGGGATTGAGCTCAAGTTCTTTTTGTACAGATACTCATAAAATAATTTCCAAGAGATATTGGTAAGAGGAAAAACCAAGGTAAGAAGTAGGGAGTTTGCAAAGCAAACACATTTACCCACTGAGCAGTCACAAGGGCCTTTCTTTGACCATGTCGTTTTTAACGTTTAGAGAGGTAAGGGCAGTGGTCAGCTGAAGTGTGTGCCCTTGATAAGACGGGGACAGCCAAGTGGCTTTCTCTGTTACTCAGGTGTGGTGATGTTGCCAGCTTCAGTATGTCCAAGTCCTTCAATTCTTCAAGACACTGGAAATGGCGTGTTTGAAAAAATTGTCTGACCCCATGAATGGTGGCTTGAAGGTAAAAGCAGAAACAACAAAACCCAGAAGCCATCTTGTTGAATGAAGTGGGCATATGGCTGTACCCTATCTGAGCCCGACAATGTATGCTCCTGTCATGGAGGCACCACCACCCACCAGGAAGCTACTGCCATCACTCTGGAGAGAGGTGACAAGAACCACTTAGGTCAGAGGTGGCAGGATGACGGGACAAGAGCAAATGTCAAATGTATACACTAAAGACTGATGTGTAGGGTAGGGGCATGGTGAAATGAAAACAGAATTATGGTGACAATTGGATGCAGGGGATAGGGACAAAGAAATGGAAGGTGACTGGATATTTGAGCTTAAAAGTTTTGTAGAATGGAAGGCCTTGAAGACAGTGTAGAGTAAGAACGGCTCTGACAAGGAGACTTCAATATTTACCTCACCACCACCATCTTCAGTGACTTTTTTTTTTAAGTAATCATGAAATACTGATGATAGGACCTATTGTAAGAGGTACATACTAATCAATGGAATGCATACACAGTGCTCACAATGCTAAAAATAAATAAATAAATAAAAAGACAATTGTCACTCTCAGTGCTGAGTTCTGAATCCAAGGCTGAGTTTGCAAGGCATAATTTCCCATGGATCTGGAGTGGTACCACTACCAGCCCTTAAATGGTAGTGGGACAAACATTTGCTGTGCTTCACTCCCTAGCAACCTTTTCCTGCTTAACAGCCAGGTAGAGGTCGCTCCATCTCCTTGGCAACAGGTCCAGGTTTGGGTACATTTTCTGATCAATGACAGCCTAGAAGATCAATTCTGGCACTACCATCAGAACCGAACCAAGGGTGGGAGCCTGAACTACTGCAGCCATCTGTCTACACCGAGAACAAGTCCGAGAGAATGCCAACTGAGTTCACACAGTGATAAGGAAAGAGAAATCAGGACCTGGCCAAAGAATTGATATCTGCGTCTACTTGAGCCTTTAGCAAACAAACACAAGCTTCTACAGGTAGGAAACCACTAAAGTGGGGAATTAACGTTTATGTCACTGTAATAAAATGTCTACCAGAAACAACCTAAAGGAAGAAAATATGGGCTTCTGGTTTCGAAGGTCTCAGTTCATCATAGTGGAGAAACCGTGGCATAGTGGGTCAGTCCATGCTGGCAGGAGCCTGTGGTGAAGGCAGTTCATATGGTGGTAGACCAGGAAGCAAAGAGGGTATCTTTGTAGGGAATCTACCACCTTCAGAGACCTGCTCCTACGGACCTACACCCCACCAACTAGGCTCTACTTACCAAAGGTTCCATGGTTTTCCAGAATAACTCCTCTAGCTGAGGAGCAAGTATGATAAGTGTTCCCAGGTACGTAGGCACTGTTCAGATTGAAATCATAGCATGTAGTATCCTGGGTAGTTTTAACTATCCTCCTAGCAGCCTGGAGTCATCTGAGAGGCAGGCCTTGACTGAGAAGTTGTGCAGATCTGATTGGCCTGTGGTCATGTCAGCTGGTGGTAGTGGTGGTTGTAGTGGTGTTGGTGGTGGGTGCTGGTGGTAGCTTGTCTTGATTGTCATTTGATGAAGGAGATCCCAATCCACCATGGGCAGTGCAATCCCTACAAAAGTGGTCCTAAACTATGTAAGAAAGGAAGTTGAGTGTAAGCAGGCCTGTGAGCCAGCTAGCAAGCAGCGTCCTCCACAACTCCTGCTGTACTTCTCTGGCTGTGAAGTGAGCTCCTCGGTCAGAGGTAATGCTGTGGAGATTAGAAAGCAGGCCTGCCTTCTAATTCCCACCTTCAGCTTCCTGCCTTGAGATCCACCGATGAAAGGGACCTGGGATTATAAGACAAATACCCCCCACCCTTTTTTTTTTTTGCTTAGGTTGCTTTTAGTCAGAATGCATTATTACAGCAACAGAAATGGGACAAGAGCACTCAGTGTCTGGCATCCTGAGACTCTCCAGCTTACTAATTTTCTTGTAGACCTCGCGGTTAGGAAGGAGCGTGGCTCCTAACAGCTAAGAAGTGTCAGTTTCTGCCTGTAACAGCCCCACAGCAGTCCTGTGAGATGCTTTTATGTCAGTAAACACAGATACAGAGTCAGGTCACAGAGGAGACAAGGAGCCCGGGCGGGGGATGGGGGATGGGGCGGCGGGGGGGGGGGGGGGGGGAGACAGGGAGAAACCAGACAAGAGAGGGAAGAAGTGGGGCAAAGGAAAGATGCTGTTTCAGATTCCAAAGCTCCATGGGATGGCTTGAGGTTCCATAGCACCGCGGGTCAGCGCTGTGGCTTCAGTGCCTCTAAGCACATAGGCCCAAGAGCATTGAAATGCTTGCCCCCAGGTGCACACCTGCAGAAAAACATCAAATGGCTGAAGCTGTGCCAGCAGGCGAGGCAAGGCTTCACTGGAGCCTGAAGCAGCTCTGTGTGTGGTGGGGGTGGGGGTGGGGTGGCAGAGAGGGAGGGGGAGAGGAAGGGAGAGAGGGGGTAGAGAGAGAATGGTCAAAGTGACGTCCAATTCTTACTTACCTCATTACCTTCTTGAGAGACTTGCCTGACACATGGAAACAGCTAGAAAAGAAAAGGTTTTACTGTTGTTGTTTGGCTGGTTGGATTTGGGTTAAGCAATTACCTTTGAGAACGCTCATTATGAGGCCCTGGCTTACCTGGTACTTACTTTGTAATACAGGCTAGACTCAAACTCAGAGATCCACCTGCCTCTGACTCCTGAATGCTGAGACTAAAGGTGTGTATTTCCATGCACAGCTGGCTTGATTTATTTTGGGTTTTTATTTTTTCTTTATATTTATTTTATTTACTTATTGTTGCTGTTGAGACAGAGTCTTACGTAACCTCAGCTGGCCTCAAAGTTGTTATGTAGCTGTGGGTGATTTTGAACTCCTGATCCTCCTGCCTCTATTCCCCTAGGGCTGGGATTACATGCACACACCATTATGCGCAGCATATATATGTGTTCTGCTTTTAGTCATTGTTTAGGCTACAATACCTTGGGATGACTTCCATGTTGCAGCTTCCTACTGTCTGGCCTGTCTCACCTCCATTCTCCTCACTTGGGCTGAGAGGACGGAGGGCTGCATGATATCGCTATGCCTCAGGCTTTCTTCTCAAGAGAAAGGGAGAAAAAACTTGACTACCTTCATGGATTGGAAGGTTCAAAGGCTTCTTGGGTCAATGAAGACTGGGGCCGTAGCCTGCACAGCACCCCTGATTAGCGAGTGTACTCTTAAACAGCTCAAACCAATTCATTCATTCATTTATTCTAACTGAAATTAATTTTTTTCATACACTATATTCTGATTATGGTTTTTCCTCACTCAATCCCTCCATGATCCTCCCCGCCTCCCCACCCACCTAAATCTACACCCTTTCTTTCTCTCTTTAACTGGAAGACAAAGAGGCATCTAAAAAATAATAATAAGATAGGCGCACTCACGATGGGGCCTGAAGAGTGGCTTCTCACACAAGGTACAGAGCGTGACTTTTTCTCTGTGGTACCAGTTAGCAGTGACGGTAACTGGAGAATATCTGTTTGGTACTAAAAAGTATATGTATGGGCTGGAGAGATGGCTCAGCGGTTAAGAGCACCAACTGCACTTCCAGAGGTCCTGAGTTCAATTCGCAGCAACCACATGGTGGCTCACAACTATCTATAATGTAATGCAGGCCCTCTTCTGGCCTGCAGGTGTACATTCAGGCAAAGCACTGTATACATAATAAATAAATAAATCTTTTTTAAAAAACTATATGCACTTAAGAGTTGTCCTTATTTCAGATTTATTGAAAGAAGCTGTGTGGACAACTAAATAGCTTCTAGTCAGGAAAGTACCCAAATGAGGCTGGAGCTCAGTGGCATGGCTCTCACTTGCCTGGCTTGCATGAAGCCTGGGTTTACTCTCCAGTGCCACAGAATGAACAGTAACAAACTCCTAACTACCCTAATCAAGACGGCAATGAAAAGCATACTTAAGAGCCTGGGCTCTGCAGCTGGGCATGGTGGTGCGCACACCTGTAATCCCAGCACTTGGGGAGGCAGAGGCAGGAGGATCTATGTGAGTTTGAGGCCAGCCTGGTCTACAAAGCGAGTTCAGGACAGCCAAGGCTACACAGAGAAACCCTGTCTGGAACCCCCTTCCATCCCTCCAAAAAGAGCCTGGGCTTTGAAGCTAGTTTGCCCAATGTTCAAATCTGAGCTTCTTCTCTTATGGGCCTCGAGCCTTGGATCTGTCATTTTCCTTCTTCATTCCTCTGCTTTTTTTCATTTGTCTAGGAGTCTGATTATAACAAGGAGTTAACTGCATCAATGTGTGTAATAAACACTTAGCACGGTGCTTTGTGTCTAACAAGAAACAGTGCCTGTTGTTTAGATCTGAAGAGGGAAGCAAAAACTAGGAAGGTGAGTTTTGCACTGACCTTCGCGGAACCTATGGGCAAGTGAGTAGTTTCGCCCTTAGTGAATTGGATGTTACTAATCTCTAGGGATGGGAAATTAGGTCTGGAGCTTGTGGAAGCTCATGTGGAGGAGCCGATGCATCAACAAAGTCAGGATCCTGGAAGCACAATAACATCCTGCAAAAATTAGTATTAGAGGTTTATCTGTAGCCTAGAATAATGGGAAAGAAGCTTGCTTGTTTGAAACTGAACTCTAGCTTGGAGAGGGAAGGACCTCCTTTAAGAATTCAAAACCACCATCATGACCCTCTGGTATGTCTGGCTTTATGTAAATAGTTTCTGTACAAACTAGAAATCCCCAGGCTAAGAGATAATATAAACTTTGGTCTGGACCAATTAGACTGCGTTGGGAACACACACTGATTACATCAGTTCTCTCCAGGTGACAGCTCCGCTGAAGATGAGCTTGCAGTCTTAAATCATGTAAGACACACAGGGGAGGGGGTGAGCAAGAGTCTACAGGCCCAGCAAACAACAGGATTAGACCTTCCAGAACCTTGGATTATAGAGCCACTTTAGATCATAAATTAGGAGTGTTAAAGTGTCTAAAACATAAAATAAGTATCTTAAAAACAACAAAAAAAAATCTAGAAAAGTAAGTAAAAATCAGTTAGATTTTAAATATAAAATAAACAGTATGTTTTCTTAGAGCCAAAAAAAGTTCATTGGGATTTGGAACTCAATAAACACGATAACTAATGCATTAGATATAGCCGAGGAGGCATTTAAAAAGTTGCGGCTAACACTGGGAGATCATCTGGCTAGAGACTTGGCGAAAGCTGACAGAGACTGTAGAAGACGGTGGAATAAGATAGAAACATTGAATGTGCATGTGAGAGAAGTCAGTGCCAACTGGGTGAGGAGTGTTTGGAGAGAAGGGGATTAAAATGGAACGAACATGCAACAAGGATGTCTTAGCCCAGAAATCATAGCAAATCCCAAACTGTACCACAGTGAAACTGCAGGGCATTGGCGGGGGGGGGGTGGGGGGGGGGTGGGGTGGGGAGGGGAGTTTATAATAGAGAATGTGGAGGAATAAGGTCCATGTCAGCTGAGAGTGCCGTGGAGAAGCCACGAAGACCATGAGGGAGTGTGAGCCTAGGACCTGTAACCCAGCAGAAACCCTGCATAAAGACACATCTGGTGGAGTGACTGTGAGGCACGCGGAGAGAATGGCTTCAAAGCCTACAGAGGAGGCAGGCGTGGTGGCACATGCCTGTAACCCTAGCACTATGAGACAGAGACAAAACAGTAACCATTTTAGACCACGGCTATATAGTGAGATATGGCTCGAAACCGGGGGGCTGGGGCTTCAGCATTGAAACAGAGCACAGAGGATTTTGGGCTGGTACAGAAGGCTGCTAAGAACTCTTGAATTGTTCCAAAGATACAAAGAGACAAAAGAAATCGGCTTGTTCACTAATAAGAATTTTCCAAAGGATCGCTTTGCAGTGACTGTGGTGTGGAAGTGACTCTCTTCCTGGACTCCTTGTTCTCAATTCCAAACTGCCTGCTTGTTTGGCTTCTCCCCCCCCCCCCCCCATCCCTGCCCATCTTATTTCTAACAGCATGGAGAAGCTTTACTGCACTCCGATGTGTGCTGAGATACGCGCTGAATAAATGCTGAGCAAATGCTTTTGTTTCGCTTTGGATGAACCATCCCCGTGTACAGCAGTGACATTTTCAAATGCAAATGGAATCTATTAACCCTCGTCTTTTTCTCTATCACTGTCACCCTGGTCCCAACAAGAGCATTGTCTGGTCATGGGAAGTTCTGGAACCCTATCTTCATGGGTGGGTTAGTATTCTTTATACAGCCTCCAGTCTCCTGAGTCGTTGGTGGTGATGGAAAAAGTTGGGAGACATTTGCTCAAAAAAAAAAAAAAAAAAAAAAATCAATAAATAAGAGTCACACACAGCCTGCTAACGAATGTGAGTGAATTAGAAAGGGTCTAGCCCCAGGAAAATGCCAGCATGGGCTGGGTACTCCTTGATGAGTCAGTTATCAGTCATTTGTCCTGAAGCTTTTTATTTTTTATTTTTTCTTACTCTCCTGGGACTTGAGGACACACTTGGGAGCATGGAGAAGAGACTGTTCTTCCAGAGAATTCTCACTGAGTGTGACCATGAGACAGCCAGGAACTTGAAGTACTGGAGGCAGAGCACCTGCCCTCCGGCGTGTCAACTGCAATGTGAGATATAGAAAAGTCACGATGACATAGCTTTACAGGCATTGTGTGATGGAAGCAGCGTGGCTGCAACAGTGGGGATAATGTAGTAATTAGACTAGGGAGCAAGGAAGGGCAAGGGCAGCTGGAGGAGATGAAACCATAGCGAATTAGCAAAGGGCAAAACGTACTCTGAGTACGAGGTGACTAGTGAGGGATGCTGCAGTAAGTCAGGCAGAAGCCAACCCAGAAATTGTCCTGTAAGCAAAGGTCGGAATAAACCTGAAATTTGGGGGGCCTCTGGGTGGGTATCAAAGCTAGTTATGATAAGCGGGTTATAAAGGAAGCCGACTGATTTCTTCTTCTTCTTTAGAACACTTTCTCTGGCTGCAGTTTGGTGCTTCTATCACAGGAGAGACCCGGCAGATGGGGGAACTCCACAAGGCAGTCGCTGAGCGGCTGTGGACCCACGCGAGTGGCTATAGCAAACCGGGGAAGTGGGAAGACTCAGGAGACAACTTCTTCGGGGTCAGCAGCAGGAGCTCGGGGACTTAATGTAGACTTTGACGTAGAGAGAGGACTCACGGGACATTTGCGGCCATGGCTTAAGCCTTAGGCAGCCAGTAGAAGGTTCTCTTTTCCCTTTGTAGGGATAACTCTGGCCTGCAATGGAACGGAACAGGCAAGGAAGGTTCAAGGAGACCAGAGCTAGCATGGCAGATGCTCAGCGCACACCAGTAGAGACCTTGTGCTTAGTCAAGGGTTCTGCTTTTTTCATCACTTTCGCCAAAGACCGGACAAAAGCAACTGAGGAAGGAAGGGTTGATTCTGGGTCGCAATTGGAGGGTAGAGTCTGCCGTTGCAGGGGAGGCACGGAGGGAGGAGCACAAGGCAGCTGGTCACACTGAGGTCTTTGCAGGAAACAGAAGGCAACAAAGCAGGTCCTCGGCTCTCGCTTTTATTCCATTCAAGATCCCAGCAGCTAGAGAGTCTCCCACCCATGCCGACCCAGTCTAGAAACGCCTCATAGACACACCCAAAGGTTTGTCTCCTAGGCATCTCCAGAGACTGTCAAGATGACAGAAGCCAGCAGTGGCTTCATCTTTGACCTGTGTTTTTGTAAGTGAAGACTGAGGGGTTGATGGAATAAGTTTGTGAGGAGGGGAGGTAAGCAGAGAGATGTATCCTCTGTTCCTCTCCTCAGTGCCCCATTCATATAGTGTCCAGAGGACATGCTGTGGATGTGGTTAGGTGACACTCACATTAGTGCATTATAAGCATGCTTTAGAATCTGGTAACTGGTCTCATACAACACTGGGGTTCCCCGTTCATGTCCGCTGTCAACATGGGCTGACCAAGCCCATTCTGAAAGGTCACTGCCATTCAGGTCAGAGCTGGTTTCAAATGCAGAAGGAAGAGGGTTCTAAGACACAGCATTTACTCACTTATTTTATTTATTTGTCTGTCGTCTGTTTGTTTGTTTATGTTTTTTGGGACAGGGTTTCTTTGTGTGGCCTTCGCTGTTGGTTTGGGGCAGTGTTTCAACCCTTTGGTAAGAACAGAGTTCTTATCAACTCAGTGATCCTTCTGCATGTGAGTCAGCATTCTTACCCTTTCATTGAAAACCAACACTCTAGAATATAAATAATGCAATTAATGCTAATCTGGAGTTTTAATTTTTCTTTCTTATTTTGCATTACCGGGAATTGAGTCCAGGTCCTCCAGCATGCTTGGCAAGATCTCTACAACTGAACTATTATCCCCAACCCTTAAAGTTTTAGTTTTCCTCTACTAGAAATGATAGTTAGTAGAAACACAGACACCAAGAAAAAGGTCGGGGGTATCTAATGTTTCAGTCACACCCTGTAACCATCTCTCCTTGTGCTGGAGTAGGAGTGCGGTATAGGACAACCCCTTGGGAAAAGGTTAGCACTTTTTATACACGTAAGCATCGTCTTAGCATGTGACCTGGCAGTCTCTCTCCTAGCTATATTATCTAACCAGTAGAGAACTTACATCCTCATAACAACCTGCCCAGAACTGTTCCTAGCAGCATTATTCATAGTTAATAAAATTTAGATGTGATCCAGATGCTCTTTTGTATCCGTTTGCAAGTGGATAAAGAAATTGCTACAGCCATGCAAAGGAGTAAACAACAATAATGAAAATGTTATCCAACCATGAGAAAGTGACGGAGGAACCTCAAATACATGCTGCTTAGTAAAAGATGACAGGTTTAGGTCATGATTAAAGGTGTGGTGCATGCCTCTACTCCAAGCAGAGGCAGGCAAATCTCTGAGTGCAAGTCCAGCCTGGTCTACAGAGTGAGTTCCAGGACAGCCAGGGCCACACAGAAAAACCCTGTCTCAAAAAACAAACAAACAAAAACCCCAAACAGACAACAGGCTTTAAAAGCTATATACTGTGTGATTCCCCCAACTCTCTGACATCCTTGGAAAGGCAACGCTATAGAATCGGCAAAACCATCAGTGGTTGGCTGGGAGTGTGGGGTAGTGGCAAGGCGAGGCACGACTAGGTGGGACACAATGGGTTTTTAGGGCAGTGCAGCTATTCTGCATGATGTTGTAACGATGGACACGTGATGTTACGTATCTGTCAAAACGCCTAGAATGCCCAGCATGAAGGGAGACACTCACACAGCATGACAATAACATTAACTCCCACTGACCTTTTCCTGCTAATACAAGAGACTGAACGTTTCCGCTTCCAGCAGGCTTACGTTCAACTTTGGCTGAAATTATAGCAAGATTTAAAACAATGAACCTGAACTTTAGTACCAGGGCTGAGACAATGTGCAGTGGTGGTGGCGGCAGCTGATAGGACAGGGATTTAATTTAGTGGCACTTCTGCGGTGGGTGACTATTCACTTGCTTCCATAGTAAAGGAAGCTTCACATTTCCCCCCGTGGAACGGGCTGGGAAGTTACTGACTGGAGGTTCGGTTTTCCTGCCCATGTCCCATGCAAATCAGGGCTGCGGGAATCTTCACAGTCTCCCAGAACTTGACCAGGATGCGCTTTTGAAAACTGTGCAATGCTTAGGTTTACATGGGGTGGTCAGAGAAATGCCTTCACCACGGAGACTCCTGTAACACTGCTTTCTGAAAGCACAGCTCCCTGATGAAGCTTGCTGGGGATGATTCAGGCTCGACTCAACCCAGTTCCCCTATGAATCCTGTAAGAATTTCATGAAGCCTCTATTGATTAATTATTTGCACTTGGACCCCCAGGAAGGCTTTGCCACTCCCATGGGGCTGAGGCATTGATGTCCTTTACAGTGACCATGTCAACAATCCCCATTCCCTCTGGGCTTCCTCCGCTCCCACAATTGCCCTTGGTTAGCCATCATAACCACACTGTAAGATCCTATTGCTAAAAACAATACATTTTGGCTATAGAACACAGAGAGAAATCAATCATAAGCTGACTAGGAACTTCCTCCCTGGCGGCTAGATTTCATGGTGCGGTGCAGGCTGCTGTGGAAAAAAGGCACCAGTGGCTGCGCAGTATGGGATGCCGCAAGCTACAGTATTGACCTGCCAGACAAGATATGCCTATTGGTACCATGGTGGCATGACTGTTCTGGGACATCTAGCTGTTTTCTAATTGGATTGAGGCCTGCCCTATAGGCGGGAATTTCAGGTGTGGTCTGTAGTCTTGGTCAAAAGCCCGTGGTGGGGAAGGTCCTAGGCCTATAATAGAACTTCCTACTGTTATTTCGCTAAGTGAGGCTGCCAAATTGCTTCCTAAACATTCATGTTTGTACCCATCGACTCACCGCACTCAATCTCGACCAGACAAGCTTCTTTTTGTACTGAGCATCCATAAATGGAGAAGTGAATAATTCGTTACTTTGCTGAAAATAAAGAGACCCAGTGCTTAACTCTAAATTGTGTATTTATATTATTCTTCCAGGCTCAAGAATATCATGGAAGAGAAGGAAGAATGAAGGTAAGAGCTGGGCACAGGGATATACATATGTAACCCCATTGATGGGGGACTGGAGACAGGACAATCTTTTGGTCCTTGCTTGCCAGCCATTCTTGCCAAACAGTGTTCCAGGAGAGACCCTTGCCTCAAAAAAATAAGGCGGAGGGCCGGGAAGATGGATCAGGATAGAAAGGGGCTGGTTTGCTGCAAATCCTGGTGATCTGAGTTTGAACTCCAGAATCTATGTCAAGATGGATGGAGAGACCTAACTCCACAGAGTTGTCTTCTGGCCTCTGCACATGTGCTGTGGTACCCCCAACTTTTTTACACACATACGATAATAATGAAAATAGAAAAAAAACTGAATTTTTAAGATTTATTTCTTTTACTTTATGCTTATGGGTGTTTTGCCTGTGTGTGTGTGTGTGTGTGTGTGTGTGTGTGTGTGTATACCACATGTGAGCAGCCTGGTGTCTGCAGAGGTCAGAAGAGGGTGTTGGATCCAGCTCAGAACTGGAGCTACACACAGCTGTGAGCCACCATAAGGGCGCTGGGAACTGAAAACAGGTCCTCCGCAAGAGCAACATGAGTTCTTAACTTCTGAGCTATCTCCTCAGCCCATAATAAAATAAAAAAATCAAAATCTAAGGTGGAGCGTGGTAGAGAAAGACACACAACTACTGACCCCAGTGTTGACTCCTGGCCTCCACATACACACACCCAGGTGAGTTCGCCTATACATAGATGCGCACACATGAATCATACACATGGAGAACGTTTGTGTTTTTTAAAATAATTTATTTTTATGTTATGTACATTAGTGTTTTGCTTGCGTGCATGTCTGTGTGAGGGTGTCAGAGCCCTGGGAACCGGAGTTACAGACAGCTGTGAGCTGCCATGTGGGTTCTGGAAGTTGAACCGGGGTCCTCTGGAAAAGCAGGCAGCGCTCTTAACCAGTGAGCCATCTTTCCAGCCCAACACGGAGAAAATTTCAACAGTGTGATCTGTATGTCTCTGAAATGAGCACAGAGCCTAATGTTGTGGACCTCGCTCCTGGACAGTTCAAGTGGACTTGTTGATGTTGATTTTGTTTTCCCTTATAGATTTAAGAATTCTAATGTTTGTTGGGGCTGGTTGTTCAGACCCATGACTGCAGCCGCTCAGTTAATTGAGATCAGAGGATCATGAGCTTGAGGTCCAAGCCAGCTGAGGCAACTTAGGGATACACTATTTCAGAGAGAGAGAGAGAGAGAGAGAGAGAGAGAGAGAGAGAGAGAGAGAGACTGAGAGAGAGAGAGAGAGAGAGAATATATCACCTGGGCATGTAGCTCAATGGTAAGAGAATTTGTCTAAGATATGTGAGGTCCTGGGTTTAATCCCTGGTACTGAAAAATATCCAAAGTTGAAAATCTGCACAAATGGGTCCAGAATGAAGCCTAGAAAAGTGACAACTATAGTTCAAACAGTAACTAAATCCTAACATGACAGAAGAGGGGGAGTTTGAGGGCCAAAATATTTCCCCTCATTATTGTTGGACTTGAGACAAATTTCTGTATCTCAATGTAAATATCAACAAAAGTATGTTTGATTTTTTCAAAAGCTGATTTTAAAAGGAAGCCTTAATGTGAGCTGTGGACTTCGTGGGTTCAGCAACTGTAGGAGATGGACCATACCACTGCAAAAGCAGAGGCCACAGCTTTCTGTACTTTATGCTCTTATTCCTTTTCCTTCCTTCCTTCCTTTCTTCCTTCCTTCCTTCCTTTCTTTCTTCCTTCTTCCTTCCTTCCTTTAGTCCCCCCCCCACCCTCGCCCCCCCCCCCCCCATTCTCTTTCTTTCTTCCAAGACAAGGTCTCTCTTCTAAATAACCCTTGCTGTCCTGGAACTTACTATGTAAACCAATCTGGCTGCAAACTTACAGAGATCCACTGACCTTTGCGTCCCAAGGGCTGGTGTTAAAGGTATGTGCCACTACACTTGGACCCTGTGCTCAGGTTTTGTTTTGTTTTGTGAAAAATGAAATCTGTTAATAATCATGCCATATTGACTTCAGGCAAATAGATAAGAAGACGGTGCTGGAAAGTAAACATGGCAGCTGCTCTAGGATGTCCTGGGTAACCAATGGGCCTGCTCTCTTGCTCCTTGGTTAGGAGGACATGCCAGTCTCTCCCTTGGTCTTTGTCTTTGACTCCAGGTGGCCATCGTGAGAGCTGATATACAGGAGGGGTTTTCTAGGTAGGTCTTAGCTCTTACTGTTTCCTGTTATCAACTTAACAGCTTTTAGAATGTAGGAGCCATGATTTCCCTCCAAATCTCAAAGAGGCAGAGAGTGGGGCTTCTCTCCTGGAACGCCAAACAATTGCTAGTGTTGTCAAAAAAGAGACTAAGAGGCAAAGGGTAAGGGATTGTCATGCTTATAGACCTGGCACAAGAGGGGGGGGGGGAGAGAGAGAGACAGACAGACAGACAGAGAGTGTGTGTGTGAGAGAGAGAGAGAGAGAGAGAGAGAGAGAGAGAGAGAGAGAGAGAGAGAGAGAGAGAGAAAAGAAGAAGAAAAAGAAGAAGAAGAGGAGGAAGAGGAGAAGGGGGAGGAGGAGGAGGGGGAGGAGGAGGAGGGGGAGGAGGAGAGAGTCTCTGCTATATTCCTCGGGTGATGCTGACCTACTTGTGTCACTGCTTCATGATTCTTTTGTAAAGACCCTGTAAAATTAAAGGTAAGTAAAATAGAGATGAGTTAGGTGACGTTTCTAAGAAATCTGCAGGAGTGCCTCAGCGTATGACAAGATGAGAGCCGGCTTCTGCGGCTGAAGGTAAGGAAACAACAGCCCCAGAAAGTCCAGAGTCTCCAGCCGTGTCTCACCTGTCCTCCTGACTCACTGATGTCCATGAGCTCCAGAGTTTCCGGAACCCCAGGGTCATGGAGCACAGTTTGAAAACTTCTGATGGATCAACAGCCCTTGTTTTACACATCAGAGGGCAGAGGTCTCATTGAAGGTCAGGCTAGGAGCTAGGCAGTAGTCACCATGGAACCAGACCCAGGATCCCAACCTCTAGGTCGATGGCTTCTCCGTGCACTGCTTTGCCTGGGTCATGTTGTGGCCACTTTTTGTTTATTGTGTGGGAAACACTCTACAAGCTCAAACATGAGCTCTGTCCTTGGTGAGTGGAAACAAGCAACCCACACACAAATCACTGTCACCGTCTGGGCAGCAGCACCCACCCCCCAAACGCCAGCAAGCTCCTTTGATTCTGGTACGTTGTTTGTGTTTGCAGCCACATAAAGATGTCTTTGAGATCCCAGGGCCTCTGACTAGGCTTTGTCTGGAGGTAGGAGGAAACTTAGGCAAAAAGTCAAAGGCAACTTCTGCCAGTGTCCTCTGTGTCAGCTATGTGTTTAGCTATCCACAGTCTTGTGCTGTTGCAGGCAAATCTTGTGGTGGGTATTGGTCTTGTGTATCCTGCCAGATTTTCTGTCCCAGAGGACACAGCTCCCTCCTGCCTGGTCTGGTGTTCTGTACTGAATTCGTTCATAGCTAATGGTGCTTGGTCAGTCATGCTTATGTTCAGGGCCATTTGACCTATTTCTGATCATGAAAGGGGAAGGAGACCAATGCCAAAAGTCCAGAGGCAGGCAAACTTTTGAACCTGTAAAACAGGGCATGACAAACACGAGGAGCCAGGACTGCAGCTGGTGGGAGTGTACTTACTACACATAGCACTACCCTTTGGAACAGTTCATGGGTTGGCCACCGTGGATACGTGTGCGGGGTAGTTTTATGTCAACTTGACATGAGCTAATGCCATATGAGAGGAGGAAACACCAATTGAGAAGATGCCTCCAAAGACTGGGCTGTAGGCAAGCCAGTAAGCTATTTTCTTAATTAGAGCTTGATGAGATGGGCTCGGCCCATTGTGGGTGGGCCCATCCCTGGGCAGGTGGTCCTGGGTTCTAGAAGAAAGCAGGCTAAGCAAACCCTGAGAAGTAAGCCAGTAGTAAACAGCCCTCCTCCATGGCCTCTGTATCAGCCCTGCCTCCAGGTTCCTGCCCTGTTTACGTTCCTGATTTGACTTTTTTCTTTCTTTCTTTTTTTTTTTTAATTAATTTATTCTTGTTACATCTCAATGTTTATCCCATCCCTTGTATCCTCCCATTCCTCCCTCCCAATTTGACTTTTTTCAATGATGAACACTGATTTGGAAGTGTAAGCCAGATAAACCCTTTTCTCCAGAAGTTGCTTTGGTCACGGTGTTTCATCACAGCAGTGATAAACCCTAACTAGGACAGCACATGACCTCTTAGAATAACAAACAGAATCCTCTAATGGATTTACTCCTAGCCTTGTACAGATAATGGATCTGAGGCTTAAATAAGTAAGGAAATAGGACTTGGGCCAGGCCAGAGACCATAATGAGAACATGGGTTTAGCTGATTAACAACCCCAGGTCAAGAGTCTCCGTATCAGGAGGGCCAAGGGCAACTTTTTGAGTTTTGAGAGATGCTAGGGATTTCATAAACAGCACGTGCATCATACTTTTCTTGCTAGTTCTCTGCTGGTCTTTAAACTTCAGTCCACCATGTTGTTTCTGTCTCCTATGGTCTCCCAAAGAACTTAGGCTACTAAATGAAGTATCTAGAGAACGCAGATTCTGTGAGTTTACAGCCTAGACATATTAACAAGACTTCCTGGGATGGGAAAGATGGGTGTGTTAGCTGCTGTGCTTTGAATCTGAAGGGTCTCCCACAAGCTGGTGTATTGAATGTTTGTTCTCGCAGCCTGATGGCATTATTTTGGGAGATTTTAGTCCCTTTAGGAGGTGAGGCCCAGCTGGCAGGGGCAAGGGACTAGAAGCAGACCTGTGAAGGCTATAGCTGGGCCCCTGGTTCTAGTACATTCTCTGCTTCCTGGTTGCTGCTATGTGAGCAGCCTTCCCTGCACACTCTTGCTGCCAGGCACAAAGACACTCTCCCATGTCTGTACCTCTATGACTGAAACCAGGAGGCCAAATACCTTGTTCCTCCCTTAATTGCTTCTGCCAGGTATTGTGATGCAAAAATGAGCAATAAACTAGCTGCGATATTAGCATGGCCTAATGTAACATAGTGAACAGAAACAAAACCCAACAGTTTATCCCAAAGGTAATTAAATCAGAAACACGGTGACCTACTGATTAGTCCCCCTGAGCAGCCATGATGAGCAAAGGCTTTTCTCGAAGTCTACCAGGGGTCCTGAGAATGCATCAGGTAGGCATTGAGGAAACTTAAGAGTCTGACAAACCTGGTGGGTCTCATTTCCCAGATCCAGCTCTGTCACTTAACACCTCATGTACTTAGGGGCAGTTACCTAGATTAAGTGAGGTTCTTGTTGCACGCTTAGCCTAGTATCTGGCATACTGCAAGCACCCAGAAAATGGTGGCTGTGGTTATGGTCACTGCTAATAATTTTCATGTTCAGTGTCTCAGCGAGTTGGATATAATTCTGACAGCCAAAGTAACTAGACTTCTAGTTCAGTCAAGCCTTTTAGGGACCCAGTTCAGCCCTTGTGCCCTGGCTCAAGGTACCAGTTCTTGTTTTTGACTGATTCTCATTTCTCAGCCTTAGCATGTTAGAGGCTGATCCAAAGCCATCTGGTGGAAGGCAGCTGCGATAGGTGGGCTGGCTGGCATCTTTGGGAAGTTCCCCAGAACCCAGAGCCTATACCCTTTTTAGAAAGGTACTGAAGCCTAGAATATCCTAAGCCATAAAACCAGGCATGTGGTAGAACATGCCTCTCAGCATCCAGAAAACTGAGGAGGGAAGATGACAAATTTTAGGCCAGCTTGGAGTCCATAGACTACATCTCAAATGAAGGAGACCACCCAAGAATATAACTGTTGACTTCTTTCAAGCAACTATAGACCCAGAACACTACAGCTAGGGCCAGCAAGATGGCCAGCGGGTAAAAGCACTTGCCAACCAAGCCCGTACTGTGAGCTTGATTCCTGGGGCCCACACTGGAAGAAGAAATCAATATTCTCTGACCTCTGTATGTGTACTGCGGCCCAAACATGCCCCCAGTCACTCACGTACCTCACATACTCCACAATTATAACAAACAAGACCGGGAAAAAATACTTGAGCTAGACACTCTACAGGAGTCTAGACATCTTGTGTTCCAATCTTTTTATTTCAGAGATCAAACACTGAATGCTGGAGAGAGGGTAGTAAATCTTTGACTAGAGCCACGCATGACAGAAGAGCAAGGTAGTACCTTCTCAGCATCCCTACCGTTAGAGGCAGAATCCTGCTGTCTGGAACTGACCATGTAAGCCCATCTGGCCTCCAAGTTATGATCCTTCTGCCTCAGGTTCCCCAGCACTGGGATTACAGGCCCGTCTCACTATATCTGGCTAATATCTTTATTTGGATGGGTGACAGTCATCTTTGTACATCCTAAGCAAGACTCTGTGTGTGTGTGTGTGTGATGTGTAAGTGATGTGTCAGATGATGGGGAATAAACATTCATGGAAACTTCTCTTTTTCTTGGCCAGAAGCAGTGTTCTGTTTTATTTATTTATTACACTGGGTAGAGGAAGGCTTTTATGAATTCTGAAACTTGATGACATTTCAGAATCAGCCTTTTCTCTTGCCCAGACATACACCCAGCATGCACTGGTCCAAAGAAGAACATCAGAGTGTCAGAAAGGAAAGAGCAATGGGGGGGGGCGGGGGGGGCGAGGAAGACAGAATTAATTAGATAATTATATATATCCAGCATCTGAAACTGTTCTAGATCTTGTACCATTGATTAGTTGATACCATTCATGTTCAGTACCACACAATGTAAAAATACACAGGAAACCCCCCATCCCACAGAATGACTTGTCCGTGATGTACACAGTGCCAGGGTTGGGAAACCTTCTGGGATTTGGGGTCAAAATTCTTTAAGGATCAATGAATTTACAGCTGCAAATCTCTGTTCAAAATACTGTTTTAACTCCATTCAGATGCGCTTTCAAAATGTTTAGAAGAAAGGCACATGGAAGCCTCTCTGGTAAGGGTTAAGTTATGAAATACATACTTTAGGAAAGAGATTAGTTTCCACGGTGATCTGGCTTCCTTCACAGGGAAGGGACAACTGAAAATGTGCAAGTTAAGCTGCCAGGTAAATAGTTTCCTGACTCCTAAGGGTGCTATGGGCCTCACTCAGGGATGGGGGAGGCCAGATTCATTGCTATGTGTCCTTTATTTTTTGATTCTGATCTAGACGCAGACTGGCCACCCCTGATGTAGAGTCAAGGCTTTTGAGACTCTTCTCTATTACTAATGGGGATTTAGAGTCTTCCCACCGAAGGCCTGGGTGGACTGAGCTAATGAGATGAGATGAGGTCTGTGCATGTCAGGGTCTAGAATTAGGCCTTTTTTTTCCAGGAATCTTAGATCCAAGTCTGTAAGGTTGGGTAGAGACTGAGCAGCTCACAGTCTCATTGCACAAACTAAAGAACACTATCTACACCATGTACAGAACCTAACACTCCATAAATGCCACGATTCGAAGGAGTTTTTGAAGCCCCAACTTCTCCCTTCTGGGTCAGGTTACTTTCTCACTGACTTGGGGTGTTGGAAAGAACATGGAAGTGAGAGTCAACAGTAACACCATGTTTTCTGTGTGTGATTTGGGGAGAAGTATTTTTAACAACCCTAGACCTAATTTTTCTCTTCTGTATACTGTAGCAGCAATAGTACCCAGAGTCCATGATCCCTCATGAGTACCAGTTTTACTCAATCCACCTTTTCTCACTAGGCTCTTCCTCTACATGCTAATGGCTGGATATATATATCCATCTTCTATTTATCTATCTAGCTATCATCTGTCCATCTCCTATCTATCATTTATCTATCTAATATGTATAAATGTATGCCCAAGTGTATGTATATGTACCATGTGCATAGAGTGCCCATGTAGAACAGGGAAAATGGCAGAGCTCTTGGGACTGCAGTTACAAGCAATTGTGAGCTTCTGGAAGTAGGTGCTAGGAACTGAGCCTGGGCCCTCTGAGAAAGCAGCAAATTCTCTTAACCACTGAGCCATTTGTCCAGCCCTCTCAGCTTCCCTGTCTTTAAGGATGGAAGAACAATGCTATCTATACAAAAGGTCCTCTCAGGAGCTTAAATAAAAGATTTAGATATAGCGTTTAGCAGAGAACCTTGTATAGAGTGAGTGTTCTATGTTGCTAACTACAGCCACTGCTAAGAAGTGTTAGGGCAGATAACACTTGAATAAAAAGTATTAGTACAGGCAATATTTGGCTCTCCATGGAACGCTGATCAACGAGGCTCATTAGAGGAGGCTAGAATACTAAGGCAGGAAACAAACAACAAAGCATAACCTAAGCAATGTCTCCCACCCCACCCCACCCCCAGTGCCATTGGCTAGTGTATTTTTTTTTCTCTTCTAGGCTCTTCTACTTGGGCAGAAGAATGAAATATAAAATGGCCTCTATGAGAAGGGAATTCAGAGGACACTAAAATATGCAGGGTACTCACCCACCATCAACCAGGCCCACCGTGACCCCTCTGATCATGGAAACCAACCCGTTGGCTAGACATCTACCATCTTTCACATTAGTTTCACAAGCCTGCCATAACAGAGACCACATATTTGGGTGTCATGAAAGCACAGAAACTTAGTTCCCATAATCTGGAAATCAGATGCCTGAAATCAACATTCTTGGTGTTGGCAGGTGTCTTCCTTTGTTAAATCTGTCATAACAAAGAGCCACAGGCTCTTTGAAAATCAGAAATTACTGGGAGTGGAAATCTAAGGTCAAGATGTCAGCAGGGCTAGCTTCCCCTGTGACCTCTCTCCAGATGGCTGCCTTCTTATCACCTTAACCTCACTTGGCCTTCCTCTGGGAGTCTCTTCTTCTCTATATGAGGACACCAGTCTAGTTCCTTCCTCATTTTGACTTGATCACCTCTTAAAAGTCTTGTCTCCAAGTATAGTAACATTCTGTGGTACTTGGACCAGACCTTCATCATATGAATTTGGAGAGGAGAACAATTCAGCCTCCAATAGTAAGTCTCCACACTTTGGATGCTGATAGCTACTGATGCCCTTTGGCTCCTAGCCACTTGTCTCCAATATCATATTACTGATTTTTCTGTGCATGTCCTCTCCTGCAGTGTCCCTGCTCTAAGGACATTTGTGATAGCATTGAAAGCCCACTATAAAAATCTCTTCATATTAAGATCATTAATCAATCTATAAGGACCCCCCGTTTCCAAATGAAGTTACATTGGCAGTTTCCAGAATCTAGGACATGGCTATCTCAGAGTCGAGGTATTTTTCAATCTATTATAACACCCCATTACACAGATGGAAAGAAACCTGCTGAGCATTATAGAAAACAGAAGCAGAGGGCTGTACCTATACAAAGCTCTGAGACCCTTCCAGTCCACAAAGCTGTGCCCCAGACAAAAGCAGATTAAGAAATAAACCCTAAGAGAAGACACCAGTGACAGCAGCTTAACAAGGACCCTGGGGCAGGAAGCCCTGTTCACATGGGTATCAGACCAGACACTAATACTGTGGCCAAGAAAATTCCTAGAAACAGGAACTCAACCTGATAGTTGGCTGCAGAATGATTCAATTGACTTTGGAAAATGTCTCAGGTGCAAAGGGCCAGGGCTGCAACAGGCAGTGGTAGGAATTCCAGTGGGCAGGCCGAGTGGGAGCCTGTGTTTATTCTCTTCAGGAATGAAGGGCTTGCCTGGCCTTGTTCTCAGAGACACTGCAAGGAACCATCCAAGATAAGGATGGCCATCTTTTTTTGGGGAGAGATGGACCCAGCCGTGGGAGGGAGACAGGGCTAAGACTCCAACCAGTGTGTGTTTTAGAGAGTAGACAGTTGAACAAAGACAGGAGTTGGAGAGTAATCAACTCCATCCCATTTGAAAAAGCACTGTTCTGAGAAAATTGTTCTAGCTGAGCTGAGAATTGAATCACCTTTCTTCCACACTCACTTCAGTGTAATGATGGCTCCTAAGTCTGTGTCAAAGAGCGAGGTCAAGGCCACAGCTCTGCTTCTACAGGGAAAGGAGAGGGCTATGTATGCAAATGTCACTGAAACAGGCAATATAAAAAGAGATTCCGTTATTGGGCTATGAACTATGCTGGCTGGAAAGTTATGAGAAACAACAGAGGCTTAGCTGGAATAGAAGGTCCTAGCTTCAAGTAAGCCTGGGCCTAACACACACACACACACACACACACACACACACACACACACACACACACACACACACCTATGCCATATATGGTCATTCCATGGAGTGGGGAACTTTAGGTTTCATTCCTACATCACTACTTCAGTATAGCTCCTGTTCTTGCAGTGTGTCATCTGTCTGCTTCTCACACTCCCCCTTCGGCTTAAGTATTTGCTGTATCGCATGCTTTTTACTTAAAGCACCCAGAGAATCTTTTGCCTTTCCTACTTGGACGCCATCTTGGGGGAGTCTTAAATACGTGACTTATATAAAGTGACTTAATCTGAGAAGATCCAAAGAACAACAACAACAAAAAAACAAAAAACAAAAAACAACAAAAAAAAAAAAAAAAAAAAAAAAAAAAAACGGGCAAAGAAATACTACCCATGTCCATTGCAGACATATCCAAGACACATTGGAGTCATCTCATGGCTGGATCTGTGATTGGGGATGTCTTCACATATTGCCTCCAGTCCTCCATTTGAGCAGCAAGTAGCTGTATGGTATAGGGCTGAATGGAAGACCTAAAGCAGCTATATATTCCCGCAGGAGGAAAGGCTGAGCTGATGGACGGAGGACAGGTGAGACTCAGGGGGCTGCTTGAAGGAAGCAGGGAAACAGGTAAGGAAGCAGTCAGGAAACTGCAGGGCTGTTGGAAAGAGGAGGATGGGGCATCAGAATCCGAAGCATGGGGGACAAGAGACTCCTAAGGGCCCCTGTTCTGTGCTTAATTGTGAGTGTGTCCCAAATTCCAATGTGCCTATATTGTGAGATGAGGAACTGAACCAAAGGAGATCACCATGGCGCACCGAAGTACAGCATCACTGGGGTCCTTGTAAGACAGGGGACTGCAGATGTGGACATGCCCAAAGGGGTGTATGAGGACACAGGAAGAGGACAGCCACCTGTAAGTGAAGGAGGGAAGCTGTAGAGAGCACCAACCCGACTGATACCTTGATCAGGCATCTGCAGCCTCCAGAATCATAAGAATGTTAACTTCTGCCATTAAGTTCTCTGCCTGTGTCAGGGGTCGCAGCAGCTTGAGCAGGCTCATGCAGTCGAGTCTTCTGCTCCATCTATAATTTTCTTCTTTAATCTCTTTTCCTTTTTTTTTTTCCTACTAAGCCCTAGTTCCCCTTTGAGTCTAGCACCTTTAATTAAATAAGTAAGGCAATCGTTAATTTGATGCAGTCCGTTTGACCACAGTCTGTTCTCTCCCCCTCTGGGGCCATCACTGTGGGAGAACCGGTATGCATTATCCTTCCAATCCACGTGTCAGCAGACTCTATTGCTGATTGGCTTGTTTGGGGCTTTAAATTTTTTGCAGTCTTGGTACATGAACACAGATCTTGGCTCTCCCACTTCTTAGTCTCCTCTTTGGTATTTCTCAAAGTATGACAAACAGACCAGGGTACAAGAGATGACATTAACTGATACAGGGACCAGCGGGGCATTAAACAACAGGGAATGGAATGTGACAGAAGTATTCCCTTGAAGATTAAATCAAAGAGAAGGAGGAGGAGGGCTCGTTGTTAAGAGCTTGCTAATTCCCTTCTTTGACGAAGAGAGAGCCCAGGCTGTGTGCTTCCAGAAAGCTAAGTGTCTGGTGAGATTCCCATGCCTGTCATTTCCCATGTGCCTTTATGATTGTCTTTTGTAAGGTGAGTAATTTTGGTCTCTAGTTTATGCCATCAGAATAAGATTGCTCCTCTTTAAAGTTACTTAGGTGGAAACAAACAAGGACGCTTCAAGTTAAAATAGGCTGATAATCAGGCAGATAAGAGGAACGTTTATGTGAGACAGATGTGTGCCTGCTTCTGGCTCATTTACTGCGCATGCTTCCTCTGTATCAGCATGTGTGCTGTTAACCTGCTGCAGTCCTGAAGAAGAGAGGAAGGGATGACTGGACACCATAAGCAAAAGAAGAAACTAAGGCACAGCAGCGCTCGTTTGAAATACCAGCCTCAGAACTCCGATGATGCGATGCATGGCAGGCCAGTGTCTTGTCATTGCGTCTGTAGTCTATGGCGTCAAGAACAGGTGATCTGACGGACTCAAAGAGCTGTGAGTAGTAGGAATAAGGCAGAGATGAGGCTCAGATGACACATGAACTGTGGAGCTTAGAGGCCCATGTGGGAGTAGTAACGCTACGGTCTTTAAGGAGTTTGCAGGTGACCCTACTTTCTATTTTTCTCTGGATCTTCCAAATCCCAGAGTCCAGCCTGAGCACCATATATGCAGTAGCTGCATAGTCATGTAGGCTTAGTGCTCTGCTCTGCTGTCTTGGTATTCTTCTCTTCCCTCCTTTCCTCCCTCCCTCTCTCCCTATCTGCCTCCCTCCCTCCATCCCTTCCCCCTTCCCTTCTTCCTTTCTCTTTAGATCCCTAATATATGATTGCATTTGCAAGTCAAGTCAGATGGGCATTCACAGGAGGCTTGATGTGGTCTAATTCCCACCACCTCCCTGGCATGGCTCCTGTATATCTGTCTCTGATCCTGGCCCCTGAGCTCTATCTGGTCTCCCAGCCCCAGCTGCTCTCTGTCTAATATATCAATGTGCCATGCTCTGCTACTAATCCCCCCTGACATGGATGCAAGCACAGACAAGGCCGGGCCTGGGTGTGTTCTGTAAGATGTCTCATAGGAGGAGGTAAGGTGTGGCTGTCACTCCGTCAACTTGCGGTGCCACAGCTTGTTCAGTGGGTAACTGAGCAAGGGCCTTTGACCCACACTCTACCCACTGACCCAGGGTTCCTACACCAAGGTTGGAATTTCCTGGGAAATCACCTGTCCACTATGCGTCCAGACAGCAGCATGTTCACAGGAACAACCCCAGCTGGACCCCACTTTTCACTCTGCTCTGTACCCTATAAATTCCAGAGTTAGGCCTGTGTGTGGTAATCTGTGTGTGTACTATGTGTAACCATATGAAAAAGTAAGAATACCAGGAGACAGGAAGTGTCTGGGGAGCCTGGATGGGGGTCAGGAGAACCCACATAAATATGGCCCAGCACAGTGACATAACCTCAGACATTGGGTCTCCTTTTAATGCATCATCTTGCCATGGGATCTATTTTCTCATCTGTAAAATGAAGCAGCCAAACCAGTGCATGATCTGGGCTTAAAATGGGGATGGAAATCTATGAGCCAGGGCCCAAATCCTTGGCACAACTTTTGGCTATGGCAGCTTCCCCACAAACTCAACGCTGGGCCACTGGGCCTCTGAGTCAGGAGCCCCCCCCCCCAAAAACCAGAAGCGTTCTGAAACGCACCTTTGCACCCATTCTGCAGTAAAAGCAAATAGACCCAGAAGGCTAAGCCAGTGGGAGACGTGGCTAAAACAACGCTCCAAAAAAGCCTGCAAAGGAAATTTTACAAGAGGCTTGCTGCAACAGCAGAGTAAACATTATGGCAGACCATATGAGGCTTGAAAAGCTGCCTGAAAAAATCAGGCACTCTCCCCACCCCAGGGAAAGCAAAAAACAAGAAAGTCACACCCAGAAAGAAGAAATGGATGGGCTAGCCATAAAGATCAGAGTCTTTGGTGAGGCAGAGCTGACTCATAAAACGTGTGTGTCGACCGCCTCCTAAGGAACTTGCTTAAACCCCACAGTGGGAGCAACAGCTGCCAGCCTGCCCTCTGAGGGGTTCCTGGGATGTGGGGCCAGCTGGTCAAAGCCCTGGAAAGAAAGAGTGGGCATACACTAGCTCCAGAGAAAGTAACTCTGGGGTCCTGGGGGAAAGTGAAGAGGAAGAAAGAGCAGAGACACAAAGCCAGGGAAACCACAGCCTGGCAGAATAATAGAAAGGACCAGAAGCACAAAAAATGAAGGCCTAGATTTCTGATATCCGTAAGATGTGGGATAAGTGGATGTTTTGGTTTATGAGAGAAGACGTATTTCTATCATACGTTTCATAATGCAATTGCGTAATTTACACAAAATTAAAACCCAACACAAAACAAGATCAAATGCTAACTATAGGCAAAAGGATGGAAAGAAGAGGCACTTAGGAGTGGGCCAGGTTGAAAATGTGGGTAGAAGTCACCCCTCCCCCCACAGTGAGCCACCCGGGTTGGGGAGAGCCCTGGGTTTAAATCTGAGCAAGCTGACTAGCCATTTCAGTTATTTAAATTGTGGTTTCATTATTCATCAAAAGGAGAAAGTCGGATTTGCCCTGTCTGTGTGGCAAGGTGTTTATAGGCTGCCCTGAGTAATAGCTCTGTAGCTATAAATCACGGATGCCGAGAGGTTTCTTCACTCATTTATTTGTTTATGACCAAGTCACATACTCCCTTTAACCCAGCTGAACAACTGTCATCACAAAGTTAAACAAAGCTGCAGCGGTATATAATCCAGGCCACTTTATCCTTTGTTTTGTTACTGTTATCAGCAAAGCCCAGGCTGGGATGGGGCTTTGTCTAGTCATTCTTTTATTTCTTTATTCTTTTATTAGATCACCGTTCAACTGATGGAGATCCTGCGGAGGGCCAGAATCCCACAACTGACCAGTGGCTAACAGGAAGGAAGGTGACGCTCGCTGTTGCGGGGAGCACATTGGCTAGAGAGAGGTTTATGTGCCACCAACAGTAGAGGAGTTCCTCAGGATTCTATCTTAACATCTGTCAAGTCATTATGTCACGGCCATTGCCATCTTGTTTCTAGTCATTTGGTACTCAAAAAGATTGTGGTGTTGTTGTTGTTTTGTTTTAAAGAAAGTGACAATCACCTTGAACTTTGGTTAGTGGTTTATTCGTTACTGTCACAGTCAGGTTCAACAGTATAGGGCCAGACTGAAGCCTTCCACCTTTAGTATAGAGGTTGAGTCAGTGGCCCTTTCAGGGACTCAGTCTGTCCTAGCCACAGCCATCTTGGTCAAGACTGCTGACTTGCCCGCTGGGTGACCCTAGCACACGTTCTTTTTAAAGCCTATAGAATTAAACACGGTTGTTAAGACAGCCCAGTGTTTAGTGCTACACCTGCATGGCTTTGTAAACACAGTCTGACATGTTAATAGTTTTTTGAGAAGGTGCAGATACATCCTGGTGACCTTTGTACTTCTCTGTATAGAATCCTGGTCTTACTGTGGCCAAAAGCACACTTCTATCCCTAAACCCCTAACATTCCATATTCTTATCAATCTTGGATTGGTCTGCCTCTTTCTTCAGGCTCCTTGACAGCTTCCATCTTCGGATCTTCGGTGATGTTTTTTTTTTTTTTTTTTTTTCCCTCCAAAGCATTCCATTTCTGATCACGACTGGTATGTAATTCTGTCTTCCCTCTGCCCTCTCCCTAAACTCGCTCCCTGCTCTAAGCAACATCAGAGAGTGAGACTTCTTTTACCTGTGATGTCCTAACAGCACAGGGAGTGGTGGGTTTCTGAGTGTAGCGAGAGAAAGCAGGTCAGCTTTCAAGATGCTGACAGTTACTCAGAGTTGCCCTCAAAAGCACGGAGGCTGGTGAGCGGACACAGAGGGTAAAGGCACTTGCCACCAAGCCTGAAGACCTGAGTTGGATCCCCAGAAACCCTCATGGTGGGAGCAAAGAGCTGACTCCCATGAGTTGTCTGTCCTCTGACTTCTATATGTGTTCCAAGCACACCCATAAAATGAATAAATAAAAAAGTAAAAGTATAACCTTCATCTTTACTATGTCTAATCAAGTTCCTTAGAGTTAAATTGTTGAAACAAAATTATTTCCTCCAAATGCTATCTTTGTAACATCCATGATGGCGGTCCAGTTATTGCTTTGATCTCAAGGCTGACGGCCTGCAGGAAACATTGGCTCACTCCCTGAAGTCTTTTTTATCGATGCATTTCCTAAGCCAGCTCTCCCAATCTAAGAAAAACCCACTGTTTATTTTGTAAGCATAACTTCAAGTTCCAGCCACAGTCGCTTGCCCCACCTGACTACCCCAGCAGCCCCATAAGCATACTGGGGGACCCCTGCTACCCAGACAGCCTAACCACACTAATAATGAGCACCCTCTGCCTAAGGCCACTTTGCTTGGGTCACTTGCTGGACAGCTGTTCCATGCTCTGATCACAACCTCTTCATGTTCCTGTTTCCTTCCATTTTTGAGCCAATGGTTTTGTGAGCACTGGCATCAACACTCCATTGAAGAGTTCTGCAGGATGCCTACAGCTAACATGGGGAAAGAGGCTGGTGGTCACTGAGGAAGAAATGCCCTGGTCCCTTCACCTCTCTGAAAGCATACTTTTGAGAGAGGGGGCTTCACTGGTTCTCAAGGGTCTCCACTGGATGCAGTTCCTGACTGTCCTGACTGCCTTCCCTCCAATGCCTCCCTTCTGCATTTCCTGTGGCTGCATCCTTGGATCAATCCCTAAGTCAACCACTTGTCTCAGATCCTTGTTTCAGAGCCTGCTTTAAGGGATCCAACCCAAACTCTCTCCCTACTCCAGCTCCCTCATATCCTATCTAGAGGAGAGGGAAGTCCAGTGATATTGATGTGAAGAGATGCAGAGTTTTGTGTCTGCATCCAGTCCTTGAAGCTTCTAAACACAGCCAAATATCTCAACTTCAGGAGGGAAAGACGGGCAAACTCTTGAGTGCCTTCCCTTGGGAGTCCTCTATGCACAGTAAGGTTTGGTTGGACTACTAGTCTCACTTTTTTTTTTTTTTTTAGTTTATTTATTTTTATTTTAGCTGGAGTTATAGACAGTTGTGAGCTGCCATGTGGGTGCTGGGAATTGAACCCGGGTCCTTTGGAAGTGCAGGCAGTGCTCTTAACCACTGAGCCATCACTCCAGCCCCCTAGTCTCACTTCTTAAGTGCCTTTTTTCCTTCTCTACATCTTTTGTTTCATTGGTTTTATTTTGGGGTGCCTGGGAGAGGTTTACATGGAAGGCTATGAGTGTGCATGTACGTGTTTTGACATACATATGTGTATGGGACACACATGCATGAATGTGCCTCCCTTAATTGCTCCTTATCTTTATCTTGTTTTTGTCATATTATTTTATAGTTTATGTATGTGAGTAGCATGTATGTATGTGCATCATATGTATGCCTGGTGCCTGTGGAGGCTGGAAAAGGGTATTGGATTCCTAGGAACTGGAGCCACAGATGGTTGTGAGCTACTGGGAATTGAATCCTGGGTCTTTGAAAGAGCAGCCAGTGCTCATAACTGTGAAGGCATCATCTCTCCAGATTCTCCACTTTATTATTTTTAATTAACGTTTGCTTTTGCTTAATTGTCTCTGTATGTATAGTACATGTGTGTTGTGTCTCTCTGTGTTTATATGTCATGTGTGTTGTGTGTCTCTGTGTGTATACATCATGTGTGTTGTGTTTCTGTGTGTATATACCATGTATGTTGTGTTTCTGTGTGTATAGTCCATATGTGTTATGTGTCTCTGTGTGTATTCACAATGTGTGTTATATGTCTGCTTACATATATTCCAAGTGTGCTGTGTGTCTCTGTGTGTGTATACATCATATGTCCTTTGGAAGACAGAACAGAGCATTGGATCCCCTTGGAGCTGGAGTTAAAGGCAGGTGTGAGCTGCCTGACACGGGTGCTGAAACTAGAGTTTCACTGAAACTAGAGTTAATCGATTTGGCTAGACTGGCTGCCCAGTAAGCCTCAAGGAGCCTCCTGCCCCCGCGTCTCTGGTGCTGGGATTTCAGGTGTGCCTCAAATGGGTGCTGGGGGTCATTTTTGCACGCATGACAATCCCTTTGCCAACTGAGCCATTTTCTCTGTTCATCTTACTGACATTGTCCTGCTGTAACCTCCTTGGGGGTGGGGTGGGGAGAGACCTCACAGGTTTCCTTGAGCTCATCCCATAACCCATTGCCTTTTCCTCCATGCCAAAGCTTCAGCTCAGAACTTGAAGTGCTTCTCCTTTACACCTGGCCACACTCCCCTTCTCCTTCCTCTGTGCCCTGGCTCACGCTCCCCTCTTCTCTTTTCTCTGCCCTGGTTTCCACCCGTCACTCTGGGACCGTTAAGGCACAGCATCCCCAGAGCCTTGTTTTATAGGTCCACTCTTCTTCTTTGGCCCCAGGCAATTCTGTAAACGTGTTAGGACTATTTATTCTCCTGCTGGAATTATTTTTTTGCAAGGTCTATTGTAAAAGGAGAAAGACTTCTTCCCTAATTCATCGATTTCACGTGCTCCGCGTGTACAGGCTCCCGCTCATCTTATAAGCTCTCTGATCCAGGGTGACCCGTCTACTAATTAGTATCAGAAAATCCCAAACGTAGGGACACCTCTTACCAAAGGCGTTCCTCGCTCGCAGGGACTTCTTTCCTGTGCTCTCCCAGCCTTCTTCCTTTGTCCTCCCTTCCGTGTGCACACACTGCCTGGATCCGTTCTTTGCTCCCTTTCTGATTCTCTCTTCACATTGCGTCCTTTCCCCGCGGGAAAAGACTGTGATGCTTTAGCCAACACACGACACTCCAGGTAGTTTGCTGACATTGGCAAAGATCTGCTTCTCCCAGCAGAGGTTGCTGACACTGTTGAGGGGTTTCTTGTCTAAGCAGCCTCTGGGCTCCTACTCTATTTTCAGTGTCCACACCCATCCTTCTTGGGGATGAGGTCCTCTGGGTACAAGGAGGGAGAACACTTTATCCAAGGTCACTGAACTAGTGAATGGCAGAGTCAGGTCTAGAATTCATGTCTCCTTCCTTACAATCCTGGTTGCCTTCCTTCACTAGTAGCTCTGGGGGAGGGAATGGGAAACTGTGTAACATCTGGGCATCTAGGCAGGGACCACAGCTTCAGGGGCAGTCAGTCCTGATGCTTAGTAGCTCTTTGACTTCAAGTAAATCATTTAAGTTTTGAGCAGCAGTTTCTCCATGTGCAAAAACGGGCACAATGCCCCATTTACTGTGAGCACTGAATTGGATGTTTGTAGAATATTATATGGAAGACAGGACCATGCTGTGGAGAGAATAAGACCTTGGCTTTACACCTTAGTCCTGGAAGGTTTTGGTGGCATGACCTAGGAAGAGTGATCTAACTTTGCCACCAAGGGCCAGCTTCCTTAGTGTGACTGGAGAGTGGCAGCTGGATGTTCTTCGTAGGAGCAAAGGTGGAAATGGTACTGGCTTATAGTGTAGTGTCTGCCAGTGTAGGTGGTTTCCTGTGTCTGGCATCCCCAGACTCCCAGGAATATTTGTTTCCTGATTTCCTTTGTGGAAAAAAAATACTATAAACATAATAATGGGAACCACATTTAGAGATAGAGGGGTGAGAGTGTTTTCTGGGACTTTAGAGCATTTTAGGCCATCGCTGTTACTAATTACCAGCTCGTTCTGTTATTTTGTTTGTGTTTCTCTCATGCACTAACTTGCAAACAGCCCCAGGGAGGGTCATGTCAGTTCATCTTTGCTTTCCCAAGTTGGACAGTGCTGGGTCCATAGTAGAGGATCAAAAATGTTTGTTGGAGAGCCAGGCCTAGTGACACATACCTGCAACCCGCCCACCCCCACCCCCCAATTCAAGAATCTGAGCTAAGAGGATCATAGAAGTTCAAGACCACCGCAGGCTACAAAGCAAGTTCTAGGCTGGCCTGGACTACATGACACTCTGTCTCAAAAACAAAACAAAACAAAACAAATAAACAAACAAAAAATACATTTGCTGGATCATCATCACACATTGGCTCTGTAGGGCGAAATCTGACACATGACCGAGAGAAATGCAAAGAAGCCCAGAATATTTCCTTTGTGGCCTAGGCATATAAGACAGCAATGTCTACATTGCCTTTTTATTTGTCAAGTACTGGCCAGAATGTCTTGGCCACAGATACGGCTGGCTTAGTGCTGCTCTCATGCCCTTCTCAGAGATGAAGAAATCAAGGCTCAAAGATCGAGACATTTGCTGCAGTTTGCGTAATTAGGCACTCCACAGAAACAGACAAGAGAGCAGGTGGCTTGGCTGAGGAGCCTGGCTGTCTAGCCACGGTCCTGTGGATCCTGCGCTCTCCTGTCCCCTCCCAATTAAGCCCCAAATCAGCCTCCAGGCATTGTGAGGATTAGAGGAAGGGAAAAGTCAGCACACAGAGGCTCAGGGCAGATACCTGATGACTATTAACTCCTTACAGAAAAGCCCACTCACAGCACAGCTCAGTCCACTCACGGCACAGCCCAGCTGCCGCCGCCAGAAAAGTCTGCAGTAACAGAGCCTTCTCTAAAAGAATCATTTGTTGATTGACTGAGTGCCCCTGTACCTCACCCTTCTGGCTCTGCCCCCCTCTGCCCCATGCTCCATGTCATTCAGTGTTGTCCTATCTGTCCACGTCTGTCTCCCCAACTGACACAGAACCACGGGAGGAAAGAGGCCAGTTCTGCATGCCTCATTCACCTTCCTGTTTCCTGTCAAGTCCAGAAACGATCTTAACATAACAGTGTCTCAGGAAGATCTTTTTTCTTTTTAAAAAAAATTTCATGTGTGTATTATATATGTGTGTGTATGTTTGAATGTGCTATATGTGTGTGTCTTCCTGTGCATGGGTGTGCACATGCCTGTGGAGGCCTGAGCTTGTTGCGAGAAATCATTCTCTGTAGCCTTCTACCTTACTTATTAAGGCAAGGCCTCTCAATCAAACGCAAAGTTCTATGATCTGACTAATCTCTTAGTCAGCTTGTCTGGGGATTTCCCTGTCTCTGTTGGCTACCACACCCACCCAGCTCTTATGTGGGTTCTGGGGGTTAGAACTCCAGTTCTCATACTTACATGACAAGTATTTTAAGCACTGAGCCATCTCCACAGCCCAAAATATTTGAACTAAATTAAATCTTCATAGTGTATAATAAGTAAAATAGTACACACACACACACACACACACACACACACACACACACACACACACGTAGTTTACCATTTGGGGAGCTAATGATTCATGAGATTCTACATTTCCTGTTCATGAGGCTGAAAGCACATGTGCACAGTAGAAGCACAACCAGAGAGAAGCCAGAACGTTTTGAAATGGTCAGTGAGTCCATTGTTTCCAGTTCAGCTTATTTCCTTTTCCTTTTGATGTGAGATCACAATTTATCATGGCTGCCTTAGTCAACTTCAGCTCCCAACCTGACACAAAGCTAGAGTCATCTGGGAAGAGGGACACTCAATTGAAGAACTGCCCTGTTCAGATTGGCCTGTGGCACGTCTGTGGGACATTTTCTTGGTTACTAACTAGTATAGGAGGGCCCAGGCCACTGTGGGTGGTGCTATCCCTGGGGTTGGTGGGCCTGAACTGTACAGGAAAGGTGTCTGAACAAGCCAGAAGGAGCAAGCCAGTAAGCAGCATTCCTCCATGGTTGCTGCTTCAAGATCTTGTCTTGAGTGTTTGCTTTGGTTTCCTTTGATGAGGGATTGTAATTTGCAAAGTGAAATAAACCTTTTCCTAGCCAAGTTGGGTTTTGCTATAATGTATATCACAGCCACAGAAAAGCAAGCTAGAATATTGTTTCCCCCCCATAACTTTATTTTGTATGAAATTTACTTTAAACCCACATATTATGGTGGAATATTCATTATTCACATTCACTACAGAAAAAAATTAATAGTAAAATGATAGGGATAAGAGAAATTAAAAAAAATCACACCACTTGAGTGTTACTACTGGGCTCCCTTTGTTCCCCCTAGTTTTTGTTTGTTTGTTTGTTTGTTTGTTTTTCCTCTTTTCTCTTTCTCTTTCCTCCCTGACTCTCTCAAAAGCATATAAGGCTGAACATGTTTGTAGGCTTTGATCTTTTTAAAACCTACTTTATTTGGGTTTCATTAATGCCTCTATCTCCTGTCCAACCCACCTACTCTATATAGGAGAGAAAGAAGATTAGTAGCGAGAGTGGAGTTAGATCCTTTTAGATTCAGTTTCTTGGGGGGTGATTCCACTCTTCCTTGTCAGGATTTCAACAGCAAACAGCTTTAGGAACAAGCAGCCGCTGGAGCAACAACAGGGACCAAAAGCGGACTCCTGGACGTTTTCTCTGGAGTGTTCTCTCTAGGAGTGAAACTATGCACAGCCAAGCAATGCAAAGTATGCAAAGCGACGCAAAGAGATCTCTGCTTTTTGGGATACTTTTATACCCGTCCCTAGTCTGTACGGGGATTTTTTTTCAACTGGCAAAGGCCATGCCATTGTACGAGGCAATACCCTTTCTAGCAGACAAACATCACACACTCTCTCACAAGTCTGTCTCCAGTGGACAAACATCACATGCCCTCATATGAGGCAGTTTCACATTCCACACTTGGGATCAAAACAAAAACAGGTTTACATCCACTACAACGGTGATGCATACTTTAATGCCAGCACTGGGGTGGGGGTGGGGCGGTTAGAGACAGATGGCTCTCTATGACTTCAAGGCCAGCCTGGTTTACATATTGAGATACTGTCCCAAAGAAACACAGCACCCCACCCCCCATGCTCACAAAATAAACAATGAACATGCTAACTAACATCTAAAAATCCCACCAACCAAATACATATGGCAAAACTGACATATATGTAATTTTCTAGCCTATAGAAAGCCGTCTATTCTGTACATATTTCCCTGTTTTCCAGCATTCTTCAAAAGTATAATTTCCCTGTGTACTGAACACTGGCATTCTTGTCATCCACAACAAAAGCACGACTTCTGTGGTTACTTGCTGTTTTGTCAGCTGGTTGCATATATATACATATACATATATAAAATTTTAAGTGCTGGAGGCCTATACACTTAAAGTTTCAAAGGATGAGTTTCTTATAGCCAAATGTCTTTCATTTTGAAGACAAGGTTATTAAAGGTAAGATTTTAAAATACACACCCCTAGGCAGTGTTCAGCTCAATGTCTTTTAGTACATGTATACATCTGGTCAACCATCACTACTTTCCAGTTTTCCTACTTTCATGACCACTGTCTTAGTCATGCTACTATTGCTGTGATAAAACACCAAGACCAAAAGCAACTTGGAGAGGAAAAGGTTTATTTGGTTTATGCTTCCACGTCACTGGTCTTAGTTGAAAGAAGTCAGGACAGGAACTAAACAGAGCAGAAACCTGCAGGCAGGAACTGATGCAGAGGCCATGGAAAGGCACTACTTACTGGCTTGCTCATCATGGCTTCCTTAGCCTGTTTTCTTATAGAACCCAGGACCAGACCAGGCATGGCACCACCCACAATGGGCTGGTCAGTCCCACATCAATCACTAATTTGTTTGTTTTTTTGTATTGTTTTGTGTTTTTCAAGACAGGGTTTCTCTGTGTAGCCTTGGCTGTCCTAGACTTGCTTTGTAGACCAGGCTGGCCTTGAACTCACAACAATCCACCTGCCTCTGCCTCCGAACTGCTGGGATTAAAGGCATGCACCCTTTGGAAGATGCCCTGCAGACTTGCCTAGATCCTGATCTTATGGAGGCATTTTCTCAGTTGAGGTTCTCTCCTCTCAGATAACTCTAGCTTGTGTGACATTTACATTGAACTAGCCAGCAGAGCCACTAATGGGAAACGGTAAGCATCAACGCTTAGATGACATAACAGGAGTGAGGTCCCAGATGGAACCATATTCCACACTTCTTATGGTCGCCTCCCACTCCTGAGCAAAGTCAGGCCCAGGCAAGACAGCTGAACACTGCCTGTTCTGACCCACTGTGTGCTGTTCCTTGGGATCCATCAGGGAAGCCGAGCTTCCCAGGGATGGACTTATCCGGCCTTCACTTCTTTCCCTGCCCTTCTTTTGTGTTCTTTAACCATTTCCCTCTGCTACTCTCCAAGGCCTAGACAGAATAACAGCTCACATATCAACCCTCCCTGTTATTTAGATACCAGATCCATTTTCAGGTACTTTGGTCTTCCTGAAGTTGGTTTGTCCCTATGGAAGCACAGGGAAGCTGACCCAGTCCTAACCAGAACTGTCACTTTTCTGGCTTAGTGCCTTCCTTGCATTCCTTTTGTTTGTTTTGTTTTGTTTCCTTTTTAGAGACAGGGTTTCTCTGTGGAGCCTTGGCTGTCCTGGACTCACTTTGTAGACCAGGCTGGCCTTGAACTCACAGAAACCAGCCTGCCTCTGCCTCTCTGAGTGCTGGGACCAAAGGCATGTGCCTCCCCGCCCGGCTCTTCCTTGGATTCCTAAGGCATTGGGCATGGTCTTTAAAGATACCTGCCTGGCTCTCCAACCTCATCCCCTACAAGCCTTTGTCTGCTCACTCTTCTCAGCCAGTGAGATGGAGAAGACGCGAGAACATATCACACTGTTTCCATTTCCACTTGCCGACCCCATCTCCTCATTTCCTTATGTCCTCATTTCCTTTCGTTTTGGTAAAAATGTCACCTTAGAAAGGCTTCCTAACTCCTCAGGAGGCACAGTATGCTGGACCTAACCATGGCATTAGGGGCTTCTCTAAATCTCCCAGTTGTCCATGTGGGAGCTGGCCACAAAAGGATTCTCTGACATACCTCCCTTGTATAGCAGCAGGTCATAGGCACCTCATGTGGCAGGTGTATCGCCCTATATGTACAGAGGAGGAATGAAGACATAGAGCTACCATGAAGAATATGAACAAATAAGCTGTGTTAAATTCCCGAGGTTCATCTCCATTGTCAATATTTCAGAGCGGGTCTTAGGTAGCCCAGGCTGGTCTTGAACTCTTTTTTTTTTTTTTTTTTCCTAATTTTTATTTATTATGTATACAGTGCTCTGTCTCCACGTACACCTGCACACCAGAAGAGGGAATTAGATCACATTATAGATGGTTGTGAGCCACCATGTGGTTGCTGGGAATTGAACTCAGGACCTCTGGAAGAACAGCCAGTGCTCTTAACCACTGAGCCATCTCTCCAGCCCTTGAACTCTTTATATAGCTGACGATTGAGAATGACCTTGAAATCATGATGCTCTTGCCTCAGCCTCTTGGGTGCTGGGATTACAGATATGTACCACGATGCCTGGCAGCCATTCCTTTTAAAATTCAATTATAAGTCTGTATTAAACTTAAATAAAATATATAAAAATCTCTAGTCTCTGGGTCTTTTTTCCTGAAGGCTCTCATATCACACAAAACATTGTTTTGGAATGAGGTCTCACTCACCTGATCTCTGTTCCTTGTTAGCCATGAGCACCACAGTGGGTGAGAAAAGAGTGTTTTTTTCTTTTCTTTCTTTCTTTTTCTTTTTTTTTTTTTTTTTGTTTTTCGAGACAGGGTTTCTCTGTGTAGCCTTGGCCGTCCTGGACTCACTTTGTAGACCAGGTTGGCCTCGAACTCACAGTGATCCGCCTGCCTCTGCCTCCCGAGTGCTGGGATTAAAGGCGTGCGCCACCACGCCCGGCTCTTTTCTTTTCTTTTTAAAGATGTATTTATTTACTATGTATACAGTGTTTTTACCTGCGTGTAGTCCTGCATACCAGAAGAGGGCACCATATCTCATTACAGATGGTTGTGAGCCACCATGTGGATGCTGGGAATTGAACTCCCGACCTTTGGAAAAGTAGTCAGTGCTCTTAGCTTCTGAGCCATCTCTCCATCCCCAAGAGTGTTTTTTTTTTTTTTTTTTTTTTTTTTCCCCATTGCCCTGTTCTGTCCTCCCGCTGTCCCTCCCCACCTCTCTCCCTGATTCTCTCTGCTCCTCTTTTCGGCACTGATCTGCAGGTTTGAGTACAGCCCTCACTGAGTGAAGACTGCCTAACTCACGGTGAACTTTGGATCATGGTGAATACCCAGAGAGAGTGTGATAGGGAGGGTCTGCATGTGTGAGAATGAGTAAAAGACAGTGTCCCTTCCAAAATTCAGCTGGCATCCTGATAAGAAAGCTTGACATGAACAGTGTCAAAGAAGAAGCATTCATGTTGGCTTAGGGCTTCAGAGGCTTCATTCCATGGTCATGTGACCCTCTGTTTCTGGGCCTGTGATGATACAGAACATCATGGTGATGAAAACATTTGTTGGAGGATGTTCAACTAATAATGGAAATGAGGCAGAGAAAGGGGAAGAGACTGCGGAGCTGCCATACTCTACAAAAGCTTCCTTCTCAGTGACCTACTTCCTCTAGCTCGGCCTCACCTCGCAAGTGCCCACACCTTCCAAAATAGCATGACCAAGAGACTAAGCATTGCAAACACAAGCCTATGTAGGTGTTTAATATTAAACCCGTAACATTCCCCAAAGCAACAGTAGTAAGAGGTGGGACAGAAAATAAAAGAGAGCAGAGCATGTCTGTAATCTTAGCATTTGGGAAACAGGAAGTTGCTTGTTTGAGGCCAGCCTGGATTACATAGTAAAAGCCTTTGTCGCCAGGCATAGTGGTGCACGGCTTTAATCCCAGCACTCAGGAGGCAGAAACAAGCAGATCTCTGAGTTTGAGGCCAGCCTGGTCTACAAAGCAAGTCCAGGACAGCCAAGGCTAACACAGAGAAACCCTGTCTTGAAAACAAACAAACAAACAAAAACAAACAAACAAACAAACAAACAAAAAAGCCTTTGTCAAAGAAGAAGAAGGAAGCAGAGACAACATGGGAGAGGGATGAAGAGGAGAAGAGCTGGGGCCTTTAGGAGGGATGACTCGGTGATATGGGCTCCATTGCTAGTGTTCCAAAAACAGCCTTGGGAATAAGCTCATTCCTTATGGTCCTCCCATGCCATGTATCTACATCTGAGGGTTTCTCGTCACAAGCCATCTCAGTAGAAGACCAGGTTCTCTCTAGACACTGGGTCTGCCAGTGACTTGCTCTTGGACCATGTGATCCTGGCGGGGACATGAGAGGTCATTATCAATCTTTATGTGCTACTGTCTGAGTGCTTTTACTGTAGTAGCAGTTCTTTAAGGTTAGAAGGTGACTGTGAGTCACAATGGGAGCAGTGATGTGTATTGACTGCCTGCTTTGGGTTCCATCACCTAATAACTATTTTCATCTGAAATCAGGGGCTATTTACACTGCCTAGTTCATGAAGCCTTATGTATGTAAAGACTCAAGCCGCCCCCCCCCCCCGACCGCCCCGCAACCATGATTATCATTATTATTCTAATTGTCAAATTAGGGGCCTGGAATTTTGATAATGCCTTATGAGAAGCTGCTTTGACATGCAGGGGATACATGGGGGTTGGGATGTTTTCTTGAATTCTCGGTGTCTTTTCCTAGGCTAGCTGTAAGAGCAGCAGCAGGGAGTTAGGAGAGAGTAACTTCGCAGGCTCTAGGGCAATGGTCCTCAACCTTCCTAACGCTATGACCCTTTATTACAGTTCCTCAGGGTGGGGTGAGCCCCAACCGTAAAATCATTCCATTGCTACCTCAGAACTAACTTTGCTATTGTTATGAATAACAATGTAAGTATCTGATATACAGAAGAACTGATATGAGACCCCCCAAAAGGGGTTGTGACCCATAGGTTGAGAAACCGCTGCCCTGTACCTAAGCATCAGAGTGGGGACCAGCACTCTGATATTTTTTTCCTCATGAGTGTTTGTTGTTGTTCTTATTTGTTTTAATTATTATTATTATTATTATTATTATTATTATTATTATTATTATTATTATTATTATTATAGTTTTTGAAACAGAATCTCCCTGTTGCTCAGGTTGACCTAGATTCAGAGGGATCCTTCTGCCTCATCTTCCCAAGTTTTGGGGTTACAAGCATGTATCATGACACCCAACTTTTATGTTTATGGTGATTTTAATGAAAATGGCCTCCATAGACTCATAGGGAGTGGCATTAGGGCATGTGGTCTTGTTGGAGTAGGAGTGTGTGGCCTTGTTGGAGCAGGTGTGTCACTGAGCCTGGGTTTTGAGACTTCAAATGTTCAAGTCAGGCCCCATGGCTCACTCTCTCTTCCTGCTGCCTGCCAATCCAGATGTAAAACTCTCAGCTATTCTCCAGCATCACATCTGCCAGCATGCCACCATGCTTTCTGCCATGACATTAATGGATAAACCCCTGAACTATATAAGCCAGCCCCAGTTAAACGATTCCTTTATAAGAGTTGCTGTGGTCTCAGTGTCTCTTCATAGCAATAGAAATGCTAAGACGATGTTTTATTTTACTTTTGTTTTCAGTGCTGGGGATTAGGTTTCACACATGGATGCTCCAAGTGCTCTAGTGTGTGGGTGTAAACATGTTTGTGTTTTGATCTCAGGTGTAGGGTGTGAAACAGACTTGTGTGAGGGTGTGTGATGTTTATCCACTAGAGAGGGAACTGCCTCATGGGGGAGGGCATACTCTTTTCCAGTTGAAAAACATCTAGGTATGGACTCTGAGAGGAGATAAGAAGGAGCCCCTGCAAAACAAACAAACAAACAAACAAAACAAAACAGAGGCTTGGCTTTTGGTTTTTGCATTGCTTCACATCACTTGGCTGTTCATCGCTCTGCTTTGAGATGCTCCAGAGCAGATGTTGAAGAGGCTGCTGTGTTTGCTGTTACTCTCACTACTGCTTGTTCCTGTTGCTGTGTTTGCTGTTCAAATTCTGAGGACAAAGAGTGGAATTGCCCCCAAGGAACTGAGTCTACAAAGGTCTACTTTCATGGTCCCTATTAACCTCCTTTCTCTCCTATCTAGTGTAGGTAGGTTGGAAGGGAGATAAAGAAATTAAAGAACCCCAGATAAAGTAGGTTTTAAAAAGATCAAAACCTACACTCTAGTCCTGAACTATACCCCAATGCTGTAATATATTTTAGTAAAGTCACTGTGAAATCTCCTTCAATTTCAAAACCACCCGTATGGGGCAAAAGCCTGGTACCCATAGACCTCGTCATAGCTTTGCATGTGGGATAGTTAGAAATTTGACATCATGCGCTAGCATTTATAGTGGGGGTGGATCTGTTGGCTATCAAGGGATGTGCAAAGAATGGGCCCTAAGGGCAGGCTTCACACACACCTGGAGAAGACTAAAAGGAAAAAACTGCTGGGTGACTAATGGTCATTGCTAAGTGGGCTTAAGTTTGAGCCATTCCAGCTGTTTAGTTTAGGGTGCTTTCTAAGGCTCAGCAAAGAGAAGGAGGAGTAAGAGGAGGCAGTGGGAAGAGGGGGACAAGAAAGCATAAAGGGCAGGGCTGGAGAGTTGGCTCCGTGGTTAAGAGCACTTGCTCTGGCAGAGAACCTGGCTTCACAGCTCACAACCATCACTATCTCCAGTACCTGGGCATCTGATGCTCTCTTCCAACTTCCTTGGGTATCAGGCATGCACATGGCACACTGACATAAATGCAGGCCAAGCACCCTTACCCCCTAAAAAATGATTAAAAAAATATTTTAACTATAAAGAGTAGAGTTGTGGATGTTAAAGAAAAAACAATTGTTGTAAGACACTTGTTTAAACAGTCTGCTGGACTTCCCACTGCTGTGAGGGAACCCCTGAGAGAAGCAGTTTGGGGGAGGGAGGATTTATTTTGGCATAGAGTTTTCAGAGGATTCAGTTCCTGCTTATCTGGTCTCTGCTTTAGGTTCAAGTGAAGAAAGATGACCATGGTGGTGAGGGCACGTGGCACCTGCTCATCTCATGACAGCGAGGACACAGAGACGAGCCACAGGATGGGACCAAGGCCAGAATTTGTCTTTTAAAGGCATGACTCCAGAAAACTCTTCTTGAACTAAGGCTGTTAGTAGAGAGGAGATTCAGCTGGACTGCCTTCAGGGTCCTAGCAATGTCTCGTGTCATCACCTGAGGCCGCCGCCAGATGCTCCAGATGTGTGTAGGGGTAAAAGGACTCAACTGCTACCCCAGCTCTCTCCATCTCTCTGTTCTCCCTCTGTCCCCACTTTCCCCTCCTCTGTCATGGGTGCCCCCTTCTGCCCTTTCTCTGCTCTAATGGCCCACTCACCCTGGCCCTCTTCCTCTTTCCCACAATAAACCTCCTTTATATCAGATCTGTTGCATGGGCTGTTCTTGGTGTGTGTGTGTGTGTGTGTGTGTGTGTGTGTGTGTGTGTGTGTGTGTGTGTGAGTTACACCTTGGAATGACCCCACATGATGCCCCTGCCAGCCCATTATGCAACAAAGGTCCACCTTCTACAGTTCTATTGCCTCCTAGTAGATGACTCAAAGGTTAAGCCCATCAATGAATGCAATCATGGCTTAGGTCAGAAGACTCTGATCTACTCGTCTTTAGGAAACCCCCATGGATACATCTAACCAACTAGACAAGATTTCCCATCACATGCAGCAAGGAAGGTTTTATTCAGAATTACTATGAGTGTTATAGGGACTATCACAAGGAGGACTTTTGCTTGGGAGAGAGATTGGGCTCAAAGCTAAATACTTTGAGCATGGACAAGTAGAGATGTAGCCAGGAAGAGGAGGGGAGGGGGCGTCAGGGGATGGGAAACCACTAAGAAACATCAGAGGCTGGGGAGCATTCCAGTTAAGGAGACCCAACAGGAATCTTACTGAAGACAAGCAGGGTGATGAGGCACCATGGAGGGAGAGTGGAAGGTATGAGCTCTTGAGAGCCAGGGATTCCTGGAAACAAGAGTTCGCAAGCAGGGCTCTCAGCTAAACATTGGCTGTGACACAGCTGGGCCTAGGAAGAAGGCTCAGGAACCTGGTAAAGCAGGGCCACACCAAGAATTTCTGTCACAGGCAGAGGGATTTAACCTAAAGCAAGGTCATCAAAGTTTTTGGATCCCAGTTAAAAAAAAAATGCATTTTACATTATAGGCGAGTGGACTGCGCTACACCTGGACAGATGGACAAACAGAACTGCATGAACACACGCACGTACACGCACAGGCATATGTGCAGGCAGTACATCTTTATGTCAGCCCACATCTGATGAGGGTTTTGTCCCTGGGCTAAGAACAGAAGGACAGTGAAGGCATGTCTCAGATGTTATTGACAAGGATGGAGAAGGTGTGTTTTTTTATTTTTTGTGTGTGGGTTGGGTTAAAGGTGTGAGAACCTGTGTCTTTGTATGTCACATACTTCCCACATACTTACTCCCTGGCTTGTGTGCAATGCTGTTTTCTTCTATACTTTCTCCATTCCCCCCCACCCACCCGTCATATGCTTGCCTTTTGCAGCAGATAATAACTTCTACCAAACATGTATATTATTCTTGCCAACACGGTTCTGCAGCCCTCTCGTGGGCCGTAATTCAGACTGGAAGCAACCACTTGAATGTTAGCATTTGGGAGTGAATTGGTTATTGTTTTCTAAATCTAAGGAGGATGATTGATAAATAATGACAGGTCCCCACACAGTGTTAAGCACGTCTACAGTGTTGGGGACCCACACGTCTAGTCTATGAGGTTCTGTTACTATTTGCATTTTTCAGAGGAAGCAAAGGAAACCCTCAGACTTTACTGTCTTGCGCTTAAGCTGGTGTATAAGTGCCAGAGCTGGGACATCACACTGGCCATCATGTTCTCGCGTTTGGGTGCTTCTCCACACAGCCACTCACGCTCTTCCATTCAGTCATGCACTGAGAACCCTGAATTTAGTACACCTGAGGTACAAGTGACGAGAGGAAACTGTCATCCCTCCCTGCATGGCTGACAGAAGTGGCAATGGAGAAACCATGGACCAAAGACCTGTAGCCCTGACAGGTCTTGAGGAATCTCAGGTCTGGGGTGGAGGTTGCAGGAAACTGCCCTGCACTTTCAGACAGGGCACGGAAGCTTTCACAGCCACAGGACTAGAGTCTATAGCCTACACTGCCCAGCAGACACACCTCTCGGCTTCCTAGCTCTGCAGTCTTTGTGCATAGATCCTGTCCTCAAATGCACTTCCGTCAGCTACCTTAGCAGTAGACAGTAACTCCCTGTCACGGATTGAAACAGAGAGCACAGACTTCAGAAGATGTCCTGGATCACTAACTGAGATTGCAGGATGTGGGTGCTCACAGACTCTTTCTCTTTTCCTGTTCCTGCATTTCTGGGGTTCCTCAGCCCTGTGGCTTCTAGGTGGTGCTAGCTGACTGGGTAGACTACAGGAAAGGCCCAGAAGGAAGAAAGAGCCAGGTGGCTCCTCCCCAATTCTCTCTACTTCCTGCTGTCTGTGAGAGCGGATGTGACATTTTTGTGGCCCTGGCTCATCCCCAGCAGCCTCAGCCTTCCTGCTGGATTAAGGATGGTTGGATTTAATAACTCAAGGACAGGACACAAGTTCAATTTCAACTACAGATAAGCTAACACATTTTTATGCATTAAAATGTGATCATGGGCCGGGCTGTGGTGGCGCATGCCTTTAATCTCAGTACTAGGGAGGCAGAGACAGGTGGATCCCTGTGAGTTCGAGGCCAGCCTGGTCTACAATGCAAGTCCAGGACAGCCAAGGCTAATACAGAGAAACCCTGTCTTGAAAAACCAAACCAAATCAAACCAAACCCCTCCCCCCAAATTTGTTTTTGATCATGGTAAGACAAAATAAACCCAATGTGGCATATAATGCATTCCGTCCTTTTTTCTTTTATTCTGTGGTGCTGCGCCTTGTGCCCGCTGAAGGAACACTTTCCCGTTGAACCATGTTGCCAGCCCATGTGCTCTAGAGATGGCTGTGCATTTGAGATTGCTATTCAGTCAGTTCACTGTAAGCTAGGCAGCAGCCTCTCTGGGAAGCTCCAGTTCTGTAGCTGTGGTAAGAGGACGCCTCCAGCATTGGCCAACAACCCTATGACCAAATTGCTTCACTTAGTCTCTGAACAAGAGATCTGAGGCCAGGGGTGGGTGCAGCTCAATGGGAAAGTGCAGAAGGGGGAGGGAGGGAGGGAGGGGGGATTGATTCCCCAGGGTCCTCAAGCCCCTCCCCACCAAAAAGACCTACATACAGGACTGTCGCTGACTTCACTGCCTGGACCTTAACTTGGGACCCATATGGAGTATGAAAAAAAAATCCACTCTTCCGTTACCAAGAGACCAGAAATCAAAGACACCCCCACCCCATCCCCCACCCCTTCCCGTTGGCTCCCAATTCACTGGGCCCATGCCTGTCATCAGCCTTTAATCCTCCTGTTCCAGAAAGCAGAGGCCAGGTGTCTCTTTATTCTCAGGTGTAGCCTCCCCCCCCCCCCACCTTTGCCCGGGGATTGGTTCCACAAGTCAGTTTGCCGGTCTGGTCATAGGCCTCCTCCCCATCACGCCACCCCTCCCCTCCCCCCACCTGCTTTCCCTCCTCACAGCTCCTCCTCTTGCAGAGGCCTTCCTGTGGCACGTCTGACACGTCCCCTAAGTCTGCTCGCTCTCCTGCCCCCTCCCAGCCCCCTTTCAGACAAGACAAAAGAAAGAAACGGGTGGCTTTGGCTGCATTCAGTACTTTTATTAATGAATGCATGAACTAAAACAGCTGGCCCGGCAAACATTCCTGCTGAGCTGGGCCACCACCATTAAGATGAGGCCGGAGCTTAGCTTGTTGGGGGTGGGGAAGGGGCGGTTGGTGTAGGATCAAGTTAACCCATGTCCTGATCCAGGGCTAGGGCAGAGGAGCGGCTCTACCAAAGCAGAAACAGTGCAAGAGGGTGTCATGAATCCTTAAGGCTGAGCCAGAGGTGAGGGTCACAATTCAGATGCTGCATTCCAGACCATAGAGCTCTTTTAAAAGCAAGAAACTCACAATACCACTCTGGCATCAGGGCCTCAATCAGGCCTTCTGTTTTAGGGATGAAATATGAAATATGAAAAATAAGATGCCAGGCAACCGATATGATATGGAGAAGTTTATTATAGTGGTAGGGGTATCCCAGAGAAGAAGAGAGAGAAGAGAGACAGAGACAGGTAAGAAGGCAAGAGGTATGAGAAAGAGGTAAGAGAGCAAAAGAGGAGAAAGGTCAGACAGACAGACAGACAGACAGAGCAAAAGAGGAGAAAGGTCAGACAGACAGACAGACACACACACACACACACACACACACACACACACACACACACACGGTGGGTTTGCCATTTTTGTAGCTGGCCTACCTAGTGGCAGGCAGGTAATGATGTCATTGGTTGCTAGGCAGACTGGCGGCAATATGCTAACAAGGGCCCCACCAGTAAGTATGGAAGGGGAGCAAGCACTCTGAAGCTTCTAGGCCAATTTGACATTCTTGTATCTTCCAAAGCTGGGCATTCTAATAATTTCTTTTAGGCCTGTATTTTACAAAAACTCAGGCCTGTGATGAGTTAGGAACAAGCTGGCCCTTCATCAGAAGCTATTAAAAGAGGCAATGTTTTAGAACCCAGCTGGTTTGAAAAGAGAACTGTTCTGAGGCATGAGAAATGTCCTCTTTAAAATGGGTGTATTTAAGCCAGGCAGTGGTGGCAGGTGCCTTTAATCCCAGCACTCAGGAGTCAGAGGCAGGCAGACCTGAGTTCAAGGCCAGCCTGGTCTACAGCCTAAGTTCCAGGACAGCCAAGGCTGCACAGAGAAACCCTGTCTCGAAAAAGCAGAGGGTATGTGTTAGGATTCTGTTTCAGTCTGCCTACCTGTGATGTCATTGCCTACCTGCCACAGGGGCGTGGCCCTGCCCAGGGCTATATAAAGGACAGTCTTACCTTGCTCCCCCTTCCTCTTCCTCTCTCTTCTCCTCTCTTCTTCTGTCTCTGTCTCTCTCTCTCTCTCTCTCTCTGGGGTACCCCTCCTCCCTTTTTTTCTCTCCTCATGTTCATTTAATAAATAATATAATATAATATAATAACTATAATATAATATAATATCTGTTGCCTGGCATCTTATTATCTTATTCCTTCTCTTATTAAACATAAAAGTGTGTGTGTGTTTGTGTGTAATTGTGGCTCCTGCCTAATGTTATTATTAAGCACTGGAGGCATTGACGTCCCTGCACCAGGTCATGTGAACAGCAGTTATCAATTATGGATACTTCTTGATGCAAGTTGACTACTCTGAGGTTACTGTCCACTGACTGTCGGCTGGCCCTTGCTAGGCCTTACCTCACTTAGGAGGAATTGGGAGGACATAGCTTCTCTTCGTAGTCCATGCTTGCTAGCTCAGCAACTGCTCTTCAAGTCCCTCCCTCGGGCACAGTGGAGAGTACCAAGTTGATGGGAAGCCATTGTTTTGAGTTGAGCACCTAAATGAGTTCCAACAGCTTACTACATCCAGCTAGAGAGAATCACTTCTGCCAAGGTGCCGGGGAACCATTCTGAACCTTCAAAAGAATTTTTTTCCCTCTAAACACCAAAAGTCTTCTGACCTCCACACTCAGGTTGTGGCACATGAAATGCACGCCCCCCCCCGTCCCTCACCCTGCTCACATAGCACACACAGTACAGTAACAGTAGGAGGCCTTTTAAGTCATTAGGGGGAAATGTTTTAAAGGTGATTGAAAACTCCCCCACCCCCTTCTGTCTCTTGGCTTTCTGAACACAAGGTGAGTTGTTTCGCTCTGTCACGTGTATCCACCTGATGTGCTATCTCCCACAGCCCAAAACAGTGGGGTCAATTGACCAAAGATTAGACCACCCAGAATTGTGAGCCCGAACAAGTCGTTTTGCCTCCTAAGTTAATTCTATCAGGCACTTGCTGTAGTGACAGATAGCTGAGAATACAATTCTCTTACACGCACACAGAGCTGTCCGTGTGAGAAGCAGCCTTGTCTCGGCTTTGGACTGTGTGTCCTCAGGGCTCTCTGTGCGGGTCTTCTATATGAAGCTATGCTCATCATCTCTGTCCTCCACAGCCCAGATATATATATATATATATATATATATATATATATATATATATATATATATATATATATATATACATACACACACAGTATCTCTCCTAATTAGACGTCACCCTGGTCTTGTGGTGGCTTCTATGGGTAGCTGATGGAGAGAATTGCTCAGGGTGGGGGTGGGGTGCCTTCCCCTATAAGCCACTTCCAGGGGAACTTTGCATAGTCATAGCCTATAATTTAAGTCAGATCATTTGAAATAAGCCTTCTGAATTGGGTGAGGAGAAATCTATGCATTTTTTTATGTGAAGTGGAAATAGGAAGCTTATTATTATTGCTGTTGTTGTTTGTTGTTATCGTTGTTGTTATTAAGTATAGGAAGACCTTCCTAGGCCATTGCTATCAAATGGAGAAGACTCACTGGGAAGGCCCAGGAGGGAGGGAGGGAGGGAGGAAGGGAGGAAGGGAAGGAAGGAGGGAAGAACAGGAGTACCAGCTGCCAGTTCCACTGGTAGGCCATGGCAACTTTCTGCCTGGGATTCGGAGTAGCAGTGAGAACATAGCTGGTTGACTCAGTCCCTTACCACACACAGTGCCCCAAGACAAGATGGATGGGTAGGTAACAGGACCTTCTGCTAAAACGCACCCACTCACCTCGCTCTGTGGCCTGAAAGGGACCAGATGGCAATGGGGTGGGGTCAGAGTCATAAGCAAACCCCAGTATGTGACTTCATCACACTGTGCTTATCTCTGCAAATATTGACTCTGGTGGGTCAAACAAGTAGCAAGAAAAACAATATTTTCCCTGAGAGAAGGTCCTGTTCTAGTCAACTGGGACCAAGCTGGACAGCAGGCAGTGATGGTACTTAACGCTTGCAATATAAAGCCCTCCACCCATGGGTGCCAGACATCTTGTATTCTGGACTATAGTCCCCCAAATCAGGTGATTGCTATAAGAGGCCAGTGCCCCACATTAAAGTCCCATCATCGGGTCTCACATACATTGAAGACACTCTCAAAAGCATCAATTGGGTATTTTGTAGACAAGGAAAGTGGCGCTTCAAGAAGCTTGGTGACTTTCAAAAAAAAAGTTATACTGTGAGTTACCTAAGACAGTTAGGGTTTGGACCCTCCAAACAATCACCTCTGAAATGTGTTGTGCTTTGTTTTTGGGTTGTTTCGAGCTCAGAGTTCTTTAGTGTTACAATTCAAATGACACATTACACACTCAAAGTCCAGAGAGCAGAATTCTGGACCAAAGCTGAGGTCATTGACTTGCCTGAACCTTGGGCTGGTTATTATTTTGTAAAAGGTATGGATGGAAATAATTACTGATTTTCCATCCTGCATCTTGGGCAGGAAGCACAATTTAGAAAGTATTGGCAAGGTTCCCAGTACTATACCCTAGCAATGCATGGTGGGTGGTGGTGGGGGGCAGAGTTAGGGTAATTAGTGGTAGATTTCCCTTCTGCCCACAATGACACCTTCTGAGGAGTCTCTCAGCCAATGAAGATCATTACAATATAGCAGAGTTAAGCATCTCCTGTTGTGGTTAATTTAGCAGTAGGCCTAAAATGTTTATTATCAAGCCTATAATTATTATTATGGTAGTATTTTCTAACCCACTAGCAATCAATCAAGACACAGACACTTGTTATATTTTAAAATAGCCTTAGTTAACCTCTGGGCAGGGCAGATATCCCATCCTTTGCCCCAATCCCATGCCATCTGCTTCTGATAATTTCTGTTGAGCTGCCTCCCATCCATAGTACCAAATACTTGCTAATTATCATCATCTGGGCCAAATCTTCATCATCGCCGGCCACATGCTTCTCCGCCACCTAACCCATGGTGAGTCTCCTTCCTCTCTGGTCCATGGTGAGTCTCCTTCCTCTCTGGTCTCTCCCCTTCCCAAGATTCTCTGTCTCCCAAAAGCCTGGGAACCTTAGCCATGCCTATCCCATTTGCCCTGCCCAGATGTGTTGGCCTTTTATTGGTCAATCATGAAGTTCATTAGGCAAGGTTACATAGAAACCTTGGGCTACAGATTCAGCAAGCAGTAATTAGCATTGAAGTATTTCAGACCAACCTCCAGCAATCTCCTTTACTGCTAACAGGGGCTGGGGCACAGAAAATCTTTAGTCATAAGTAGGAAACAGAAGCTAGGAGGTAGTCGGAATGGGTAAAAATCATTTTTAAAAGAGTCATCAATGATGGTGGAAAGGCAGAAAATGAGAGAGAAAGTAAGACAACCTCCGAATGAGCACAGTGTGCTAAAGATCAACAAAATAAGCTGGGTGTGGTAGTGTAGACTGTACTCTCAGGACTCAGGAACCTAAGACTTGAGGGTTGCTGTGAGTTTAAGGCCAACCTGGACAATACAGATCAAAAACCTGTCACAAAATAACCAAAGTAAGATAAATATTAATAGTTTGTGCTGTGAGCAGGTATACAGAGAACAGATTACAGAGAGGAAAAGAAGGTTTTATAGAGGTGACATCAGAAAGGACTCAACAGTGATGATATCATACAAGCAGAGACTGTGGATGAAAGAGAGCAGGTACCCCACTCCTGTTGCATTTTCGTGTTGGGACATTAGTTGGAATTAACTTGAAGATTTCCTCCCTGTTGGCTTTTCATAGTGCCATAGGTGTTATGCAGGATACTGGGGAGAAAGGATGTCAATATTATCCTTATAGCCAACTCTGAGTGCTACAGTACCAACTTGCTAGGGAAGATGTACCACCAGGGCAGTAGTGGAATGAAGGTTATGGGTGTAACCAGCTACTTTTGGATTAAATTTGAATCATGTTCCATAAGAAGAAATTTCAGGCCTGGTAATGTACAACCTGGTCAAGATTATGACTTGCAAGGTCCCAGGGCCTAGGGAGAAACCTACTCCTGTTGCTTTACAAAAGTGACATATTGTTAAACTGTTTTCTAAATATTTATGGTTATACTCTGTCCTCAATCTCTGTAATGGTCAGTAGTTAATGCAGAGTCATGAATGGCAACAGTGCTTAGAATAAGTGTCTATTGAGTGCTAAGCCCTAAATAGGACGTTTCATAGCAACATCTGTTCTACCAAGGCCCAGGGAACATTACAGATAGAGGTGGAAAGACAAGAAGAGCCAGAGGATAGGGAGGAGTGCTGTAAACGTTGTCTTTGGGACATGACATAGTTATTATAGCCATGAACTCACTGTAGTTAGGATCTGCTACAATGCACAAGATCAAGTCAACCTGATCAGTCAACATTGTTAACAGGCGGCACTAGTTGGGCCTAGTGTATTAACTAGAAAAGGAGGGATAAGAAGGGGAGTAGAGCTGGGCATGGTGGCGCACACCTTTAATCCCAGCACTCGGGAGGCAGAGGCAGGTGGATCGCTGTAAGTTCGAGGCCAGCCTGGTCTATAAAACAAGTCCAGGACAGCCAAGGCTAACACAGAGAAACCTTGTCTCAAAAAACAAAAAATAAAAACAAAACAAAACAAACAAACAAACAAAAAAAAACAAAACAAGAAAGGGAAGTAGAATAGTTGGGTGTGGTTGAGGGAGTGGACTTTAGGAAGTATGGTGCTCAGGAAAGTAGGAGGGACAAGTTAGGGTGCCTCGGAGGAGTGGGAGGAGAGAGCTGGGGTCCCTGGGGAGGAGGAGGGAGAAATAGGAGTGCATATGATCAAGACAACTTATTTAAATGTACAAAACTGGCAAATAATAATAATAATAAAAAAGACATTCTATTTTTAAAAAGGAAAGGTAGGGGATAGAGACCTAGGCCGGAGATAGTGCTGGGTGACACCGCAGAGACAGCTCAGCTGCCTCCTATAACCTTGGCCCCTTTGCCAACAACCACAAGTAACTTCAGAAAACCGGTTTGTGGTGGCTTCTGTCGTGCGTGGTTGAAACCAAAAAGATGGAACTGAGGTGTGGGAGAGAAAGGATTCTAGATGTTCCCAACCAATTTGGGAGAAGGTAGATTTTTAACACTGCCTCTGAGAAGACACTGTGTTGTCCCCCCGCCCCTGCCCACTCTCTAGGCTTCAAAGTTCTCCAAGGCTCTTCTAGAAGCTCACTGGCCTCTTCTTTGAATTCTAGCTCTATAGAGCAAGGTTGGAATTCTCTATCAACTCCCTTATTTGTGGTTTTCAATGGGTGTGCATTGTCTCGGCTGTCCTGGACTCACTCTGGTCCACCTCTCTTGAGGTATCTGGTGTTCTTTTGTGTATGTTCAGTTCTCTTTACTCCTTTCCCATCAGCAGTGTATATATTAAGGAAAACTCTCATGCTATTGAGCTTTTATGTTGTTCTTCCATCTGTGTCTTTTATTACAAATTCCCTTCCGAGCTGCTAGCTTATCCATTCTATCATTCTGCCCGTTGCAATACTTCTTATTTCTCAAAGATTGAGCTTGCATGCTTATTCTGATTTTCCACTTGAAGGGACTGAGTATCAGGGACAAGCCTATGTCACTTAACCCACTGAAAAGATGGAAATCCCTGCCCCACTTCTTACTGACATATGTGCAACAGTTACTTTTCTTGTCACTGTTACCAAATACTCTAAAAAGGCAACTTTAAAGGAAGGGGAATTTAGGAATTTATTTTCATTTATGGTTTGGGGTTATAGTTTATTCGGCAGAGAAGGCATTGAGGCAGAAGAGTCTCTTGTGGCCGTCAGAGTGTGAGCCTGTTTGTTCATATCTCAGTGGACAAGAAGCAAAGGGAACCTGGAACCCAGGACAGGCTGTAACCACAAAGTCCACCCTAGGGACCTCCTTCCTCTAGCAAGACCCCACACACTGATTTTGACATGGCATTCCAAGGGAATGCTTTTCTTTTTCCTGTGGTGTTTAGGATTAAACCCAGGCCCTCAAGTACGCTAAATAAGTATTCTGACAAAGCTACATACACTCCCCTGCAGGAACTTCTTTTATTTGACAAGTTGTATGTTTTGTTACCATGTGCAATTGAAAAACATATTTTAAATCTGTGCTTTCAGGAATTGTATTGCTTTCAGTATAAGTAAGTCTAAACATGGATCTTAGAGAAATAAAAGGCAGCACAGCAATGTGGCAATAACCAGGAGGAGATTCTTTTGAGGGGGTGATGGAGTTGGCAAGATCTTGCTTCATAGCCAAGGCTAGCCTTGAACTTGCTGTCCTCCTGCACCAACTTCTTTAGGGCTGTACTTGTGAGCATGTGTCTCCACATCCAGCCTGGAGAAGATGTTTGAATGGCTGGTGTTGGGTAGCATGTGCTCTGTCTACAGCAAGGCTTAATCGGTGAAGTTTCACTAACTGACCAGAGCCAGGCACCGGAGGCAGGCGAAGGTGTGTCTACTGCTTTGGAAGTCAGGGCGGGATGCCTGCCTAACCACCTGGGTCTAGGAGGCAACGCCATTTCCGTTCTTCAGGCTGTACTTCCAGAGGGAGCCACTGTGGCTGTTCCTCTGCAAACACTGGGAAGATAGAGGCCCTATTGCTTCTGTGTATGAGGAAAGGCTTGTGGGGTGGAAGCTGGGGCATGGACGAAGGATGGGGGGAAGGCTGGGGAGTTGGGGGAGGGTGTGCTAAGGGCTGAATCCAAAGACATCAGTGCCCCATGAGACCATCCCTGATCCTCAAAGTGACCTAGAAGAAGTCTCCAAATTGAGAGTCTTTCTTTTCTTCTAAGGGCCAATTCCTTGTTATCTCCACTCCCACCTACTCACCCCTCACTCCATGGCTTAATTGCCAAGTGAGACTATTTCATCTTGTCTTCCCATCACTAAAACCTCCTTCCCTTCTCCCTTCATCCTGGTGGGTGGAGCAGGGGCAGTCTTCCTGCCTGACTCCCGATTGGAGAAGACAGTCTCTAGTTTAATTACCTAGCAACTGATAAGTAAAACTGTAGCACAAACTCATACAGCCTTCTAGGCAGGGCTGCCGAAGGGTGGATTCAAACTCAGTTTTCACCATCACTAAGTAGAAAGGATGACAGAGATCAAATGTGCCTGTAGTAGCTTCTTGCTTTCTGTAGCTCTCTGCTGAGACAAGTGGATTGGCCAGGAAGGAGCCTCGGGACTAAAGCATCTGCCATGTAGAGGGGAAAGGAGCAGTGTGCACATGCAGATGGACACACAGATGTCATGCCTGCCTTGTAGCATGCTCCTGTAGTGGTTTAGGTTCCAGCTGTAGAGGAGCTCAGCAGTGTGTGTGTGTGTGTGTGTGTGTGTGTGTGTGTGTGTGTGTCTGTGTGTCTGTCTGTTTGTGTGCCTGTGTGTGTGTCTGTGTGTGTTTGTGTGTCTGTGTGTGTGTGTGTCTGTCTGTCTGTCTGTGTGCCTGTGTGTGTATGTGTCTGTGTGTTTGTGTGTCTGTCTGTGTCTGTGTGTGTGTGTTTGTGTGTGTCTGTGTGTGTGTTTGTGTGTGTCTGTGTGTGTGTGTGTGTGTGTGTGTGTGAGAGAGAGAGAGAGAGAGGAAAAGAGAGGGGGGGAAAGAGAGAGAGAATGACATAGAGAGAGAACAGGGGAGGTCAGTGTCTGTGGGAAGAACAAGGCAGGCTGAGCTGCAAGCTTGCAATTTCCCATTGCTAGGGCCTTGGAAACGCCTGGGTCGATCCCCGTTCTTTATTTGTTTAGCTTTGCCTTCTAGTGGCCTCATGAGGGCGAGAGTGGGGGTGGGTGGGGGGGGGGGTGGAGGGATAACAGGGAGATGAGATAATTGTAGGGGCCTGAACAAGTTTGCTCAGACAGTATTGTGTGGCTGAGACTCATTGAGCCAGGCAGGAAAGAGAGAGAGAGAAACCATCCCCCCTCCCCTCACCCCCTGAGAAGAAAGGGGCAGAGAAAGAAAACAAACACAATGCTGAAAGCCAATGTGAGGAATAGAAAGCAAGGGTCTTTCGGAGTGGTGATCAGCCCCCAGTTCTCAAGTGATGGTATCTGTCTCCGGGTTGAGGGCCAGGGATTCCAGGAGCAGGCAGGAGGATGAGGAGCCAGGAGACAGAATTTTGGATCAAGAAATCCGGGCTTACGGGAGCTCCCCCACCAGAATAAGATTGGCTTTTGTTTGTATGGTCTGAAAGGTTTCTTTAATGATTGCAGGTAGAGGGTCCCCAAACAGATGTAGACTGAGAGAAGACACAGGCAGCTATCCTGTTGTTCCTTTACAGATGTTCCATCCTGCTAAAAACCCGTCCCTGAAACTGGTACTCTCTGGCTCAGATTTAGGCATGTGCCTTACCTTCTTTCTCTCCCAGATGTTACAGGGAGTGATTTGTTGTTGTTGTTTTGGTTTGGTTTTTTTCTTTGCCTCTATCCTCTGTTAGATGAACAGATAGGATCCGCCGTGGCCTGGCTGGATAAAGGTTTTGCCGACGTGGTGCTGGGGATTCAGAACACCTCACTGTAGGATTCTGGGAGGGAGTAAGGACCAAGGGTGGGAACCCTCATGAAGAAGTGGTTATAGTTGCCTCTCCCACCGTGTTCTCTTGCTCCTTTGGGGTTAATGCGAGATGCCCTGAGAGTAGGTTGGATGCAGGCTGGGAAGCAATCCTTCAAGCTGTACATTGTCTCCTGGACATGGGAGCCTTCAAAAGTCAGCTCCCTTGAGCCGAGGAGGCCCCAGAGCAGGGGTCGGCACAGCACAGTCCTCTGGCTAATTCTGGTCTCCATCTGTTCTTTTAAATAGAATTTTATTGGAACACAGCCATACTCATTTGTTGGAATACTGTCCTTGGCTGCTTCTGCAGTACAATGGCAGAGCTGAGTGGCTGCAACAGGGACCCCCATGAAGCCTTGTAAATCTTGAAGTACTTATCACAAGGCCCTTCACAGAAAAAGCTCACCAAGTGCTCATCTGGAGAATTCTGGCTGAGAGAGGTTTTGCCCATTCTTTCCTTTAACGCAATATGCCCTATGGCCCAAATACCACAGAGGATTTCTGTATCTCTTTGATGGTAATAACCTTCCAGAAGGGGAGGGTAATCTGTAATTAGCTTCATGGGTTAGCACTCTACCTTAGACCTGAAGCTCTGCACTGATTTTTAAGGACTGTATGCTATGGAGCTGGAAGGGAGTGGCAGCCTGGAGGGGGCCTGACTCATAGTTCAGAACAGCACTTGCTCCTGGCTCCTCAGGGTACGGCCAGTAGTTTGGGAAATAGACACAGGACAGCTCTTGAAAACAAGACATGGCCTGTTGTACAGATGTCACCGACAGTTAGGAGGGCGTGGAAGCCGTGACACTTAAGCTTTTTGAAGACACCCTCCTGCAGTATCTTCTGCACCACATTCTATCTTGTCCCCTCCTTCAACATGGGCTACTCTTGGGACTGAGCGGTTGAGTGCAGAAGTGATACGGTGCATCTTCTAGATGCTAGGACACTTTGTAGCTTCCACCTGGCCCCTTGCAGCACTCACATTTGACATACTGCTTCTCAACACCCAGCTACCGTGCTCTGCGGAGCCCAAGCCACATGGAGGAGAAGCCATGTGCACGGACTGCCATGGATCACTCAGCTCAACTTGCAACAAGAAGTCTGTATCAGCTGCCAGCCAAGAGCAGCTCTTTTATGTGGCGGCTCAGTGGGTCTCCTGTGACTCCAGTCCTGCTCACTGAATACTTTAATGACGTGAGAACTACCTCACTGGGCCGAGTCAAGCCCAGAACCACAAAGTAGCAGTGGTTGTTAAAAGTATAAACTTTGGGGAGCTGGACAGATGGTTCAGCGGTTAAGAGCACTGTCTGCTCTTTCAGAAGTCCTGAGTTCAATTCCCAGCAACCACATGGTGGCTCTCACAACTATCTATGATAAGATCTGGTGCCCTCTTCTGGTGTGCAGGCACACATGTAGGCAGAGCGCTGTATATGTAATAAAGAAATGAATCTTTTTTAAAAATGTAAACTTCCATGTAGTTCAGTCGGAGAAATGCTTGTCTAGGATGCAGGAAGTGTTGAGTTTGGTCCTCAGCACATAAGAAGGGGCCATGCTTGAAATCTCACCACTCAGCAGTCGGAGGTAGGAAGGTCAGAAACTCACGGTCAAGGTTGTGTTTGAGACCAGCTTGGTCTACATATAGAATTCCAAGCTAGCCAGAGCTACATAGTGATAGCTTGTCTCAAGAAAAAAAAAAAAACAAAAAACAAAAAACGAGTTTGAGACACATCTGTTGGTCCATTAGCTTAGTTTATCATCCAGTGAGACATGACCAGAATGCAAGGGGTGGCTGTGTGTCTGCGAGGTGTGAGTGAGTGGATGATGGTGCTCATCTGGGTTCTGGGTGGGTCCCCTTGTTCTGGAATGCTTTCTGGATTTTTCCTTCTGGGCTCTCGGCTCCCCCCCCGTCTCTCTCTCTCTGTCTCTCTTTGAAGAGAACCATCTCTAACTCCTTACCTACAAAACGCCAATCAAGAAGGGCAAGAAGGGCTCTTTTCCCAAGTCCTATACATTTCAGTGCTCAAAAATCTGCATGGCTGTCCCATGAGATTGACAAGTGTCCATATTAAAGATAAGGAAATGCAGGCATGATGGAGTTGGATAGACTGTGTCAGCATCTTCTATTTTTTTTCCCCCAAGACAGAGTTTCTCTGTGTTAGCCTTGGCTGTCCTGGACTCACTTTGTAGACCAAGCTGGCCTCGAACTCCAGTGATCCTCCTGCCTCTGCCTCCAGATTGCTGGGATTAAAGGTGTGCGCCACCATGCCTGGCTTTGTGTCAGCATCTTTTAAGAAGCAGAGGCAAGACTAGTAGTGTGTAAATCAGTGGGCCTCAACTTTCCTAATGGTGTGACCCTTTAACACGGTCCCTCATGCTGTGGTTGCTACCCCATAACTGTAGTTCCGCTGCTGTTATGAATTGTAATGTTAATATCTGATATGGGACACACAAAGGGGTTTTGACCCCCAGGTTGAAAACCACTGGTGTAAACTAAGACCTCTGGTGTGTGTGTGTTTTAATTGAAATGGATAGTTCTTGCGTTTCAGCTTATGTCATCACTCATTTCCAGGTGTGTTGTGACATGTGTTCCCTTAAAAATCTCCCCCCCCCCCCCCGCCCACACACTCCAGATAGCTGTCTCTGTCTTGTTCATTCTCTTTCTTTCTTTTCTGTCTGTCTGTCTGTCTCATGTCCTGGGACAGCCTTTCAGTCTCCCCTCTCTCCCAATAAACCTCTTGTGTTTCAAGGAGTGATTTCTTAGCAGCACACCTTGGCCCCCAACCTGCCTCAGGTACCTTCTGGCTGCTTTATCCTAACAACTAGGAACATGATACTTCAGAATATGAGGAGTAGCCAGGCGGTGGTGGCGCACGCCTTTAATCCTAGCACTCTGGAGGCAGAGGCAGGCAGATTGCTGTGAGTTCGAGGCCAGCCTGGTCTACAAAGTGAGTCCAGGACAGCCAAGGCTATCACAGAGAGACCCTGTCTTGAAAAAAAAAAAAAAAAAGAATATGAGGACTAAGTAATTCATAGGACCTGCAATGTTTAGGTATGGTTGTTAATTTTGAAAGACTTACCTAATTTTATGGGATGTGTGTGTGTGTGTGTGTCTGCATATATATATATGCATATATATATATATGCAGACACACACACACACACACACACACACATATACATACACACACACTCGACATACATATGAAGGCCAGAAGACAGGGCCTCATCCCTTGGAACTGACATTTCAGATGGGTGTGAAATACTATGTGTGTTATAAAAACCAAACCCAGATCCACAGAGCTGTCCCCTGCTATTAACTACTTTCTTTTTTCTTTTCTTTCTTTCTTTCTTTTTTTTTTTTTTTTCCCCCGAGATAAGGTTTCTTTGTGTAACAGTGCTGGCTGTCCTGGACTCACTTTTGTAGACCAGGCTGGCCTTGAACTCACAGCGATATGCCTGCCTCTGCCTCCTGAGTGCTGGGATTAAAGGCATGCACCCCCACACCTGGCTGCTATTAACTTTCAAGTGCCTAAAATACTAAGAATTCCTAACAATATACAACAATATATAGTTGTATATTTCCATTCTACAGATGAGAAAACTGAGGCACATTCAGGTTAAGTAACTTGTCCAAAGTTCACACAGCAAATAATTACATCAATCAAGACAGACTGGTTTATAGTACAAAACCAAATGTCTCTTCTAAGTCTCAGTGACCTACAACACAGTTTTATTTTATACTCATTTATACAAGACATTCGGCAAGAAGGTCATATCTCTATTTCATGCAGTCCCCCAGAATCCAGGCTGACAGGAGATACTGCCCTATTCCAGCTTCACCATTTAGCCTTAGAGCATCATCCCATCAGGACAGCACCTGGAGGTCATTAGGGTGTGGCTTCAGAATCTGTATCCTCTACCTCACTAGCTGCCTCTGCAGTCATCCTTTCGTTTGGTACCTGAAAACTTTTCGAGTGATCTCTTCTTTCTCCAGAGAGAGGTTTGTGAACTATGGTGACCATGAGTGCCACAGCGCGCTTACAGCCACACAGCTTGCATTTTTACTGCTTCCAACCACTGGTGGGGGGTAGTGGACATGTACTATTTTGATATGCTTCCGGGTGACCACAGGCAGGTCACTGACTCTGAGCGTCCTCTGACACACAGGAGAGTGCGTGCTTGGAAAAGTGTCTGCACAGCTGTGGTGCTCTTACTCTCATCCTCCCCACTGTTGTCCCTGTCCTCCTCTATTTCTCTGGTGTGCAGACTGGCCAGGTCTTCAACTTAGGGTAGGCAGAAGGATTTACAGGTCTGGCTTTCTTGAACAGGGTCACCGTGCCCTGACTGCTTTCTTGTCATCCTTTACATATTTTCTGGAAGTTCTATGACTCCGCTCATCCCTTGCCTGCCTCCCAACACACTGGAGAAGAATTCCTACCCTTCCCACTGGGACATCCCCTTAACTCTGCTACCCTTGCAAGCCTCTTCCCAGCTTTATGAGAGGGAGTGATGCTAGTATTTTCCTGATCGCACGCTGAGGAACTGCCAATCTCACATTCCACTCTCGCACAGTGTGAAGGTCTCCAGGCCTTTCTCACACACATGACAGTAGTATGAATTGCAGTTGTCTTCGGTTAGAGCAATGGTTCTCAACCCATGGGTCTCAACCCCCACTGGGGTTGCCTATGAGACATCCTGCATATCAGATATATACATTACGATTCATAACAGTTGCAAAATTATAGTTATGAAGTAGCAACAAAATGATGGTGTCTTTATGGAGGTCACCACAACATGAGGAATTGCATCAGAAGGTTGCAGCATTAGGAAGGTTGAGAACCACTGAGTTAGAGGCTACACGGTTTACATTGGTTGTCTCATTTCGTCTTTGTAGTGCTCCTTGGAAACAGATACTAGAACTATCACCCTGATTACAGAGAAGGAAACTGAAGTTCAAAGTTTAACACAAAAGACCCGTAGTCCTTTCTCCTAACTATGGGAGTTTGGGCCGAAACTTGAGCCTACGCAGCATCGCTTCAGAATCCAGGGCTCACATCCCCCCTCACCTTTACCATCTGATCCTTTTAGCAACACCCTCTCTGATTCAGGAGCTCCTAGAGCCACACCAGAACCCGAGGTAGCACCTGGGAAGCAGCTCCGGTGAAGATTTTCCAAGAATGATAAGGACAGGCACCAGATCAAGTGGTTGGCCTGGCGCTTGAAGCTTGTTAGTAAAATCCCCATCAAGCATGCAGCCCTGAGCCGGGTGGTGGTAACACATGCCTTTAATCCCAGCACTCGGGAGGCAGAGGCAGGTGGATCGCTGTGAGTTCGAAGCCAGCCTGGTCTACAAAGTGAGTCCAGGACAGCCAAGACTACACAGAGAAACCCTGTCTCGAAAAAAACAAAACAAGAATGTAGCCCTGACTTAAGCAGTTTTCCTTCTCAGTCTTCCCTACAGTGATGTTCTTTGTCTATTTTGGAATTTCCAGTGGAGTTGTTCATTATTGCCAGTGCTCACCAAAGAAACGCTAATCCGTGGCCAGCTACACAGAATGGCAGAGGGGCTACAGGACACTTACTTCTCTGCCCAAGGCAGGCCCTTTATCCTTTGGGTCTCTTCTCTGCTCCTGAAATAGTAACACTCATCTGGGTTCATCGAAGTGCAGGTGTGTGTATCCTAGTGGATAATGGAGGAACTATCTGCAAAGTCCATGGAAGATGCTAGCTAATGGTTTTTCATCTGGGTGCTTGTTAAATGTGTTTCAAGTTCATGATATGTGTTTTTGGCTTGCGTATTATAGTTCAATAAAATATCTAGAAATATATTTCCTACCTTTCTGATCACTGGGTGACAATAAAATCTCAGTGTGGGTCTGGCTAGCCCTTAGCACATCTCATACTGGCTCACCCAGAGGAGCGCGTTCCAGGATTGGAGGCTTCAGCCAGTAACAGTATCCAGCCCGAATTGTTTTTATTGTGTTTATTTTTATGGTTACCATCTGTATATGGCTATCCTTACTGGGTTTCCATTTATGGTAATGATATAGAGTTTCCATTTAAAATAGCCCCAAGTTAAGAAAAAAGCGAATTAACTTACATTAAAAATTATGTAAGTAATAGTACAGATGGTACTCCGAGGGTGGAGTTTGTATGATACTGTTTAATGGAAAGAAAGCAGGGATTAAAAGGGAGAAAGCCAGTCTCAGCTTGTCTCTATCTCTTAACCAGTCCACACTGCCCAACAAAGACAGGCTGTCAAGCTGAAGAATGTGTTTACAGAGTCTCTGTGAGAAATGTAAAGAAATATTCCAGGAACAATGGTCAAAGCAACAGTGTAGGAGTCTCTCAACTTTAGGTTCACTTAACAACAAATACGATTATCAAGTCTGTGTGTGCCAGGCACTGGCATGGGCCCTGGGCCTCGGGCAAAGTGGTCAAGACCCAGAAGAGGCAATAAGTTGATTTCAGGCTATGGTCAAGCCTTTCCGTGCCTCTAGGTTTCAGCAGATTCAAGCATAGCTCAGTTCAAATTACAGACGTGCTAAACATTTGACGGCTTGGAACTGCACTTCTAGTTCAGAAAGCTGAGCCAGTCTTAGGGGAAGCAGGAAAAGTGTGCGCTCACATTGATTTCTGAATAATAAGTGAACAGAGGCCATGTCCCCAAGTGTGGCCATGACCGACCCACGAACCCATGACCGTGACTGTGCCCACAGAAGATAAAGATGAGAAGGCGTATACTCAGTGCACACATAGTACACTGACTCTTTAGCAGCTTCTCCATCTTAGCGCACAACACAACTGTTCTTTCCTGCCATGGGCCTTCAGGTGAGGCGCGAGGACCATGGAAGCATTGAAGTTCACCTTCCTAAGTAGCAGATTAATATGTGCATTAGTCCTGTTCCACAGCCCCACTCCCCCCGCCCCTTTTTGACCAGATCTTGTTAGGCAGTGCAGGCTGACCCTGAACTTGGGATCTTCCTGAAATCACAAGGGTGCCCCAGACTTCACCATGTCCTGTTTCTACAATGGCCGCCAACTCCATTAAAAAAAAAAAAAAAAGCCCGCTAATGCAGAGGCTTGGGTTGGCAGGCTTTTCTGGACAAAGACCTCAGAGGTTATGGGGTTAGGGAAGAACTGAGATAAGGCTGCTTTTGGGGTGTGGGTATCTGGGGTTGTGGAGGGGAAAGCTGGCTATTCTCTGGGGATAACGGGAAAGAGATCAATGTGGTCACATTCACCAGAAAGAGAAGTTCTAGAAATCCACAATGGCTCGTACTGTGATCTCAGCACTCTGGATGGAGCCGAAGGTGGGCTCCAAGTTTGTCTTGGGATGTGCATGGGTTATCTTGTCTTTAAATTTTTTCATATTCATTACTGAATACATGATATTTTGAATAAACAGAATTCAAGTATATTATTAAAACAGATGCCACTTATTTCTTTTTACTGTTTTCCTCCCCTTTTTTCTTTTCTGAGACTGAATTTCTCTGTGTAACCCTGGCTGATGTGGAACTTGCTCCATAGACCAGGCTGTCCTTGAACCCAGGGATCTGCCTGACTCTGTTGTTCAAGTGCTGGGATTAAAGGTGGACACCTCCATACCTGGCTCTTTACTGTGTTTTAATGTGGCTACTAGGACATCTAGGTAGTAATATGGCTCCCACTTGCAGTTTGTGATAAATGTCTATGACACAGCATGGTGCTGGATGCCATCTCTGCCCTAAGGTGGGGGGCATGGGGGGGCCGAGGGACTCAGTCGGTGAGACCAATAGGAACATATTCCAAGGCAGGCACAAGACACATGGAGACAATGTGAACAGAAGCCTCCACCAGCCTGTGTCGTTTTTTTTTCTTCTGTAAGGTCTTCATTCTGTATAGCTCCGGTTATTGTCAGAGGTCCGTCCCTCTGCTCAAACACTGATGCTGTGTCCCTGCTACGCCCCAAGCTAAGCCAAATCTCAGCACAATTAACTGATTTTCCTGCCAGTTCCCCCATCTCCCCAGGGGTTTTGGTCACTGGCCAAAGTGACTTTCAAGTTGCAGTCTCACTCTTACATTTCTGCGTCCTCATTTCGGCTGGTCCTCGTGTTGTGAGCGCTCCGTTGCTAGCCCTCCACTTCCCTCTATGGAATCTCCAAGCTTTAACTTCGCAACCATCCGCCTTCTCTTCCGTCTGAATAGTACTCTCCCACCAAGGTTCCTACGATCGTCAAACTCTCCCCGACAGCGCTTCCTCTCCTATTTTCTTAAAATTAGAAATTTGTCTTCTAAGGGGCATGAAACTCACCTTTGGGGCCAGACTAGACTCGTGAGCAAATAGCTGCTGAACCGAACGACTTAGGACCTGAGCTCTAAAGTTAGAAAGGATGGCTTGGGGAAGTCTCGTAGGGGAAGGGAGATGCCTCACTGAGTGAAGGAAGGTCTTTATTAAGGTCCAGTCCAGGCTGGAGTGATTGAGACTGGGTGACTCAATCAGAAACAATGGAGGCAGGCACATTTTTTCATCGGTATTACCTGAGGGAGCTCTTAACAGCCTAGGGCTAGGGCTTTTCGCTCACACTTGGGGGTTTATTCTGACCTTTTCAAGACCCCTTCAGTGGGTGTGTCTTCAGACTTCTTTGGGTGGAGGCGGTGTGGGTGGGGAGAGTTGTTGGCATAGGCAAAGACGGTGGGTTTGTGAATAGTGACCTAGGTCTCTCGGGGATTAGAGGACTGGGGTGGGGGGTGGGGGGTGGGAAGAGGGTGTTTGACAGGTACTAGGAAATACACCAGGTTTTCATCTGTTGTAGCCTTTGAGCTCTGGGTTGGGAAACCGAAGTTGTTGCTAGGAGGTGCAGTTTGGGACGAGCCTGGTCTAGAAGGACTAAATTTACACGGGACTCACTCAAGGTCATTGTTCCTAGCAACACCAGGACTGTGGGGAGTCGGCCTGAGCGCCGAAATCTTAAGGTCAAGACTGCCTTTGTGTTTCCCTAGCAGTCGGTTCAGAGCCGGCCACGTGGGGAGCGCGCAAACTAAGTCCTTCCAAATCTAACTAAACTGAAAGACAGCAGACAAAAGCACGGGCTTTCCCCCACTCCACGCCGATTCTACCCACGCTTGCAAGTTATTCTTACTCTCTCGAAGCGGGCGAGCCAAGGCTTGGAGGGTGCAAAGTCGTGGCCAGGGAGGAGTAGGGGACCCGTAGACTCCTCTAGTAACGTAGGGTGGGCGAGTGGGTGTGTGCGCAAGCACGTGCCCGCACGCAGGAGTGCCTTGGGGGAAAAGGGAGTGGTCTCCAAAAGGGGGAGGGGAGAAGGGGAGAAGGGGGGCGGGGGCGGAGAGAAGCAGGCTTTTTAGGACACGGCAGCGGCGGGGGAGGAGAAAGAAGGCAAGGAGGCGTCTCCTGTGCTCTCTAGGGCTGTGCCACCTGCCCGCTAGCTCGCCGCACTAACGCTGCCCACAAGCCAACATGCTGCCGAGACTGGGCGGCCTCGGGCTGCCGCTGCTCCTGCCGTCGCTGCTGCTGTTGCTGCTGCTGGGCGCAGGCGGCTGCGGCCCCGGGGTACGCGCCGAGGTGCTGTTCCGCTGCCCTCCCTGCACTCTAGAGCGTCTGGCCTCCTGCGGACCCCCACCCGACGGGCCCTGCGCCGAGCTGGTGAGAGAGCCGGGTTGCGGCTGCTGCCCGGTGTGCGCACGGCAGGAGGGCGAAGCTTGCGGCGTCTACCTCCCGCGCTGCGCCCAGTCGCTACGCTGCTACCCTAACCCGGGCTCCGAGCTGCCCCTGAAGGCGCTGGTCACCGGCGCGGGTACCTGTGAAAAGAGTCGCATGGGCGCCACCCCTCAGCAGGTAGCAGGTAATGCGGACTGTGAGCACTAGTTTGGGAGGAAAACTCGCATCTCAGCGGGGTCTCCTGGCTGGCGGCCCTCACGTGGGGAAAGAGAGTCCCACGGGACCCTGGGAGTGTTGTAGACACTAAAGAGCCCAATCCTTAACCAGATCCAGGGAGACTCTTGAGAGCGGGAACCCGAAAGACAGCCCCGGGAGGGAGACTGGAGGTGGACCAAGAGGGATTTGATGGGGTAAAGGAGGAGAGGAGAGACATTTTGTCACCACGGTATTCCCTGTCCGGATTTAGTGGTGAGGAGAGTGGTTAGAACTGGGAGCTGCGGCCGGCGGGGATGGGGTGGGGGGTTGGGAGCGTGTAGGAACTTGAAACTCGTTTGAAACAACTTGAGTTAATGACCACTGGTCGAATGTTCCCCGGTGGGAATGCTGCTGGCCATCGCTCGCAGGTGACACCGCAGATCACGGGTGAGAAGGGATCGAATGGAGGGACTCCTTCTTTCTGGCACTGGGAGGCGAGGAGAAGGGTTAGATCGCACGTGGAGAGTGGAGCGGGCTCCATCTGTGTAATTTAAGCCGGATGGCCAGCTGCATGCCCGCACCCTGGTAGCCGGGCTAAGCGTCCGGGCCTCACAGGTCTGAATGCTGGAGCCGCTCGGGAGCCGGGAAGCGACAACTCTTCACGTGGGTGCGTGTCACGCCCTACCTCCTCCTAAATCTAGGGAACTCTAACTATCCCACAGGATTGGGAAAGGTGGAGTTCTTTGTTTAGGAACCTTTCTTTCCAAAAAAGTTAGCTTGAAGAACACAAGTGAGAGGAATTCACTTTTCTTCCTCTTCTTTTTCTTCTTTTTCTTCTTCTTCTTCTTCTTCTTCTTCTTCTTCTTCTTCTTCTTCTTCTTCTTCTTCTTCTTCTTCTTCTTCTTCTTCTTCTTCTTCTTCTTCTTCTTCTTCTTCTTCTTCTTCTTCTTCTTCTTCTTCTTCTTCTTCTTCTTCTTCTTCTTCTTCACCAACGCCTTCTGTTCCTTCTGTCTGGAGAAAGCTGTGCCTGTTTTATTTCATCTTGGGGACAGCGCTGAATTGTGCCCTCTATTCGCTAACGTGTAAAAGGAGGTTTTGACCAAGTTTCTGAGACTATGGGTAGCCAGGAGGTGTTGGTTAAAGGAAGGAAGGAAGGGAGAAAGAAAAGAAGGAAGGAAGGAAGGAAAGAAGGAAAGAAGGAAGACAGAAAGTACAAACATTCTCGTTGCTTTTCGAGTTCTTTGTGCGCCCTATTCTTTCCCTTGGTCTGCTATTGTCCCCGCCCCAATGGAGCTAGAGGTCAGAATTTGAAGCCTTCTAGTTCTTAGAGGCGTTTTTGACCTTGAGTAGAGAGCAAGGTAGGGCTTCCTCTGAGGGGACTGTCAGGGTTTCTTCTCTCTCAGCCTTCCTTGGGATTAATCCTTGCCTGTTTCTAAGTAATAATAAAAAGAAGTCCTCTCCCCAAGCTCCCGTCCTCTGTCACCTCTGGGGCCCCACAGTCCTTTTCCTCAGCAGGGTAAACCAAGACCTTGCAGAACCCTGCAGATTTTGACCATTATACTAAACCGTGGTGTACTTTCCTTTCATGGGTCTAATATTTTTTCTTCCCCACTCTTCTTTGCTTTTATCCTAAGCCTGAAATATCCAGCCTTTCAGCTTTCCAAGACTCTGAAAGTGGTTGGAGTCTTCTGTAGGCAACAGATGTGTCAGGTTTCTTGGGTCACTTTTCCTTATAGGCTTCAGGGATGGGGGGGGGGGGGGGGGGGGGGGGAGGGAGGTTGTCAGGGGAGCCAGGGGACAATGGCCTGAGTTCATAGGAAGAATGTTACTCTGGATTTTTTTTTTTCCCTTTTTTCTTTTTGGCCTGGTTATGGGACTCCCTGCTGCCAGCGCATCCCAGCTGCTGCCTCAGCCTTCTCCCAAGGTCCAGATGCCTTCCGCACTTTTCTTTTGTGTTCCGGGTCTAGAAGAGGGTACATTAAACAAGGTGGGGGGTGGGTGGGATGGGAGTGGAACCTGGGAGCTGAGTAGGTATACTTGAAAGCAGTGGTCAACGGGGACCGCAGGGCTGTCAAAGGGGTCATTTCGGAAGGAGCTTGGTTTTGCAAGGGTGTGTGGAAGAGAGGCAAAGGCAGAGGCTTCTAGGCCTGTGGGGGGAGGCTTTTGGGTTGGGGCAAAGACTAAAGACTGTATAGAGAATGTTGAAGTCCCAGTTATTATACATGGTCCAGACAGATCTTGGCAGTGAGGGTGGCTGCCTCACCACTGTCTTTTGCCCATCTCCCTGCTCTGAAGGCTGAACACCCCCCCAAGCCCCCCTCCCCCAGCATTCCTCTTTGAGCAGGTTGCTTTTGAGAATTTTAAACATACCCTCTTATTTCCACGCTGCACACCCCAGCAGTTCCGGCTTTGCTGTTAGCTCTTTTGTCTTTGTTCCCAGGGACTCGGGGACTGTATTGCTGGCTTCCTGGGGATGGCAGGAAGGCAGGGCTGGGGGGTGGGGGTGGGCACATCAGTGTGTAGAAGTGACTGGTGGTGAGCCTGCATCCCAAAGCATGATGGGCTGGGCCTTTTGGTTCACAGAAACAGAAACCAGACTGGCAAGGCCTGGAAGCAAAATGAAAATGGACCGCTGAGACCTGTCGCAAGTCCATGCTTCAAAAGGGTACGGGAGGGAAAAAAAAATTACGGAGGGATTTGGAGGGTAGCTTGGGCCAAACTAAGTCCCTTCAAAATTCAGGCCAGGCTGGTTCCTCAGCATCATTCCTGCCCTCCATTTCTCTCCCCCCCCAAGTCCCCCCCTCCCCCCCGTTTTATACAATGCAGGGGATTATGCTAAGGGGCGGGGCTGCCCAAGTGGCCGTCTGGCCCTGAACACATATAAAGGTGCTATAGAAATGTTCAGTCACTTTAAGTCCCATAGTTGACAAGAGCTGGCCCACTGATAGGTGGTGAGTGTGGAGGCCTGACTGTGCAGTTATGGGGTGTGGGGTGTGTGTGTGATTTACAGTGGTTCACTTAGGCTTCAAGCTAAAGGGGGGGGGGAGCAACGGGACTTCTGGCTCTGAGCACTGCTTTGCATCTTGTCTTGCATAAATTTGCATACCGAGTTCAAAATGGTAAAAGACTCTGAAATGAGTGGGACTCACTGTTTAGGCTGATTCTTAGCACCACCTTTCACCTCCTGGCCCTGGTTCTGGATAGAAGGTTGAACCCGGCTGGCTAAGCTGCTGCCCTCTCACTGAGGGCCATGGAAGGGCGGTGAGGCATGTACTAAGGGCTACTGCTCAGGGACAGCTTGGGGACTTCTGGAGTTAGTTGGTCTGTGAACTGGTGAAGACAGTGTGGCTTCTGTGCACCAAGCCATCAGAGTCAGGCCAGTAGAAGGAGGATGAAAGAGGCCTATACAGTGGCCTCGGCCTGCGTTGGCCCAAGGGCCAAGATTGGAAGCTGCCTCAATTTTAAGTCCTTGATCTGTGTCACTTTCTACAAACATCGGAAGCGTTTCCTGCGTGGTTTCTTTTGTTTGGCACTGATGACCCAGTTCCTTAAGAGATGGAAGGAAGCTCAAGGAAGGACAAATCCTGTGAGCTGGCAGAGGTAGTTCAGTGGGTAATAAAGCTCCTTCATGTGGCAAGCTGAACTTGATCCCCGGAACCCGTGTAAAGGTGGAAGAACCCGCGCCATGAAGCTGTCGTCTGACCTTAGCACATGTACCATGCCTGTGGGCCTACCCTCCCACATGTGCAATAATTACAAATAATCAAAATTAAAAAAAAAAAAAAACAAAACTGGGCTGGGCAGTAGTAGCACATGCCTGTAATCCCAGCACTCTAGAGGCAGAGGCAGGCAGATCTCTGAGTTTTGAGGCCAGCCTGGTCTACAGAGTGAGTTCCAGGACAACCACAGCTACACAGTGAAACCTTGCACCTCCCTGCCCTGCCCCCCAAATAAAAACCCCCAAATCAAAACAAACTTGTGTAATAATGCTGAAGATGTTCTAAACATAGAAACTCCTTTTACAAACTAGGGGTAAGGGTGCTTTGAGTTAAAACAGGTGGGAGAGTTGGGAGAAGGAAACTACTGGCTTCCAGTATGAGAGGCTTCTCTATGGAGGAGTGCTCAGCCGCCTTGTACTGTTGGGCTTGCTAGTGAGCCGAAGGAAGAGGGAGGCATGTATGGGTCCCACTGTCAGTCTGCCTTAGCCAGGTGTCTTATAGTATTCAGGCAGAGCATTTCCTGAAGGTGGGGCAGCTCAGTGAAATGAAACCTATGAAAGCACTTTGGGGCTGGTGAAATAAAAACACTTGGCCCTGCAAGCCTGATGACTTGAGTTCAATCCTCAGAAACTACAGTGGAAGGAGAGAACCAATTCTTCCAGATTGTCCTCTGACCTCTAGAGCCATGCAGTGGCCAATGTGCAGCCTGTCTCTGTCTCTGTCTGTCTGTCTGTCTCTCTCTCTCTCACACACACACACACGCACACACACACACCACACACACAAATGGTTGTAGTAGTGATAATGATGATGATGGTGGTGGTGGTGATGATAGGCTAGAGAGATGGCTCGGTGGTTAAGAACACTGGCTGCCCCTCCAAAGGTCCTGAGTTCAATTCGCTCTCAATGTCCTATAATGGGATCTGATGCCCTCTTCTGGCCTTCAAGCGTACATGCAGACAGAGCACTCATACATAAAATGCATTAAGTAAATAAATCTTCAAAAATATAATAAATGCCTTGGATTGCTTGGAAGCCAGAGTCCACTCATTTATCTACTGAGATGTTTACTCTGAGAGGCCTCATTATCAGATGAGTTTCTGGTTGGTTCTTGGAGTGGCTCTTCTCTGCTATAAAAAGTCAGAGGAGTTGCTGTTAGAGCCGATAGGAAGTTCTGAAAGTTCTAATGGAATGGAGAAGAGGGTAAATCACACCTGGGAGGTAGGGCATTGCTAGAGGGACAGAAGGAAGGCAGAGACCTTTGCTTCCCTTGGTTGGGCCACATGCTGCAGTCCTCTACTACTGTGCCCAAGGTGAGCATTTACTGTTTACCTTCTCTGTTTCCAGCTCTTTCTTCTCTGACTTTATCCTGTCCTTGAAGTCTCTGTAGCTCCCCACTCCCCACTCCCCTCCCCCAACCAACACACACATGGTTGTCTCTTCCTGTGCCTCTTCTACTGCTGGCCCAGCTGGAATCTTCGATCACATGCTAAGTAAGTGGACAGCGTTCAGGGAAAAAAAAAAGTAGCATGGATAATCTGTCAGTCCCAGCTGTCTTCAGCTTCAATCTGAGGGAGGCCTAAAGGTGACCAGAGACAGGAATGTTGAACAAAATTCAACATGGGATGAAAAGGGTTGGTTGACTGACTATCAGGGAGAGGGGCGGGGAAGGGGTGTTGCTGGGCATTAGAGATGGGACTTCCATGGGTAGGGAACACTGCACTGTGCTCATGATGGGCTAGCCATGCTGGGTTTGCTAAAATGGAGGCAAAGAGGAGGAAGTTACATATGCTTCACTAGGGAGCCAGAGATCTGGCTGGCAGATGTTCCAGATCATTCTGCTTCTCTTTGTTATCTCTGGCCGGCGTTTTCCTGAGGTGGCAGGCAGCCATCAGAAGATGGGTCAACCCCTCTTGTGTCCTCATCCTCTTCTGAAACTGCCTCCTTTGGCTCCAGTTTTCCTCCATGCCCCTAGGGGACAAAGTTTATTTTTTATTTATTTATTTATTTTTATACTTCTATCTTAGGTGCTTGCCTGGGCTCAGTGGTGGGACTAAGTACATGAGAACTAAGATTTTTTTTTTTTTCCTGGCTTCTTGCTGCTGAATGCCTTTGCCTCTGTGGTCAAGTCAGGGGAGAGCTATTGACAGAAAAATGCCTTTGAGCTTGTCTGCCAGAGATTTTGTTGCTGGATACCTGTTGTATGTAGGTATTGGGTAGGCCATGGCACATACCATTGCCAGCTTTGGTGAGGAGGAGAGTACACTTCGAAAACATAAGAGGCCAGTGTATGACGTTTGATACAGAGAAAGACAGAAAGTCACAGAGTCTCTGGGTAGGAAGAGGAATGGGTAGATAGCAGCAGTGGGGAAATAGCCTGGCTTCTGCTTTCCAACTAACTGGGTCCCAATGTGGTCATTGGGTTTGATGCCAAATATCTGGAATCTCAACACTTGGGAGATGGAGGCAGGGTCAATCAAGACTTAGAGGACAGACTGGCCCTTGCTGTGGGTTCCACCACCCAAAATCAAAACTACAAAACAAAACTTGTGGCAATGGGGTGAGAGTGGGGGTTGTTCCCAGAAAACAGGTTTAGTGAAGTAAGGATAATTTTTATTTCCTTTAGGGTGTATATATTACACTAGTTGTGACCATGGGAAGCGTCTTTCCACAGTAGGTTGTCATACACATTAGCCAACTTAATCTTGACAAGTGATGTCTTTTCTATTTCATGAATTGACCTTTAAAATAAAGGCCAGACTGGATAAGTCAGGCAGGCTGCTCATTTCTGTAGGACCCAATCCCACATGTCAATTGTTTATCCAAATACAAGAAGAGGTTTAGAGGTTTAGTCACTTTGAGCCTCAGTTTCCTTACGCCATGTACAAATCAGAGACTGGTGGTGCTCATGACTTAAGTGTGTGTGTGTCACAGTCAATGCAGACAGACCATACATAGTTCATGCTTTATGATTTTAGGGTGGCTTAAGTAGGAGGATGGTCATGGGTTTGAAGTCTCAAAACAAAATGTTTTACTTTTCCACTTGTGATGGAAATTCCCTGACAAAAGCAACTCAAGGAAGGCAGAATTTATTTTGGCCACCAGTTCAAGGGTTCAGACCATGCCAGCAGGAAGACGACATTCAGGAAGCATAGAGGGATGAGTGCGTATTCTCTGCTCACTTCCTCCCTCCTGTTACACAGTCAAGGACCCCAGCCCAGGGAATGGTGCCACCCACAGTGGACAGCTCTTCTCATTTTTGAATTAAGTTGATTGAGATGCTCTCCCTGCCCGGCCACCACATGCTTAGAAGCCCATCATCTCTCATTTGATTTTAGAACTTAAGTTGACAAATCAGATTAGCGATTACATAAAGCAAGACATCCCCTGCCCCAAATCAACAAAATTAAAACAAAGTAGACAATACAGTAACACCCAGTGCTTGGTGTGGTAGTAATGTCATTTGGTTTCTACTTTTTCACCTACAATGGGAATAAGACTGTCTCTGTCTGACCTGTGTTCATTGGGGCTTAGAGAGTCCTTTTGCGGAAGGGACAATGAAACTGCACTTTAATGCAATATAAAACCAGCTGAGAAGAAATGGTTTGCATTTCTTATGGGTGAGTTAGGCTGCTTGAGTGCTTTTTGGGGCCCATGTCCAAATTTCTGGGACTGATTGTTCCAGGGTTGTCATTCACACTTGACAGTGGCCAGAGTAGAAACCAGAGGGACAGAGATGACTCTGAAGCTCAGACTCTTGGGTTCTTGTGCCAGCTTTTCTGCTCACTTAGCTAATGATGAAGGACTGGGTCCTCCTGCCTTCACCTGGCCAGCCAGCCTAGGGACATAGCCTTCCAGCTGTCATAGCCTGGAAGACTGGAGAGTCGCTGACGTGTCACTGAGGCAAGGATGGTGTTCCCTCACAGGAAGCTGGCTGCACACAGGCTTCAGCACGGTAGCACTCTTAGCACGTGTGGTGTGCTCAGGGGCAGGCAGTGGTCAAACCCAGTGAAGATCCCTTTTTGTTCTGGGACAATGAGGATTTTTTTTTTTTCAGGTCCGGTGTCTCTGAGCCTCTGGTGCCAGGAATTTTGAACATGATCCTGGCACAGAATTCCTGGCACAGAATTTGGGTGTTCTCTTCAGACCATTGTTTGCTGACCCCACTGCCGAGGGTCCTGCTGCCTGTCAGTTTTCAGAGAAGAGTGATCCTCCGTGGCCAAGCTGGGCTGGAGAGGGTCTTCTGAGTTCTGGGGCTTTCCTAATGTTTGAGGAACCTGGGACCCCAGAAAGCCCTCAGTAGTCACCTGGATGTACATAGTGGCAACTATTTTTAGGCATCTACTTGGTGTGGAGCCTCAGGAAATCAAGAGTGGTCAGCACGTACTGAGACTGGAACCCAGGAAGGACCCTGGGGATTCTGGGATGCATTAGACCCTGAGGGCTTCGTGGTGGGGGATGGGAAGGAGAAGCCCTTCGGTGAAGACTTGTGAGTGCTGGAAAAGGTTCTGGAGTCCCTCCCGCCCTTGTAAGCAGCAAGAGGGAGGAATGGACCATCCCCTGTCCCCTCCTCCTAACCCCTCCCCTTCTGATCTGGGCTGGCTCAGTTTGGGTGTCAGTCAGGACTCAAGAGTGAGACCTTGCTCAGAAAGCTGGCTTCCCTGGAGAGAAGTACAGCACACTACAGTCAAGAATTCCCCCTTTTTTCTTTTATTTTCTCTCTCTCTCTCTCTTTTTTTTTTTTTTTTTTTTTTAGGAGGTAGGCAGTTGGAAGCCTTGAAGGCCTTCTGGCTGTCTGCCCCACATCCCCTCCTGGCTGTTAGGAAGCAGGGCAGAAGTGAAGATTGCGGAGAAGGGGACAGGGCCTGGCACACCTCCAGGTGCTGGGCAGAGGAGTTGCCCACAGACCCTGGTGGAGTTGGCGGGGAGCAAAGCCTGGGGAGGTTTCTAATTAGTGACCGGGTGTAGGTGTGTTAGCCTGTGTTCATTCAAGGGACTAAGCAGAGCCAGGATGTAGAGGAGGGAAGGGGGCCGGGGGGCTCTGAAGGCCTTGGCAGGTTGTTGGAGCTTGGAAGACCAGAGGAGCCTACTTAGTGTCTTCATCCTGATGGGTTGAAAGGATGGGGTGGGGGTGGGGCTAGCTTCCAGCTGGCTGGGTCTGAGACTGTGGGGGTGGGAGAGAGTTGGTAGCCATAAGCCAAGGTACCATCACCATGGGCAGACAATAAAATCCGTGACAGTTGGAAATGCCTTGCTGTAGGCGTTTCCCTATCATGCAGCTCAGAGTCAAATGAAGGAATCAAGGCTGTGTTCTGGGTCAAGTGCCAAGGCTAGCCCGTGGATCCAGATTCTCCTTTCTGTGTTCTGTTTCAACGGAGTTCTTAGAAAAGTTCTTTTCCCTGAGTGGCAGCAATTAAAGCATAACTTCTCAAAAAAAAAAATGTGTTTCTTTATGCAACTTCCCCAGGCAGTTTCTTTTGTGACTACTGTCTTAACTTCTGGATGGAGATGTCCTGTCTCCTCTGGATGCTGAACTTGCTTTCCAAAGTGCCCCAGGACAAGAAAAGACCAAGAAAAACAGTTTCCCCAGTAGCCTGAGATCTCCCGTTGCTGATAATGCTGACTGGTTCTGTACCAATCGTGGTGGCGCTGTGCTGGGCAGGATAAAAGGGGTCAAGAGGGCTTGGCTTTTGTGGTTGGGTATATGCCATGAAGCACATTTGGAGGCCAGAAAATAACTTTGTAGAGTTTATTCTCTCCTACCTTTGTGTGGGTTCTTGGGGGCTCAAATTCAGGATACCATCCTTGCCCAGCAAGTACCTTTACCCACTGAGCCATCTTACTAGCCCGGACTTGTGACTTTTTCCTTAAGGTTCTACCAATTTGTCTCTCGTTTGGATGGTTGTTCCTTAAACCAAGAGAACATGGTCAAGGATGGTCATGGATGTGATGTAGTGTTAGATCGGCCACAAATCAGTGGACTTCTAGTTGAAGCAAGCAAGAACCACGGTGACCTATTTAAAGACACTTATTTATATTCAGGACACTGGTGTGCTGGCTTGAGAGGGTGGCTGGCAAGCCTGGACATCCTTGCAGGTTTTACAGTTCTTTTTGCTTCCTCTGGGTTCAGTGTGTCACTGTGGAATATCTGGGAGTGGTGTGATGGAGACTGAGAAGAACACAGCAGGAGGGGAAGCTAGTGGAAGACTGGTTGGAAAGGTCAGTTGGGATCAATTTCTTGGAACAGGACTGTGGGGCTACATCATCAGAATCAAGTATAGGGGGCAGTGGCTTGGATATGGGCCCTGGTAGAAGAAGCACAGGTCCCTCCTGTCTCATGCTTGCATTGCTCTGCTGCCTTTCCTGTATCCCTAACCACTCTCGCTGCCGTGGGGCCTGGACAGAGATGGATGGTGTGGTGTAAAAGAAAACAGCGCTTTAGGAAGGAACTCCAGTGCAGGATGCGGGCTGCTCTTAGCATAACTAGCTTTTCTAATGTATAAGTGACAATCGAGTAGAGAGCAGCCTTGCTGTGTAAAGATATTGTCATACCACCTAGAATACAAGAAAAACAGTTCAAAAGTTAAATCTTGTGCAAGTAACAAAGTCAGAATATATATATATATACACACATACATATACATACATACATATGAATCTAATGCAGTTATGAGCTGGGGACTTAGCCTTTGATCAAAGCTCTCGGAAGATCTTTTTAAACAACAAAGTCCCTTTACAGTGACAGGAAACACAGTGGAGAGTCAAGTTTGGTAGGAATTGCTTCTTCAGTCTGGAGGAGGAAAGCACATGATCTTCCAGAAAAGCAAACTTCTTTTCTGTCTGTTTGTGGTGATGAATAATTTTTAAAAGTTTATTTATTTGTTTAGGTTATAATTACATCATTTCTTCCTTTCCTCTTATCCCTTAAAACTCTTCCACATACTATCCCTGCCCTTGCTGCTCTTTCAAATTGCATATATATGTACATTCCTGAATGTATAAACACAACCTGCTCAAACCGTATAGTGTCATTTACATGTATGTCTTTGGGGCTGACCATATGCTTTGGAGAGTTAATCAGTGTGCTCTTTCCTGGGGGAGACTATTTCTCCTACTCTCAACATTCCTTGGTTGCCTGTGGTTCTTTGTCTATGTTTGAAGCCTCAGGGAGTGTCCCCACCCCATCTCTTCCTGCTACTGTACCCCCACCTCCACCCGCCTTCCATGGTAGCCCAGTATATTTATATACTGACTTCTCTGTGTCGTAGCTATTTTTTAGGTAGTTAGTGGTCTGTTTCCTTATGACTTTCCACAATCATTTCTGTGATTTTAGCCTCCTTTGTCTGTGTTTGTCTCCCTCCCCCTTCCTAGTTAGAGCCTCTATTTTTCCCATTTCTCCCTTCAGATCACCTGGACCCTTCTATGCCCCTCTCTATTGCTCACCTCCCACAACGGTCCCCTTTTTATGAAGGATAATTTGTAAGTCTGGAAATCACGACTAAGCTAGTTTTTTATTTTTATTTTTTTAAATATTTATTTATTATGTATAGTGTTCTGCCTGCATGTACACCTGCAGGCCAGAAGAGGGCACCAGATCTCATTATAGATGGTTGTGAGCCACCATGTGGTTGCTGGGAATTGAACTCAGGACCTTTGGAAGAGCAGCCAGTGCTCTTAAACCTCTGAGCCATCTCTCCAGCCCTAAGCTTGTGTCTTTTAAGAGGTGTCAGAAGAGGAGTTGAGTCCCCAGATTGATGGTGTTTTGTTTTAATTACATGCATTGATTTCACCTGTGCACCTCAGTGAGTTCATGTATGGATTACTTTCCAGTTGCCATGATAAAACACCCTGAGGGATCCCAGTGTTCATGCAGGGAAGAGGCAGGCATGGCAGCTAAGGTGCAAGCAGAGAGTCACATTTTGAACTGCAAGCATGAAGCAGAGAAGTGCAGAGTAATTGCAGTCTTTTTACTCACCTCCAACAATGTTTTCCTTTAAGAGGGCAGCCCCCCTCCCCCACCTCCCAAACAGCACCACCAGCTGGGGACTAAGCATTCAACAGCCAGAGACCAGAGAAGTAAAGTTGAATTTCTAGGATGTTTGGTCCAGCAATGACTTATTAACTGAAAGTCAAGTGGCTTTGCACCCTCCATAGTCACACCATCCATCCTCCTTATTTCTTTTTTTATTATTAATTTATTCAAATTACATCTCAGTTGTTAGCCCATCCCTTGTATTCTCCCATTCCTCCCTCCCTCCCGCTTCCCTCCCCCATTCCCCTCCCCTATGTCTGTGACTGAGGGAGACCTCCTCCCCCTGTATATGCTCATAGGGTATCGAGTCTCTTCTTGATGACCTATTATCCTTCCTCTGAGTGCCACCAGGCGTCTCCATCCAAAGGACATTGTCAAATATGGGGCACCAGAATTTGTGTGAAAGTCAGATCTCCTTCTCCACTTAACAGTGGAGAATGTCCTGTCCTTATTTCTTCACAGGTCCCTCCTAGGTTATCCCAGAGGAGATGTGTGATTTTCTGCTTTTTTTTTCCTACCTGCTATTTGTCATTTATTTTTATTCTTTTGTGTGAAATCCTAAGTTAGGTAATTGCCTGGATCTCTCCTCTTACTTGTTTTTTGGGGGAAGCAGAGCAGCTGTCTCCTTAACTGTCCCTTGGACATTTCTACCTCATGGGATCTGCTGGAACCCTACATGATTAACACTTTGGGCTTCACCAGGGTATGATTGACTTTCTGTTCCCTGGGCTGAGCTGTCTTCATTTCTTCCTTTTGTTTTTCTTTAGTCACTGGCCCTCTGCCAGTGTTTCTGCATCTTTCCCCGACTCATTCCCTGTCTCTTCATGTCACAGAGCAATGGTGAGGAGTCCACACAGAGACCTATCGATGGGCAAGCCATACTGGCAACATGGCATCAGCCAGTCAAAATGGCCTTGGCACCTGCCATGTCACACTGTCGGGGCCTTGACTAGTCAAAAATGCTCTCCGGCTCTCCAAGTCTATTCATACTGTTTGACAAGAGAGGTGATGGGAAGATGGTGGTTGTTTTAGGGTTACTATTGCTGTGATGAAACACCACGACCAAAAGCAACTTGAGGAGAGAAGGAGTTGTTCGGCTTGTATACCCTGAGTCACACAGTCCATCGAGGGGAGCTAAAATAGGAACTCAAACCAGGTGGAAGCCTGGAGGCAGGAGCTGATGCAGAGGCCATGGAGGGGTGCTTGCTTACTGCTCAGCCTGCTTTTGTATAGAGCCTGGGACCACCAGCCCAGTGGTGGCCCTACCCACAGTGGGCTGGGCCCTCCCACATCAATCACTAATTAAGAGAATGGCCTACAGGCTGATCTTATGGAGGCATTTTCTCAATTGAGTCTCCCCCTTCTTGGATTACTCTAGCTTGTGTCAAGTTGACATAAAACGAGCTAACACAGTGGGTGAAGTGACTTATAGATATTTATTTTCACAGTGCAGCGGATGGAACTCAGGGCCTTGCACATGCTATGTAAGCCCTCTACCACAGAGCTACATAACACCGGTCCTGAGAAAGGACTATATTTTTTTTAAAAAGAAAAGTCTAGAAATAATAAGAAACATAAAAATAGTAAGAAACATAAAAATACCAGTCTTCTATCAGAATTGTGAATGCTTAATATTTTGCTTACTAGCATGAAGTACTTAAGATACCTTTTTTATCTAAAGCAATTTGTGCACATACGATGAATGGATAATACTCATTTTTGTGTGTGTGCAGATAAATGTGTGTGTGTGTGTGTGTGTGTGTGTGTGTGTGTATGATGGGGGGGTGGTCAATATAGTTCAAGTATTCTAAAGTAAATTGTAAAATCTTGCTGTATTGGTGCATGCCTCTAATCCCAGCACTTGGATGGCAGAGGCAGGTGGATCTGTGAGTTTGAGACCAGGCTGGTCTACAGAGCAAGTTCCAGGACAGCCAGGGCTACCCAGAGAAACCCTGTCTTGAAAATCAAGACAGCGAGAGAGAGGTGGGGGGGGGGGGGCGGATATGAATGCTATAGTAAATTTAGTTTTCCTTGTCAATTTTAAGGTTTTGAATTTACCTGTTGACAAACAGGCTGTCTTTATGGCTACTTTGTTATTCCATTATGTCACCCTATTCATATATACATAGTCTGCATGTACAGCAGCACACCAGAAGACAGCATCAGACAGTTGTGAGCTGCCATATGGGTATTGTGGGTTCTGGGAGTTGAACTCAGGACCTTCAGAAGAGCAGTGAGTGCTCTTAACCACTGAGACATTTTTAAATGCTTATATATACTTTGTGCACAAGCAGAATTTGGGGGTCATGCACTTTATTTTGTCCCTGTAACTTCGGGTCCAAGTGTGTTCTAAGGTGCACACTCCTCACTTGGGCCTTTGGCCACTAAGCCACTTTGCCAGGTTCCTGGATGACGTGAATT